>NC_136977.1:14936651-15106651 GCF_032717465.1 Coenobita brevimanus
AGGATGGAGTGGACGAGTTTCGGCACAAGGTGAAAGGCTTGATCGACAGGGAGGGCCTCACTCTCGGTCAAGTCTATAACGCTGACGAAACTGGCGTATTCTATCGCTCGGTGCCAACGAACACTCTCGCCGATGAGACGGAGAAGCGTGTACCTGGCCGCAAGCTTTCTAAGGAACGGATATCTGCTTTGTGTTGTGCCAATGCTAACGGCATGCACCGGCTTAAGCCCGTTATTGTTGGCCGTGCAAAGCAGCCTCGGTGCCTTCGTGGGGTGGTGGATGTCCTTCCTGTCGTATGGTACCATTCTTTGAAAGCATGGTTCACAGCTGTGATTTTCAAAGACTGGTTTCACCATCACTTCGTCAAGGAGGTCATACATTACCAGACGAAGACACTGGGAATTCCTCGCGACCAGGTAAAGGCTCTCCTTCTCCTCGACAATGCACCTGCCCACCCGTGCGACAAGGACTTGGTTGCTGAGAATGGCCGTATTAGGTGCATGTTTCTGCCACCTAATACGACTGCTCTCATTCAACCAATGGACCAAGGAGTGATCGTGGCAACAAAGCGCCTGTACCGTCGGAAGTTCCTGGACGAGGTGATGGTGGTTCTCGAGGACGAGGACGAGCGCAGGGAAGGACGTGACACTCGAGGCAAGCGGACTTTGGAAAACCTTCGCCGCTACAACATCAAGTCTGCGCTGTACAACTGGGCTAGTGCATGGAAGGAAGTCCCTGTGAAAACTCTTGAAAATGGTTGGTCTCGTCTGCTTCTCGGAACAGATGTGGAGTACGATTTCCTAGGGTTTGACGTGGATGACTTCCATGCACGGCTACGTACGCACGGCGACGATGTTGATGTGGACGATGTTCGTGAGTGGTTGGACGACGACGAGGGCGATCCTGGGTATCAGACGTTGTCTGATATCGAGATCGCGTCTTCGGTTGCTGGTGTCAGTCCCGAACTTGAAGATTCCGACGACGAAGGCGATGATGATGCAGACTCCGCCCAGCAGGACACTACTCCAGCCATCCCCAAGCTGAGCGCACTCCGGGAACATCTAGAGTTCGTCCTAGACTACCTGGAACACCCGGACTGCGACAGGGAGATGGGGCCCTTGGGACTCGTGGAGGAAGTGCGTGCTTTCCGGCAGCGCATCATCAATCGCCAGAATCGTCGGTCCTTGCGTCAGTCAACGATTGACAGTTTTTTCAGGCCCGTGACCCCCGCTGTGCCAAGCCCTGGTTCCACTCCGTTGCCTCCCCAAGACAGGCCCTCATGCTCCGAGCCACAGCCCAGCACATCAGCTACAGTGGAGTCACCGCTCGACGTGAGTTTGCGGCTGTCTTCAGAGTCTTCTGTAGTAGGTACGCCATCACCACTACCCACCGATGCACCCCTTGGACGCCTGCCAGTGATACTCTCGGGCTCTGACAGTGAATAAACAGCAAGAACTTCTCCACTAGACCACACGGGAATTTTGAGTGTTGTGCAGTGAAAAAAACGGTGTGTTGTGTTAAGGTTTTCAAGTTGGGAGAAAAGACTAAGTAGAAAAGAAATTTAACGTAACTAACCTTCTTTGTTTTGGCTTTGGAAACTTAAAAAACTTGGGAAAAGTTAATGTGCAACACTTAAATTTAATGGAACATTATTTGGACTAAAGTGAACACTGTGAAAAGAACGGACTTCTGTGTGTTAGTGACTAAGTTCAGTGCAAGACTTCAGGAAGAGTGTAGTGCAAGTGCTTCAGGAAATCGTTCTTACTGTCAGAGTCCGAGAGGAGGCGGTTATTCATCGAGGTGGCCAGGGACTTGCTGTAAGTAGCCAAAATGTTTCATGTTGTACTATTTTCCATACTATATTTACCAGAATGTTTCATATTGTATTTTTTCCCATACTATACTTACCAGAAAGTGTCATACTGTACTTCTTTCCATACTAAACTTACCTCATGCATGTGCAGTAGGAATGTGTTTTTCAGAGTTCGGTTAGGTTTGGTTAGGTTAGGTTCGGTTAGAGTCCATAAGTACCAGAATGTTTATTAATGTATGAACATACTTCTAAACCCACATTTTATGTGTCTATTGCATTTATTTCAGTCATTTATGTGCCTTATTGGTGTGATTTGGGTGTTAAATAGGTGCTATGCATGTCCGGAGGGAGTTGTATAGGTGTTTCTCTGTGTTAGGGTCCGTAAGTACAAGTCCATAAGCTGGGGCCCAATATCCGGACAAAACCAATATCCGAACCTACCGATGGCTCTATTGATCCGGATATTGGAGTGATTACTGTATATATATATATATATATATATATATACACACTCAATCCCATATATATTTTTTATTTTTATATATATATATATATATATATATATATATATATATATATATATATGGGATTGAGTGTATATATATATATATATATATATATATATATATATATATATATATATATATATATATATATATATATATATATATATATATATATATATATATATATATATATATATATATATATACATATAAATATATATATATATATATATATATATATATATATATATATAAATATATATATATATATATATATATATATATATATATATATATATATATATATATATATATATATATATATATATATATATATATATATATATATACTCAACCCTCGGCTATCACTCCCAATTGGTCCTGCTATGGCTGCGCTATAGCCGAAACCGTGATAGCCGAATTGAAGAACTGATGGAAATAATTCTAATTGGTGCCATGATCTCAATCTTTACCCCTAAGATACCCATTTTGCACCACATATTAACATACAATAGTCCAAAAATTAGCATGTTTTAAGATGTGATCATGATTCTTATAAATACCCCTCACAGTTAACTGATGTTAAATTTCTTCCCCACACTTCGCTTGGTCTCTCCATTGTCTATAAGTTTCACATTTCCAGTTTATCTGCATAACTTAGGTTCTTCCTTTTCTTTATTTCCCTGCCAGGTGCCACAGCATTATGTTGGGTGATGGTAGTGGGACAGAGAGGGGGTACGTTGGCCATGGTCATATCATAAAAAAGGTTATTGTTCTCGCTGTCACTGTTCACGGTCTGAGGGTGCACACTTGAATGGTTTGGCAGGCAGGAGACTCGGTCGGGCGGCCAATCAGCACTTGGCTGGCGCTGACGTCACACGACCAATCACGTAGTGAAGCTTTTGTTGGCTGGGCGGAGCACCGAAGCCCGGCCTTCTTGAAAATTTCAAGCATTTCCGGTGCGCGATAGCGGGCATTTAGTGTGTGATAAAAGTATTTGGGTAGTTTTTCATATAGGCGTGATAGCGAGATAGGCTATAGCGGAACCCGTGATAGCCGAGGGTTGAGTGTATATATATACAGTATATATATATATATATATATATATATATATATATATATATATATATACATGTATATATACATTTCTCCCTACGTGTCAAGTGGGTTGGTGGAGGGTTAGTGCCCCTCCCTGTAAAACAAATAACTCGGAGTCAAATGGCCACCCCGTACAGGATTATGGCGTCTGGCAATAGATAGATAGATAGATAGATATATACATTTATATATATGTATATGTATATATGTGTATATATATATATATATATATATATATATATATATATATATATATATATACACACATAAATACATACAGTGTAAGCATGATGCTTGGCAGTAATTTTTCACAGGTTGATCAGGTTAGAAAATTTGCCTGAGTGGTATTGGAGGCTTTGAAGCTTAAGGTTAGTGGCATTCCTAAATCATTAAAATTATGGGGGGCCTCAGAGGGTGGGGGGTAAAATTATGGGGGGCCTCAGAGGGTGGGGGGTAAAATTATGGGGGGCCTCAGAGGGTGGGGGGTAAAATTATGGGGAGCCTCAGAGGGTGGGGGGTAAAAATCTCTTTGCTAGACTAGATTAGGATGCACTGACATGTACAGTCAGTGAGATCATAATGTGGCTTCAGGTGTCGGGCTCTCAACACTCAAGTACTTGCCGCCTGCCTGAATACTGCTGCTCCTGACGTCATCTCCACCTTTTACTCACACGACCCCTTCAAACCACAGCCTGGGTCAAGTGGGAGTTGAGAGGGAGAGAAGGAAGGCAGAGAAAGGAGGAATGAAGAAGAAGACGGATGTGAGGCAGGGAAATATGGAGCAGGGGACTATAGGCCAATGGATCACCAGTGTCAGTAGTTCCTGAAGGCAACGTTTAAAACACACCAATGTAAGCATGGTGCTGAGGTTTTGGCACATGCACAGCAGCAGTGGGACCGAGCACAGAGAGCTAGGAGACAGCGAGGGTTGGAGAGAATTGCAGAGGAAATGGAAGATGAAACACAGGAATAAATGAAGTGAATAAGGGAGTGATGGGAGAAGGAGGGTGACTATGTGAGGGGCAAAAAACACCCAGGGCGTAGATTAATAAAGAAGCTCTTGAGAGGCTGGGGTACAGAGGTTAATGTACTAGCAGTGCACTGTAGGGCCTCGGTGATGGTTGTCATCTGTGAAATCTACACCCTAATGGTGTCCCAATGAGTGAGAACAGAGGGTGTATACTGGGATAGAGTATGGTGTACTGATGATTCAATATCTGTATGGAATTGTATAAAAGCATGCTCATGGGAGACATGGGGCTAGAGAGAGTTTGACAGTCAGACAGAAATTGTCTTGTGTCCAGCTGGGACAGAAGGGGGGAACACAGCCATGACCATGGGCTTCGCGGTACTGATGAGTAGAAGTACAGTATTTGAAGAATAGTCTTGTGGGAAAGTAACGCAAGATGAATAAGTGCCATTAAAGTAAAGTACGGGCAGTCTCAACTTGGAAAAACCAGCAATATTATCTGACGCGTATGTTCCAGGTCGTGACGAATATTAATTAAGTGGCAGAATTAACTTAGAGTAAGACTTGTAACATTTAAGTGAACATTTATCATTCACGGATGGTTGTCTGGTCGGTTGGATGGGTAAACTTAAGTCATACATAACTATCATGTTAAGTACTTAGTTGCTGTCAAGTCATAAATAAGCGACTGAGACTTCCCTTGTGTCGAGTTGAGACTCGGGATATTAAGTCAATGTTATAGTTGTGTAACTTGCTTCTAAAGTAGTGTAAATACTCTGTATAAGATTGTTAAAAATTAAAGTAAAAATTGTTTCTGTGTTTTGTAACCTTAGTGTGGAACTGTTAATTTTTGGAAGTCCAGGAGGGAGTCCGGGGCAGAAAGGGGTATTTAACCCTTTGACTTACCACTGACGACCTGGGTTGTCATGCATTTGTCAACCTCTGATGTCAGTATGATGACTTTGCCTGTCATCAGATGTAATCTCTTATGAAATATTTAGGGAGTCAACATTTTTGTTGGATGACGGGCAAAAGTGGGTGAAGCTAAGCCTGCCACAGCAGGTGCATGCGTGCTCACTTGGTTTGCTTGGCTCAGTGTGGTGTGAGGTTCCTCACAGGTAGGATGTACACTTCTTGACCTCCCATTGAACACTGATGCTTCTTTTTTTCGTGTTTATATGCGGCATTATTATTTAAGAAAATACAACAAATAATACATTATTGGAAAGGAAATTTATTCTGCTGCATACTGAAGCAAAAACTATTATTACTTCTTGAAGTTTTTTTTTTTTTGGCAAAATATTTTTTTAAAGGACAGTGTAAAACTTGACATGTCAGCTAAATTCTGCTCACTTTTTTTGCATTTTATTTTGTATATATTGTCTTTTTGGACAATGTACAACAAAGCAAAACTCTTCATCTTCAAAATGAGATCAAAGTGGCCTTTCTATGATGAATAGTACTTTTCTACGAGCGTTTGAAGTAAAATATCTCCACATGACTGGCCTGAAAGCTCTTGAGCGAGAGTTATGCGCACAGCCAAAATTTACGCTCCTCCCTTCACGGAAGGTTGTAGGCCCCCCTCTGGGCTTGTCTCCACACTCTCCACTGCTACTGCCACATGCTACCAACTACTAATTAGTGGCAGCCGTTCACTGTGCTCGGCGAGACAGAGTGCGAAGCATACCAAGGGTTATGCACAGTAGAGAGTGTAGGATACGACACAGGCATCTAAGGCAGACTTGTATTTGTAAAGGAAAAATATGGGGTTCCCAGAATCTAACCCTCCATTTTACATGCAATTATATGCCACATTCTAGCATGAACTTGATTAACCACATGATGCAACATAACCTATCTCTTGTTGTATGAAGACTACTGTATTGTCTAATTCATTTCATATACGAGACATCTGTTGTTAAGAATGAAACAAAATTAGATACAAAAAACTGGTTTAGCAGTCACATTTTTCTGACTAATCAGAGTATTCACAAATGCACTCAAAGAAAAGTCAGAATTAATTATGCAAAACTTTATACAAAGGAAGTTATGAATGGTCTTACTCTGCTTGTCCTCTTCATGCTGGCGCTCAAGATTTTGTATGGCTGCTTGGATAGGATCATTGCTCAGTTCTTTTAACATCAGCTCCTCTCGTGCAAAATTGTAGTCGATGGGCTGGGCTGGTGTTTGAGGTTCTGAATTGTTTCCACCTGAAATAACATTTAAATTTTGTACCATGTTTAATTATTTACCTTATTTACATGAAAAGTACATATAAGTTTAAAAGACATCATAAAGGCATTTGCAAATTCATTGGTAAAGAAATATTTCTTATGAATTCTAATTTATACTATTCAACAAGACATTGTTCAAACTATGAAGGATCTAACAAAATCATATTGCTTGCTCATATGGTAAAATTTCATTATACTACATGACTTGCATCAGTCTGATAAAACAAAAAAGGTCTGCACAAAAGCAAGTGCCTAATTGCAATACAGTAGTTTTATAAGCCTATTAATTTTCAGGACAAAGAGTAATACTCTGTCTCAGATGCAATATAACAATGTTGCAATTTACTGTTCCAAATATACTGGACTTTTGTCCAATATATGAAAGTCTCTTTATTCATAATAATAATTTTATCAGACTGAGTCTTCTCCCAAGTTCTCTGGCATGATGAAGTTTTAGTCTACAAAAATAAAATAACTCTCTCTCTCTCTCTGCCTTTTACCTAGTTGTGATATACGGGAAATGAGCTACACTCGTAAGGTCCCGTCTCCGTGCCTCAACTAGTCAAACTTTGCTTTAAACTCATTAAGTTTTTGGACTGGATGATTCCATTGTCCAGGCTATTCAATAGGTCAGTGCATCTACATGGAAAACTGTATATCTTGATATCCTTCAGGAAACTTGTCTTTTTCAATATTTTCCATGTTCTCTTGTTGCTCCCCCATCCCATACAAACATCTTCTCTGTCAATTTTATCTACTCCCATCATGGCCCTGAACACTGCAATGTCACCCCTCTCTCTTCTTTCTTCTAAAGAAGGCAGATCCAGCTTTTCTAGTCTTTCCTTGTATGATAGATCTGTCAGAATGGGGACAACCTTGGTTGCTGCTCTTTGTATTCTCTTGATCTTGCTTATACGGTATTTTCCTTTTTACGTGGGGACCAGACCACAGCCACATAGTCTTACCTGCAGGGATCAGAGCCACTATAAATTTTTTCATCTCCTCATCCATATAATGAAATGCCACTCTTATGTTTGTCATGAGCTTAAATGAATCTCTGACAATCTTGTTAATGTGTTTTTTCAGTGAAAAATTATCTTGGACCAACATTCCCAGGTCCTTCTCTTCTCTCACTTTTGTGACTGGTTCCTTTCCCATTGAGCAATTCAATGATGGCCTATAAATACTTTGACCCATTTCCAATATTATGCCTTTTTTGGCACTTGATTTCATTCACACACCTAGCTCCAATCATATATCCTGTCCAAATCTTCCTGCATCATTTTACAATCCATTTCAACTTCTACTCTCCTCATGATCTTTGCATCATCTGCAAACAAACTTGCGTAACTATTCATTCCATTCACCATACTGTTTATGTAAATCAGGAACATCAGGTGTGCCAGCACCGAGCCCTGCAAGATTCCACTTCTTACTTCCCTCCACCCTGACATCCTGTCGGTCTCTCACGAAGTCCTTCACCCATTCCAAGAAGTTCCTTTCAGTCTTCCTATGTGCTCCAATTCCCACATTAGTCTCTTGTGGGGTATCTTGTCAAAGGCTTTCTCCAGATCTAAGTACACACAGTCCATCCAACTATCTGTCTCCTGTAGTACATCAATCACCCTGGAGTAGAAGCTAAACGAGTTTGAGACACAAGACCTTCCATTTTAGAATCCAAATTAACTTTCAGCCAAAATGTCCATTTCCTCCAGATATTTTATCCACCTGTCTTTCCAGATTCTCTCACACAATTTTGTGACCATGCTGGTCAAGGATGCTGGGCTGTAATTCAGGGATTCTTCCTTATTCTCTCCTTTGTAACCTGGTACCACACTGGCCCTCTTCCATTCCTGAGGCACTTTCCTTTCTTCCAGAGAATACACAATTAAATTGTGACTCTTATCTGCCAGATGTTCTCTGCAGTCCTTTGGTATCGAATCTGAGATTCCGTCAGGCCCTGGATCTAGCAGTTTATACACTTCCTGCACTTCCACTTTTATGTTTTTTAACACTACATTTCTAGTCACTCCCTCCCCCTCCACAAAATCACTTTTTTTGGTGAAAACCAACTGGAAACTTTTTTCAATATTTCAGCTTCCATTACCTCATCTTTGAAGACATTTTCTTTTACTTTTAGCTTCTTGATTCCTTCTTTATGTTTCAGTTTTGCCACTGACTAACCAATAAAACAGTTTAGGTTGCTCCTTACATTTGTCAATTATCCACCTTTGAAAGTTTCTTTCTTCCCCTCAACGAATTCTTGTATATTTGTTTCTAATTCTTTTGCATTCTTTCTCTGCTCTACTGATACCTGTCTTTCTACAACTGCTCCATGCCGCATCCCTTTTTCTTTATTCTATCACACACTTTCTGTTGAATCAATCCTTTCTCCAGTTCTCTCTCCCACTTACCCTTGGCAAATACTTTTCCACACCCAAGTTGTACAAGCCTAGAAAGATAACCCACTTCTGCTACGTCCCTCGTTTTCTAAATTCTCTCCAATCCGCTTCTTTGAAATACCTCAGTCCTATAAAGTTTGCCTTCTCAAAGTCATATCTTCCATGCCTGTAAAGCTCATCTCTTGGCACCACATTCCCTTCTATCATCTGGAACTCAATCACTACTTTAGAAATTCAATTATGCCAGGTTGAAGCCTAGAAAGATATCCCACTTCTTCTGCATCTCTCCTGTTTTTCTGAATTCTCTCCAATCCATACATCAGTAATATAAAGTTTGCTTTCCCAAAGTTGTACCTTCCATGCCTGTATAGTTCACCTCTTGGCACCACATTCCAGGGGAGCAGCCAGAAATATAATTCAGGAGGGGCCACAATGACTAAAACCTAGCCCCCCCCCTCCCATGCCTCACACTTAAGGATGCATTGCACTATACTGTATAAATTCCGTATTTAAGAGTTTCACTAAGTTGCCTGTAGCTATTTATGCTGAAAAATTTCACTGAGAAATATGCTTTTTATAATCATGAAAGGTTTTGTCCACCTCTTGCACTGTAAAAGGTACAGTTCCTGCTAGTAAGACAGGTCCACCAATGATATACTGCCGAAATCTAGTATATCACCCCAAACTGGGCAGTTGCATTTCTCAGTTCCTCTCCTTTCCAAGAATTTCATTGTACAACTCTTTTTCCCTACTTTTAACACTATACCAATATATGCTTTTTTTGCCATAATCCACATCACAGTATTTTCTCTCTTTAGGGCATGCATGCAACCTGAAAATGAGAAATATCTACTTGTTGACAACCAAAACCACCATAAATACAGCACACTATAAAAAATAGTAGTATATAATGCATGAAAAGTAGGTTTTTCCCTGTAAAAATCACAAATGAAATTGCTGTCCCAACTCACCCTGAGTAAAAAAAATAAATAAATAAATGGTGGGCGAATCAGGACAATTGTCTATTAATCCCTCAGCACTGCTCTGCTGTAAAAATGCATTTTCTGGATAAATCACAAAAAACTATAACAATTGAAGATTTCACCCACAAAAAAGTAGATCTTTAGCTCTTAAACTGACAGTGGGTGAGGAAAATTGGCAAAATATGTGTATTTTCAAAAATGAAATTCTACAAAGGTTAAAATGCTACCCTTTCATATTTGCATATTTTTCATGCATTATTCGTGGTTCTAAAGAAAACTAGTATTAACAACATTTGTAAAGCTGGGGCAGGGCTATTGAATGGGCACCATAAAATGGAAATGTCTTGGCATTTAGCCCTGCAGTGGCCACTGTTCCAACTCACCCCATGTCCTGCACTGTCCTAACTCACCACACTCAACGCTAATGTCCATGAAAATCCATCGTCTTTTAAATACTTTAATTACTTTACTCAGTGATGGCTGCCACACAGGGCACAGGTGGCTAAAGCCTGAAATACATCACAAGGAAAATCTTAATCATTGGCTCCCAGTTTCTGCGTGCACCTACACTTATGTAGAGCTCATGGCATGACATTATCATTTGTTATTATTACTGGGAGTAATAAGATCCTCTATAATGTAATGCATCTGCTAAACTTAAACTGATCTTACAGAACTTGAATTCATGAAGTCCAATATACTTGATCACCGTGGCTGCTTCCGTTACATAATAAAGTGATCCAGGGAAACCCAAGGAATACGTCTTTTCACTTCTTGTCACGGTACAGCATGTAAGTAGTGTAATTAGCAAGTTGTATGGACTGGTCACTGGTGCAACACGATCTGATGAGAGTTGACTGATGGCTAATGGTGCAGGAAGGTGATGAGCGAGTGACACTCAGCTGATGGCCAGTAAACGGTGCCACGATAGTTTATTTTCCTTGCCAATTCTGCCACACGTAGGCCTTCATACCCACAGGTACTCCTAACTAATTAATTACATAAACCTATTAGTAGTGGCATTTCCCGTTGTGAAGATAATGTGTCATAAGTTACATAAAAAAAATTGAAAATTTCACAGAGCGACATATGTTTCTTGCTTCCTTTCCTGCCTCCTCTCCCCACCCATCCAGGCGCCAATGGGCTCCCCGTGTGTAAATTCGAATATCTGTCTCGCACCTAAAACAAAGTAAGTCTTAAAAAGTATATGTGTATGTAAGACTTTTTATTCAGAACTGCATATTTTTTCAGTTCTCCAAATATGTGACATACCGAGTGGCCCCCACCCCCTGGATGCGCCACTGCCACATCCCCTTTTATCATTTGGAACTCAAGCACTACTTCAGAAATTCAATAACATCAGGTTCTTCGGTTGGCCGTAAATCTAGTCTTGATGGTGTGTCATCCTCTCTAAATCTTTTCTCTTCTTTGATCCACTGGGTTACTACATTATTTTTTGCTATATTTAACAGTATACAGCCCCACAAATCTTCACAACTTCCTGTGTCCCACTCCTCCCATTTCACCTCTCTACAATTAAAGTTACCCATCAGGATTATATTGCTGTTTTTCTCAATCACTTTCTGTAGATGTCTGAGCATGTCTGACAACATCTCCTGGTATTATGCTTCATTCCATGCCCTTGTCTTAGGAAGGACATATGCTACTGTGATGTCTCTTCCACTTTTCCTTCTAACTGCGAGTTTCATATTTATCACCTCTGCCCTACCTTCTCCCAGTTCCATATTACCTACATTTATGCAGTTCGTCTCTGCTATCATCACTCATCCTTCAGTCTTTTTCTTTTCTATCTCTTCTCCATAGTTCATATTTGCCATCTCTCACCTGGATATCTATATCCTCTCTTAACTTGGTTCCTACAAAGCACATAATATCTGGCTCCTTTACCCTCAAGAAATCATTGATTTGTAGCCTTACCAAGACAAAGCCATCTACGTTAGCATATGCCACTTTCAATCTTTTTACGTTGTTTTTTATTCTGTCCTTCTCCCTTCCTCTCTATGGGTACCACTTCCTCAATTTCTGATCAGTATATAACTCTCCAATACAACTCTGGTCTTCTCTTCCTCCATTCTCTAGTCATTTCTTTCCTCAGCTTCCTTGACTAGCTCCTTTATTTTAGTTCTTTCTTCCTCATTTGCAACTCTCCTTATCCAAACATTCTTGAACCCCTCCTTGTCGGCTAGTTTCCATGTCTTGTTAATGATCTCATTTATTGTGATCTGTGACCGAAACTTAACTTTTAGTGGCCTGCCCCTCCCTCCTCATACCTTCCCAGCCCAAACACCTCCTCAATCTCTTCTTGAGCTTCATTGTCACCCTCCATGACTACTGATGCTATTTCTTTAGCTCTTCTCAGCTCTACTCGTTCCTTCCTGATCTTATTGGCATAGGTTTTTCTTTCAATCCTGAATTTATCATTTTTATTATTATTATTATTTTTTTATCTGCTACATCCCTGACAAGAGATTCTCTACCATTCAGTACCTTAACCACTTCCTTCTCCATCTTTTCCTGGCCTTCCTTTCTCTGCTTTTCCTTTTGTGTGGGGACCACACTACTGCTGCATATTCTAACCTGGGGCAGATCATGGCCACTATCAATTTTTTCATCATCTCCTCATCCATATAATGAAATGCTACTCTTATGTTAGTCAGGAGTTCATAAGTCTCTCTAACTATCTTATTGAAATGCTACTCTTATGTTAGTCAGGAGTTCATAAGTCTCTCTAACTATCTTATTAATGTGCTTTTCAGGTGACAAACTATCTTGGACCAGCACTCCTAAGTCTTTCTCTTCTCTCATTTTAGTGATTAATTCATTACCCAACAAATAATTCAGTGATGGCCTCCTGGTACTTTTACCCATTTCCAATATTTTACATTTCTTTACATTAAATTTCATTTCCCACTTCCGGCTCCAATCATGTATCCTATCCAGATCCTCCTGCAGCATTTTACAATCCTCCTCAACCTCTACCTTCCTCAAGATCTTTTCATCATCAGCAAACAGACCTGCATAACTGTTCACTCTAGCTACCATATCATTTACGTAAATCAGGAACATTACTGGCGCCAACACCAAGCCCTAGGGGACTCCACTTGTTACTTCCCTCCATCCAGACATCCTATCCTTTATTACTGTCCTCATTTGTCTGTCTCTCAAAAAGTCTCTCATCCATTCCAGGAGTTTCCTCTTCAGTCCTCCTATATATTCTAGTTTCCACATTAGTCTCTTATGAGGTACCTTGTCAAAGGCCTTCTCTAAGTCTAAGTACACACAATCCACCCAACCATCTCTCTTCTGTACCATGTCAATCGCTCTGAGTAAAAGCTCAACAAGTTAGAAACACATGACCTTCCACTTCTGAATCCAAACTGACATTCGGCCAAAATATTCATCTCTTCCGGATATTTTATCCATCTGTCTTTCAGGATTCTCTCGCACAATTTTGCGACCATGCTGGTTAGAGACACTGGTCTATAATTCAGGGGTTCTTCCCTGTTTCCTCCCTTATAAATTGGTACCACATTTGCCCTCTTCCATGCTTGTGGCACTTTTCCCTCTTCTAGAGAACACATGATTAAACTGTGGCCAGCTGTTCTCTGCATTCCTTCAGTACCCAATTAGAAATTCCATCAGGTCCTGGGGCTTTCCTTTTCGAGTTTCCAATAATTTGCACACTTCCTGTACCTCCACTTTTATATCTTTTATCACCGGTACATTTCTACTCACTCCCTCCCCTTCCACAAACTTTTTTTCATTAGTGAAAACTGATTGGAAACATTTGTTCATTATTTTAGCTTGCATTGCTTCATCTTTATAGACCTATCCTTCTACTTTCAATTTAGTGATTCCTTCCCTTTGTTTCAATTTGCCATTAACAAATCTATACAACAGTTTGGGTTCATCCTTGCATTTGTCTATTATACCTTTTTCAAAATTCCTTTCTTCTTCTCTACGTATTCTTGAGTAATCATTTCTAGTTCTTTTATATTCTTCCTTTGTTCTGGTGTTGCCCCTCTTTCTCCAGTTGTTCCACGCCTTATCTCTTTCTTTTTTTGCTATCATACACCTTCTATTAAACCACTCCTTTTTCCTCTTTTCTTTCCCTCTTACTCATGGTACAAATTTTTCCACTCCCAAATTGTAGAGGTTTAGAAAGAGATCCCACTTCCTTTGTATCTCTCTTGTTTCTCTGAATTTTCTCCAATCCGCATTTTCAAAAAAGTTTCTCAGTCCTGTGAAATTAGCTTTCCCAAAGTTGTATCTTCCCTGTCTATGAAGCTCGTCTCTTGGCTCGACATTCCCTATTATCATCTGGAACTCAATGACAACATGATCACTTTTTCCTATAGGACAGAAATATTTCAATGATTCTATTACATCGGGTTCTTTGGTAAACAGTAAATCTAACCTTGCTGGTGTGTCCTCACCTCGGAACCGTGTCTCTTCTCTAACCCATTGCGTCATCACATTATTCATTATTATATTTAATAATATAGTGCCCCACGAATCCTCACTGCCTCCTGAGTCCCATTACTCCCAGTTCACCTCTTTACAGTTAAAGCCACCCATCAAAATTATATTACTTCTTTTCTCAATTATTTTTTGTAAATAGCTAGCCATATCTGACAACATCTCATGGTATTCGTCATCACTGCATGCTCTCGTATTAGGGGGAACATACACTACCGCCATATCTCTCTTGACTTTCTCTCCAGTTTCTAATTTCATATATATCACTTCAGCCTTGCCTTCTCCCATTTCCATGGTATCTACATTTATGTTGTTCTTCACTGCTATCATCACTCCTCCTCCCGTTTTTTCTTTTCGGTCTCTTCTCCACAGATTGTATTTACCATCTCCCAAATAAACATCAATATCCTCTCTTAATTTGGTCTCTACAAAGCACATGACATCAGGTTCATATTCTCTCAAGAAATCATTAATTTCAAGCCTGGCTGATATTAAACCATCAATATTAGTGTATATCACCTTTAAATTATTTTTCATGTTTTTTATACCCTCTTCTCTCCGTCAATACCACTTCCTCAATTTCTAATCTTTCACAGCTATCCCCCTTAGTTTCCTTCGCTTCTATTTCCTTATATACCACTTCCTTACTTTCATATTAATACTCTCCAAAAAAAAAGTATTATATTCTTCCTCTGTCCTCTTATCATTTTTTTCCTTTACTTGATCCTTCAGTGATTTTAAAACTTCTCTTTCTTCTTCATTTAAATCTTTTCTTATTATAATATTTTCCATTCCAGACTCTTTGCTTAATTTCCAGGTCATTTTGAGTATATCATTTATTAAACTTTCTGATGTCAACTTGACTCCAATAAGGCCCTATCCTCCTTACTTCCTCAATTTCTTTTACCCACTTGTCTCCTTCGGGGTCAATTTTGCCTAATATACCTCTCACCAGGTTCGTGTCCCTCTCGAGTCTCACGAATGTAACTTTTTCTTCCTCCTCCCTGTTTCCAAATATTACCACGCATCTGTTCCTTTCTACAGTTTCTCTCACTATTTTCTCTTTTTTCTTCAGTATTTTCACTACATTTTCTTCCATCTTTTTCTTGTTCATTTCCCTTTCTTCCTGGATGATTTCTCTTAAGCTGACCACTTCTTTCTGTTCTTCTTCTACGTATGCCCACTTTGCCTTATGTTCTTCTAATACACTACTCACCTTCTCTGTTTTATTAGTAGTCTCTTCTAGTTTCCTCCTCAATTCAACATTTTCACACTTCAAATCTCTGATTTCTTCATTCGCCGTCTCATTGGACTGGATCAGACTCTGTATAGTAATTTCCATATTCTCAGACACGTCCTTTAACACTAAATTCTCCACTTACTTTTCAAGTTCACTAATCCTCATTATCAATGTTTTAACCAGATCTATGATATAAGTATTTCTATCAAATCCTGGAAATTTGAGTCCCTCAGTGTTTACATTTTCAGTCATGCTGGATGTTGGTTACTGTAGTAAAAACAGCTGTTACTGAAAATACTACAAAACATTCATGTATATTCTTCCCAATAAACCTTTACATTTTTGGTAGTCTATATTAACTTACAATATTTTTGACCTAAAACAAAACCATAGGAGACAGGATAAACATAATTCCTGGAAACTACTTAAAGTATGCAGCCTGGGCCTGGGAGCAGTTGAGAAACACGTCCGTCCGTTGTGGCTGTCCGTGTGTGTGTGTGTGTGTGTGTGTGTGTGTATTTACCTAGTTGTGATATGCAGGAAAAGAGCTAGGCTCATGGGGGTCCCGTCTCTGTGTCTCAACCAAATAAACTTTGCTGTAAACTCATTTATGTTTTCAGACTGGACGATCTCTTTGCCCACGTTATTCCGCAGGTTAATGCATCTATATGGGAAACTGTATTTCTTAATATCCTTCAGGCAGCTTGTCTTGTCAGAAATTTTTTGCACTCTTTTCTGATGAGTGTTAGTCTGAGAACAAAAAATGTTAAATCTAAATATTAGAAGTCTCTTAGGAAATTAGGGTATAATTAATAATCTAACCAGTAATTACTCCTTACATCCTAGCTAGTTTCAACAATTTGGACAAATCATGAAGGTTACTTAGCTTGATAAAGTCAGAATAACAGATGACGACAGTCGGTTTGCCTAGGCCTTTCCATGCATCCTTGTTGCTACTTTTTTACAATGTGCAACTTGAACAAGCTTTAGGAACAGAATGAGAAAAGGCGAGTCTCTCTCCCCTTATAGGATTCAGAGATGCCAAATATTATTTCATTACAATTACCCAAATACAGTGAATTACTTTCAAGAAATTTACAAGGAAAATCCAAATTAACAAGTAATCTTAGTTTTAAATAAAACTAAAGCAGAATATTAATTTTTTCCATGTCAAGATATGTTAAAGCTTCTGTTTTTCCATCAGGACACCACATCTTTCTACCACCCAGGCGCAGTCATGACAATGGAAACTTCCTACGTATTTACATGTTTTTACAATACAGTTGTCCACAAGTTTTAAATGCAGTAGCATTTAATTATTAATCATCATCATCATCTGGACCATCTTTCTCACCCTAGGGCAGGGTAAGGAGTAGCAACATTTAGACAGTCCAAATTTGCCCAGTCCAATGGGCCATGCTTCCATTCACTCACTATTCAAGCCCCCGGAATCTTGGCTCTATCTGAGTCGCCAGAAACTTTCACCACATTCTGTAGCTTCACATAAACATATCTGAGAGTCAATCCAGACGCTGTCACGTTAAAAAGGGGTGCCAAATCCATGATCATGCACTTCTCCTCACAATATTCATCCAGCCAGCTCAATCTCTTGTCAGTTCCCTTGCCTCAGCAACTTCCAAACCTCTCTTCCTCACACACTTAACCACCATATCTCTCAATTTCTCCTTGGCCTGCCTTGCCTCCTCCTTCCTTCAAATTGCTTGGATATACCTTTATCACCACTCTATTGTTATCCATTCTCTCCACATGACCATACCATCTCAGTGCACTCTCTTCAATTCTGGTGTCCTCTCACTCCACATCTTTCACAAATCACATTATTTTGTATCCTATCCACTCTCTGTACTCCATGTACATTCCTCAGCAGTCCCATCTCCACTGCTCTCACTCCTGACTTTTCATTTTCATGCTACACCATAGTCTCACATTCATATGTTAAAGGCGGCACTAACACTCCTTTACGTAAGCCTCATGCAGCTGCAACACTCAAGACTCTGTTTTTTATCAAGGCTTTCATTGCACCAGCTACTTTCCTTCCTTGTGTCCCTCTATTTTCCACTTCTTTTGCACATTTTCCTCTCTTTTCTATCATTGTACCCAGGTATTTGAACTCTCACCAATTCCAGTCTCTCTCCATTCATTGTAACGTCACACTGAGAGTCACCTTCTTTCTCAATAACCCTTTTCTACATTTATTCTCAAGGCATGATCCTCACAGACATCAGCAAACTCTGCACTAGTCTACCAAGTTCTTGTCCAGTATTTGCCTATAGCATACAACAAATTTGAGATATTCCATCCATCACCATTCATTACCAATGCCATCCCCCCCTCCATTACTTGTGTTTTTACTTCTCCCATCACCCCATCCACATATATGCTGAAAAACCACGGGGACATAACACAAACTTGTTGCACGCCGACACCAATCATGAACCATTCACTTAGATGCCCATTTACCCTTACATATGCTAAACTACATTTACCCTTACATATGCTTCACTACCATCATAAAAACTCTTGACGGCACCTAGCAGCTTACCATCTACACCATACATGCGCAAAACCATCCACAGTCCTTCTCCACTATGTCTCACCGCAAATATTTGATCCACACATCCTCTGTCACTCTTAAAGCCACCATGTTCATCACTCACTGGGACTTCTGATCTCTCTAACTTTCACTATAATAATTCTTCCATAAATCTTCCCTGCCTCTTTCAATAAACTTATGCCACGATAATTCTTGCACTCACTTTGCTCACCTTTATTTTTGTACTGGGGTACAATCACAACCTTTTTCCACTCTGCTGGCACAGTTTCACTCATCTAAGCCTTCTTATACGTCTCAAACAAGCACTTCATTCTGCTCTCTCCACTACATTTAATCATCTCTGCATACACCTCACCAATCCCAGATGCTTTCCCATTTTTCAGCCATTTCACAGCGTTCTTCACCTGTCCAAAAGTCACATTTCTACCACTGTATTCCTTCTCTGCACACCTCCAAAACCAATCATGTTTACAGTGGCTCTGCTCTCTCTATTCCCATTCATTAGGTTTTCAAAATATTCTTTCCATCTGGTCCTTACTTCATCCCCATGGGTTAATAATCTAACACTTACATCCTTCACAATTTCACGTTTCTTTCTGCTGTCACTTCTAAATTTTCACACCTCTTTCCAGACTTCCTATTTTCAGAGTAATTTGCATTAATTTTTCTTCCTAGATCATCATTTACCTCTCTCTTTTACCCCTTCTCTAGTCTCTTTATGTGCTTCTTGTTCCCAATATATTCAGTTATTTCAACTGAACCCCTGTCCTGTAACCATTCTAGCCGCTTACTTGTCTTTTCCTCCACCGCTCTCTTAACCTCTTCATCCCACCATGCCATACCAATCTTCTTTATTGTTACTCTTGCCAAACCACACACCACTTTAGCATTCCTAACTAAGCAGTCCCTATATGCATTCCATAGGCTGTCCACATCCATTTCATTCCAATTCACTGATGCTAATTCCTGCCCTACTTTGATCCTGTATTCATCTGCTATTTCTTTAATCCTCAGCTTCTCGACTTTCAGTCTTTCTCCCAGACTGCTCCTCTCTCTCCTGGTCCACCTCACTCATCTCAGCTTGACCTTGCATACCACAATCATATGATCTGACAGACCTCCACATCGTCCTCTCACGGCCCTCGTATCAGCAACCATTCCTAGCATTGACCTCTCTACGAGCACATAATCAATCAGGCTCCTTTCAACATGATCCCCGTTCCCTCTATACCATGTACATTTATGTGCATCTTTGTGTTTGAAAAATGAGTTACAAATGCACAATCTACTTTCCTGACACATATCCTCCAGTTGCTTCCCATTATCATGGCACTCGATGGCAACCCATTAGGTCATTCTCAGGACCAGTGTCTGTTCTTCCATTCATTTCGCCCATTATAATCACTTCATAGCTCCTGGGGATTTCTCCCACTGCTTCATCCAGCTCATCCCAAAACCTGTCTTTATTAATAATAAGAATTATTACCAAGAACTAGAGTTAAATCTCAGGGTTAATAAACCACTCGAATTAGTAATAAACGTTCTCTGGGAATTTCCTCTAACTTTCAACAGGGGCAACTATTTTAAAAGATAATAAGCATAAATACCGCGCTGGGGGAAAAGATTTCCCACAGTTTTGGGGCTGGGTGAAAAATGATACACTGTATCATGTAATGTGGCCCCTAGCCGGGAGGTGTCTCCTCATATCTCGAAGGTCGCGCATCTTGACCCAATAGTTCACCATTCAGAGTCTCTGGGGTAGCTGTTAACTCATGGGGCACCAATTTATCAATGGATTTTAATGTTGACATGTTCCCTACATTTAATGTGTAAAAGTCTCAGCACCCCCTCCAAACCTGGATGTGTGGATATGACTTTAGCTAATGGCTACTGGGATCTAGGTTGTTCTGTTTTTAGTAAGACCACATTTCCTAGTTTATGACTGACTTGTTGCTGGCAGCATGAGCCCCATAAAATCTTTCTCTTTGGTTCAAAAGATAATCTTTGCACCAACGTTTATTCCAGGTGTCCAAAACTTTTTTCAAATGTTGATATCCCTCACGCAGATGTTGTCCTACTTCATTATTCTCTATTGTGGGATCCTCTACTTCCTCCTGAATATTCACACAAGGCACTGGATGAAGCTTTCTGACATACAGCACATGAGCTGGTGTCTTGGCTTCAACTGATACACTAGTATAGTCCAGATAGGTTAAAGGTCTATCATTAATTCTAGCCTCAATTTCAGTTATTACTGCTCTCAGCTCCTCCCTAGTGATCTTAGTTCTGTGTAAGGTTTTCCTGATACAATACCAATCATTCATTCAGTGAATACATTTTGCCATGGTGCTCTAGGAGCTATGAACAGCCAGGCACAATTTCAAATTCCCATCATCAACTTGACCTTTGGGTCATTCATTATGTTTAAAATCAGAGGTGATGCTCCAACAAATTTGGCTCCATTGTCTATCTATCTATTGCAAGACGCCATAATCCCATAAGGGGTGGCCGTTAGTCTTTGAGTTAGATGTTTTACGGGGAGGGGCACTACTCCTCTGCCAACCCACTTGCTGACACAAGTTATCTTCAACTTCTATTCTCCTCATAATCTTTCCATCATCAGCAAACAGACTAGTACAACTGTTCATTCCATCCACCATATCATTTATGTAAATCAGGAACGTTACAGGCGCCAGCATCGAGCCCTGCGGGACTCCACTTGTTACTTCCCTCCACTCTGACATCTTGTCCTTTATTACTATCCTCATCTCTCAGTCTCTCATTCAATCTCTCATCCCCTCCAAGAGGTTCCCCTTCAGTCTTCATGTGTGCTTCAATTTCCACATTAGTCACTTATGGGGTACCTTGTCAAAGGCTTTCTCCACATCTAATTAAACACAATCCGCCCAACTATCTCTCTCCTGTAGCACATTAATCGCCCTTGAGTAGAGGCTAAAAAATTAGAGACACACGACCTTCCATTTCTGAATCCAAACTGACTTCATGCCAAAATGTCCATTTTCTCCAGATGTTTTATCCATTGGACTCATGGAAAAAGAGGAATTCAAAAATGTATGGATAAAAAAATGCCTAACACAAGAGGAACTGGAATTACTGAAAGAGATGAGGGAGGAAGCAAAAACAAAAAATGAAGGAAGATCAGAGGAGGAGAAGAATACATTTTTTTACAAAGTAAATGGATTGCAGGTATGAAAGTGGTACATAAACAGAAGGGAATAAAAAGGAGGAAGGTAGTAGAACCAAATCATGACAAGTATATAAACAAGATGATTAAGTTGATATACTCAAATGTGGATGGAATGGTATCTAAATTATTAGAGATGAATGATCATGTCAGAGAAAATGAACTACATATAATATGCCTAACTGAAACAAAATTAACATCAAGGATATCAAATGACATCCTAAACTTAGAGGAATATAATATATGGAGAAGAGATAGGAACTTAAAAAAAGGAGGAGGAATTATAATAGTAACTAAGAAAAATCTAAAAGTCTACCCTCACATGTAGAACCGGGAGGAGGAAGAAAAGGTTAGATCCGTGAGACTCGAGAGAAACACGAACTTGGTGAGAGGAATATTAGGCAAGATTGACCCAGAAGAAGACAAGTGGGTAAAAGAAACTGAGGAAGTAAGATGGATAGGGCCTTATAAGAAAGGGGAAACAAGACCAATGAGACTCAAGTTGACATCAGAAAGTGTAATAAATGATATACTTAAAGTGACCTGGAAATTAAGCAAAGAGGCAGGGATGGAAAATATTATAATAAGAAAAGACTTGAATGAAAAAGAAAGAGAAGTGTTAAAATCATTGAAGGAACAAGTAAAGGAAAAAAATGATAAGAGGACAGAGGAAGAATGTAATATTTTTTTTTAATGAAAGCAAGGAAGTGGTATGTACGGAAATAGAAGAGAAGGAAACTAAGGGGGATAGCTGTGAAAGATCAGAAATTGAGGAAGTGGTACTGACGGAGAGAAGGAGAGAAGAGGGTATAAAAAACGTCAAAACTAATTTGAAGGTGATATACACTAATGTTGATGGTTTAATATCGGCAAAGCTTGAAATCAACGATTTCTTGAGAGAACATGAACCTGATGTCATGTGCTTTGTAGAGACCAAATTAAGAGAAGATATTGATGTTCATTTGGGAGATGGTAAATACAAAATATGGAGAAGAGACAGAAAAGAAAAAATGGGAGGAGGAGTGATGATAGCAGTGAAGAACAACATAAATGTAGATACAATGGAAATGGGAGAAGGCAGGGCTGAAGTGATATATATGAAATTAGAAACTGGAGAGAATGTCAAGAGTGATATGGCGGTAGTGTACAGTATGTTCCCCCTAAGACGAGAGCATGGAATGATGACGAATACCAGATGTTGTCAGATGTGGCTAGTTATTTACAAAAAAAATAATTGAGAAAAATAACAATATAATTTTGGTGGGTGACTTTAACTGTAAAGAGGTGAACTGGGAGGAATGGGACTGACGAGGCAGCAAGGATTCGTGAGGCACTATATCATTAAATATAATAATGAATAATGTGATGACGCAATGGGTCAGAGAAGAGACACGGTTCCGAGGTGAGAACACACCAGCAAGGTTAGATTTACTGTTTACCAAAGAACCCGATGTAATAGAATCATTGAAATATTTCTGTCCTATAGGAAAAAGTGATCATGTGGTCATTGTGTTCCAGATGATAACAAGGAAAGTTGAGCCAAGAGACGAGCTTCATAGACAGGGAAGATACAATTTTGGGAAAGCAAATTTCACAGGATTGAGAAAATTTTTTGAAAATGTGGACTGGAGAAAATTCAGTGAAACAAGAGAGATACAAAGGAAATGGGATATCTTTCTAGACCTCTATAATTTGGGAGTGGAGAAATTTGTACCAAGAGTAAGAGGGAAAAAAACAGGAAAAAGGAGTGGTTTAATAGAACGTGTATCATAGCAAAAAAAGAGAGATATAAGGCGTGGAATAACTGGAGAAAGAGAGGTACCAACAGAACAAAGGAAGAATATAAAAGAATTAGAAATGAATACACAGGAATACGTAGAGAAGAAGAAAGGAATTTTGAAAAAGGTATAATAGACAAATGCAAGGATGAACCCAAGTTGTTTTATAGATTTGTTAATGGCAAACTGAAACAAAAGGAAGGAATCACCAAATTGAAAGTAAAAGGATAGGTCTATAAAGATGCAGCAATGCAAGCTGAAATAATGAACATATGTTTCCAATCGGTTTTCACTGATGAAAAAGAGTTTGTGGAAGGGGAGGGAGTGATTAGAAATGTACTGGTGCTAAAAGATATAAAAGAGGAGGTACAGGAAATGTATAAATTACTGGAAACCCAAGATATAAGGAAAGCCCCAGGACCTGATGGAATCTCTAAATGGGTACTGAAGGAATGCAGAGAACAACTGGCAGATAAAATTCACAGTTTAATCGTGTGCTCTCTGGAAGAGGGGAAAGTGCCACAAGAATGAAAGAGGGCAAATGTGGTACCAATTTATAAGGGAGGAAACAGGGAAGAACTCCTGAATTATAGACCAGTGTCTCTAACCAGCATGATCGCAAAATTGTGCGAGAGAATCCTGAAAGACAGATGGATAAAATATCTAGAAGAGATGAATATTTTGGCTGAATGTCAGTTTGGATTCAGAAGTGGAAGGACATGTGTTTCTAACTTGTTGAGCTTTAACTCAAGAGCAATTGACAAGGTACAGGAGAGAGATGGTTGGGTGGATTGTGTGTACTTAGACTTAGAGAAGGCCTTTGACAAGGTACCTCATAAGAGACTAATGTGGAAACAAGAATATATAGGAGGACTGAAGGGGAAACTCCTAAAATGAATGAGAGACTTTTTGAGAGACAGACAAATGAGGACAGTAATAAAGGACAGGATGTCTGGATGGAGGGAAGTAACAAGTGGAGTCCCTCAAGGCTCGGTGTTGGTGCCAGTAATGTTCCTGATTTACGTAAATGATATGGTAGATGGAGTGAACAGTTATGTAAGTCTGTTTGCTGATGACGAAAAGATCTTGCGGAAGGTAGAGGTTGATGAGGATTGTAAAATGCTGCAGGAGGATCTGGATAGGATACATGATTGGAGCCGGATGTGGGAAATGAAATTTAATGTAAAGAAATGTAAAATATTGGAAATGGGTAAAAGAACCAGGAGACCATCACTGAATTATTTGTTGGGTAATGAATTAATCACAAAAATGAGAGGAGAGAAAGATTTGGGAGTGCTGGTCCAAGATAGATTGTCACCTGAAAAGCACATTAATAAGACAGAGAGACTTATAAACTCCTGACTAACACAAGAGTAGCATTTCATTATATGGATGAGGAGATGATGGAAAAATTGATAGTGGCCATGATCCGCCCCAGGTTAGAATATGCAGCAGTAGTGTGGTCCCCACACAAAAAGAAAGATATAAACAAGATTGAGAGAATACAAAGAACAGCAACCAAGATGGTCTCCAATCTGGCAGATCTGTCATACAGAGAGAGGCTGGAAAAGCTGGATTTGCCTTCTTTAGAGGAAAGAAGAAAGAGGGGAGACATGATTGCAGTGTTCAGGACGATGGTGGGAGTAGATAAAATTGACCGAGATGATCTGTTTTTATGGGATAAGAGAGCAACAAGAGGACATGGAATGAAATTGAAAAAGTCAAGCTGCTTGAAGGACATCAAGAAATATAGCTTTCCTTACAGAAATATAGACTTATGGAATAGCCTGGACAAAGGGATCGTCCAGT
This sequence comes from Coenobita brevimanus, assembly GCF_032717465.1. Taxonomy (NCBI): domain Eukaryota; kingdom Metazoa; phylum Arthropoda; class Malacostraca; order Decapoda; family Coenobitidae; genus Coenobita; species Coenobita brevimanus. The sequence goes on from NC_136977.1 coordinate 14,961,765, forward strand.
CTAAAAACTTAAACGAGTTTAAAGCTAAATTTGACTTACTGAGATACAGCGATGGGAACCCACGAGCATAGCATATTTTGTATCACAATTATGTATACTGGGTAAATACATAAGTATTTGGAATGACTTAGATGAAAAGGTGGTGCAGGAGAAAAACATTCATGTGTGTAAAGGTAGATTAGATAAATGTGGATATGGAGACAGGACAACACGAGCATCGCTCAATTCCTGTATACTACAAATAGGTAAATACACACACACTTACCCACACACAATCTTTACATGATTGAGAAAATTTTTCAAAAATGAAGTTGGAGAAAAATTTAGAGAAACAAGAGAGATACAGAGGAAGTGGGATATTTTTCTAGGCTTCTATAATTCAGGGGTGAAAAAATTTGTGCCATGAATAAGGGGGAAGGAAAACAGAAAAAAGAAGTGGTTTAATAGAAGGTGTATGATAGCAAAAAAAGAGAGAGATAAGGCGTGGAACAATTGGAGAAAGAGAGGTAACAACAGAAAAAAGGAAGAATATAAAAGAACTAGAAATGATTACATAAGAATACGTAAAGAGGAAGAAACGAATTTTGAAAAAGGTATAATAGAGAAATGTAAGGATGAACCCAAACTGTTTTATAGATTTGTCAATGGCAAACTGAAACAAAAGGAAGGAATCACCAAACTGAAAGTAGAAGGAGAGGTTTATAAAGATGCGGCAATGTAAGCAGAAATAATGAAATATGCAGCAATGTAAGCAGAAATAATGAACAAACGTTTCCAGTCAGTTTTCACTAATGAAAGTGAGTTTGTGGAAGGGGAGAGAGTGACTAGATATGCAGTGATAAAAGATATAAAAGTGGAAGTACAGGAAGTGTATAAATTATTGGAAACTCAAGATGTAAGGAAAGCCCCAGGACCAGATGGAATCTCAAATTGGGTACTGAAGGAATGCAGAGAACAACTGGCAGATAAGATTCACAGTTTAATTGTGTGTTCTCTGGAAGAGGGGAAAGTGCCTCAAGAATAGAAGTGGGCAAATGTGGTACCAATTTATAAGGGAGGAAACAGGGAAGAACCCCTGAATTATAGACCAGTGTCCCTAACCAGCATGGTCGCAAAATTGTGCGAAAGAATTCTGAAAGATAGATGGATAAAATATCTGGAAGAGATGAATATTTTGGCTGATAGTCAGTTTGGATTTAGAAGTGGAAGGTCATGTGTGTCCAACTTGTTGAGTTTTTACTCAAGAGTGATTGATGTGCTACAGGAGAGAGATGGTTAGGTGGACTGTGTGTATTTAGATTTGGAGAAGGCCTTCGACAAGGTACATCATAAGAGACTAATGTGGAAACTGGAGCATATAGGAGGACTGAAGGGGAACCTCCTGGAATCGATGAGAGATTTTTTGAGAGACAGACAAATGAGGACAGTAATAAAGGATAGGCTGTCTGGATGGAGAGAAGTAACAAGTGGAGTCCCACAGGGCTCGGTGTTGGCGTCAGTAATGTTCCTGATTTATGTAAATGATATGGTAGATGTAGTGAACAGTTATGCAAGTCTGTTTGCTGATGATGCAACGATCATGAGGAAGGTAGAGGTTGATGAGGATTGTAAAATGCTGCAGGAGGATCTCGATAGAATACACGATTGGAGCCGGATGTGGGAAATGAAATTTAATGCAAAGAAATGTAAAATATTGGAAATGGGTAAAAGTACCAAGAGGCCATCATTGAAATATTTCATGGGTAACGAACCCATCACAAAAGCGAGAGAAGAGAAAGATTTGGGAGTGCTGGTCCAGGATAGTCTGTCACCTGAAAAACACATTAACAAGGCAGTTAGAGACGTATAAACTCCTGACTAATATAAGAGTAGCTTTTCATTATGTGGATGAGGAGATGATGAAAAAATTGATAGTGGCCATGATTCGCCCCAGGTTAGAATATGCAGCAGTAGTGTGGTCCCCACACAAAGAGAAAGATAAAAACAAGATTGAGAGAATACAAAGAACAGCAACCAAAATGGTCCCCAGTCTTGCAAATCTGTCGTATAGAGAGAGGCTAGAAAAGCTGGATTTGCCTTCCTTAGAAGAAAGGAGAAAGAGAAGAGACATGATTGCAATGTTCAGGACCATGGTGGGAGTAGATAAAATTGACAAAGAAGATTTGTTTGTAAGGGATAAGAGAGCAACAAGAGGACACAGAATGAAACTCAAGAAACCAAGCTGCTTGAAGGATATCAAGAAATACAGTTTTCCTTACAGATGTATAGACCTGTGGAATAGTCGGGACAAAGAGATCGTCCAGTCCAAAAACTTAAACGAGTTTAAAGCTAAATTTGACTTACTGAGAAACAGAGATGGGACCCCACAAGCATAGCTCATTTCCTGTACATCACAAGTAGGTAAATACACATACACCCACCTATACATACACACTCACACACTACATTACTCCTCATCTTCAAACCCCTCAAGGTCCTGCCAGCAGCTCAACACCTCTGGAGGAAGTGAGTTATCCATATTTTGTTGATTTGTATATTGACCTATATCTAAACTTCTAAACTTTTTACACAAATAAAGTATTGTTTTTTACATATACCCATGCGAGATGGAAGAAAGTTCAGCATCAGTATCAGTACCTAGCAAAAAGACTAGTGGTCATGTTGAGCACTAACAAAAGGCTTTGGATATTTTACATGTATACTTTGAACAAAAAAAAAAAATAAATAAATAAAACCTAGCGAGCAAAAATATGAAAGTCTAGGTGAGGCAGGCAAAGAGAGTGTTTTTATCTCGCTTGCAGGCGAGGAGGAGTATTCTACCTTTGTCACCCATTGGCTCAAAAAGTATTGGACGTATAGATTTCCCGACAGAAACATGATCTATCTATCTATCTATTGCCAGATGCCTCAATCCCGTTTGGGATGGCCACAAACACATCGCCTCCAAGTCGCCCTATCCCCCGCCATTTCACTGCCCTGCTCCCAACTCACACCCCCCTCTCTCATATACCTCTCCACCCCATCCCTCCATCTCATCCTCGACCTCCCTCTCCCTCTTCCCCGCTCCACCTCACTCACATACACTCTCTTCGTCAGTCTTTCACCCTCTATCCTCTCCACATGGCCAAACCACCTCAGTGTGTTCCTCATAACACTTCCTATCACATCCACATCCACACCACAGCGCTCCTTTATATCCTCATTCGTCAGCCTGTCTCTCCATGTGACTCCACAGGCTCCTCTTAAATAACTCATTTCCACTGCTCTCACTCTTGACTTGTGTCCTTCCAACAACGTCCAAGCTTCACTTCCATACATTAGAGTTGGTATCACAATACTGTCATGTAGTAACTTTTTCACTTCCATGCTCACTTCCCTGTTTCTTATTACTGCTTTCAAAGAACCAGCAACCTTTCTTCCCTGCTATACCCTTTCAAGCACTTCACCCTCCAAACCTCCATCCTTACTCATCACACTACCCAAGTACTTAAACGTACTCACATTTTCCAATTCCTCACCATACAACCTCGCTGTACATTCACTGACTTCACCTCTCTCAAAGACCATCACTTTACTCTTCCCTACATTCACCTTTAGATTCCGTTTCTTACACACTCTCCCAAACTCATCCACCAAGCCTTGCAGCTCCCCTTAGTCTTCACTCAACAACACAGTATCATCTGCAAACAACAGTACAGGGAGTTTCCAAACAATATCCTCTCTCACCAGGGCCACTCCAACATCCTCTACCCTACCTTGTACCTCCTTTATTACCCAATCCATGTATAGATTGAACAACCATGGAGACATGACACATCCCTGTTTCAAACCAACTTTCAAAGAGAAAAATTCACTTAGTTCACCATCCACAAGCACTGCAGCCTTCGCACCATCGTACATACTCTTCACAGCATTCAACAACGTCCCATCTACTCCATATATTCTTAACACTTTCCACAATCCTTGTCTATCCACCCTGTAATATGCTTTCTCCAAATCCATGAAAGCCGCATACAACTTCTTTCCCTTCTCTAGAAACTTTTCCACTAAAGATCTGAGAATGAATATCTGATCTACACAACCTCTTCCCTTCCTAAAGCCTCCCTGTTCTTCTCCAACTAATTTCTCTGTTCTTTCTCTAACTCTGTCAATAAATATCCTACCATACACTTTTCCTATAATACTAAGATGACAAATGCCCCTATGATTACCACACACTTCTTTTTCCATTTTTCCTTTGTACAAGGGAATAATTATACCTGACTTCCAATCCTCCGGGACTCTACCTTCCTCCCAGGCCAATCTCCACATCTTCCACATCCATTCTACTACTATCTCTCCCCCATGCTTCAGCATTTCACCACACTCTCCATCAATTCCTGGGGCTTTCCCCGATGTAACTTTCTTCATTGCTTCCACAACTTCTATCCTACAGATTTCTTCCAGTCTTCTCACCTCCCTCCTTCTCCCAGCCATTTCCCAGCCACTTACACTCGCATTACTTCCATCCTCTATGTTCAACAATTCCTTAAAGTGTTCTCTCCATCTGCTCACTTTTTCTCCCTTCTCCACTAGTAATCTACCATTTTTATCTTTCACTCCCCTGCTAACTTCACTTCCACCCTGTCTTACTCTCTTCACCTCTTTCCAGAACATTTTCTTACAGTCCCTCCACTTTACACTCAAATTCCTTCCAAATTCCTCATCCACTCTCTTCTTATTCTCTCTTACTAATCTTTTCACCTCTCTCTTTCTTTCTACATAGAACTCTCTCTTCCGCCTCTCAACTTCTTCCACGCCCCTATTTCTCATCCATTCACTGTATGCTTTCTTTTTTTGTGCCACAGCCTGTTTCACCTCTTCAGTCCACCTCGCTGTTCCTTGCACCCCCCTCCGTCTTCTCTTCCTTCCACACACCACACCACATGCTGCACATATTTCTTCTGTAAATATCCTACACACACCTTCCACGTCTCCCATCTGCTCCAATTCATATTTGCCCAATCGTTCCTCCACTTCTCTCTTATACTCTGCCTTTTTCTCATTCTCTTGTAACCTTTCCACTCTCCTTGCAACTACTCCTTCCTCTTGTCTTTCCCTTCTTCTATTCCTCCATCTTACTTGAATCCTAATTCTGGCCACCACCAAGTAGTGGTCAGAAAGTCCACTCCCATAAAATTCTACGTATGTACAGTAAATCCTCGTTTTTCACGCCGTGGAACATCCAAACCACACAAAACGCGAATCGTCAAATTGTGAAGTTAAGAATCAACGGGAAAAATAGAGGATCGTTCCAGTGGGTCATGTACCTACCCTATCAGAAAGTACTATAACACCAAACGTTTCTGCCCGGAATCGTGCTAAGTCTGTTCTTCGCTCTACTAAAAATAATTTCATCCATACTAAATGCTCTCAACTCTCCAACTCGAATTCTTCCCGCTCCTTCTGGCACCTTGCCAAAAATCTTTCTAACAACTTTACCTCATCATCCTTCCCTCCTCTTTTCTACTCTGATGGTTCTGTAGCTATTTCTTCTACTGATAAAGCAGATCTCTTCGCACAGACTTTCTCCTCCAATTCCACCTTAGACGATTCCGGTGCTGTTCCTCCATCACTTCCCCCCTCTGACTTCCTCATGGCTGACATTAAAATTTCTTCAGTTGATGTATTTTCTGCCATTACTGGCCTCAGTACTAACAAGGCATATGGGCCTGAGGGGGTCCCTCCTGTTGTTCTCAAGAACTGTGCTTCTGTGCTTACACCCTGCCTAGGCAAACTATTTCGCCTTTGTCTGTCAACTTGTACCTTTCCTTCTTGCTGGAAGTTTGCTCTCATTCAGCCAGTCCCAAAGAAGGGTGACCACTCCCAACCCTCCAACTATCGTCCAATTGCTTTAACGTCCTGTATTTCAAAAGTTTTCGAGTCAATTCTTAATAAAAAAATTTTAAGGCATCTTTCCTATCACAACCTTCTTTCCGATCGTCAGTATGGGTTCCGTCAGGGACGCTCCACTGGCGATCTTCTCACCTACCTTTCAGACTCCTGGTCATCCTCCTTTCGGGACTTTGGCGAAAGCTTTGCCATTGCACTTGACATCTCAAAGGCTTTCGATCGAGTCTGGCACAAATCTTTAATTTCCAAACTGCCCTCCTACGGTTTCTATCCTTCTATCTGTACCTTCATCGCTAGCTTCCTTTCTGGTCGTTCTATAGCTGCTGTCGTAGACGGCCATCGTTCTTCTCCTAGATCTATCAACAGTGGTGTTCCTCAGGGCTCTGTCCTATCACCAACTCTCTTCCTTTTATTCATCAATGATCTTCTAAGCTGTACATCTAACCCTATCCACTCATACGCTGATGACTCCACCCTTCACCTTTCCATTCGGTTCCCGCAACGCCCATCTCAACAGTTACTTCAAGAAACAAGGGATGAGGCTATGGCACACCTAATGTCTGACTTGGCTCATATCTCTGACTGGGGTAAAAATAATATGGTTGTCTTTAATGCTTCTAAGACTCAGTTCTTGCACCTATCAACCCGACAAAATCTTCCACAGGTATACCCACTAATGTTTAATAATATTCAGATTAATCCTGCATCATCCTTGAACATGCTTGGGGTTTCATTTACTCGGGACTTATCTTGGAAAGATCATATTACATCTCTTGTAAAATCTGCTTCCAAGAGATTGGGTGTGCTAAGCCGACTCCGCTCTTTCTTTACCCCTGCACAATTGTTGACTCTATACAGGGGTTTTATCCGCCCCTGTGTGGAGTACAACTCTCATGTGTGGGGAGGCTCCCCACATACAGCTCTTCTCAATAGGGTGGAGTCAAAGGCTTTTCGTCTCATTAACTCTCCTCCTCTTACTGACTCCCTTCAACCTCTGTCTCTTCGCCGCACTGTTGCATCTTTATCTCTTTTCTATCGCTACTTTAATGGTCACTGCTCCTCTGAACTGTCTGCTTGCATTCCTCCACCTCTACGACGGGCGCGTAGCACCCGTCTGGCAGCAAACTCTCATCCCTTTTCTGTCCAACTCTCTAATGCAAGAGTTAACCGTTACTCCCAGTCTTTCATTCATGCAACAGGTCAGCTCTGGAACTGTCTCCCTCTGTCTGTATTTCCTCCTGCCTATGATCTCCAGTCTTTCAAACGCAGTGTGTCCAGGCATCTCAAAATGATCGGATCTTGAATTTGGCTCTCTATTGTATTTTGTTTTTCTCTTGGAGGGAACTGTTACTGCGGGCTCATGGCCTTTGGTTCCTTCTTCCTCGCATTAAAAAAAAAAAAAAAAAAAAAAAAAACAGGCCCTACTCAAAATTTAATGAAGAGTGTTTACTAGTGCTAAAACAGCAGAACACAATAAACATGTACCTGAAAAGACATTAAAGCTGTTATAAAGAGCTGCAACACCAAAAATCCTTACCAGAAATAAAGTGAAGATTGGCTCGAGTTGCAGGTGAAGGTGTGTTGAGGGTAGATGGACAAGTTACTAGGTGACATGGGCCTCTCTGAGGAAGCCCCATCACCTAAGCTCTCGAAGTTGAACTCAGGCTCCAGCACCTCCACTTCCTCTCTGTCCACTTCTCCTTCATCCACCCAAGCTGGCACGTCCAAGTCTTGCAGAAAAGCAGCCACATTCTGTCTCTCATGAATATCGTGTGGTCTGGGCTTGTCTCTGTTCCTTTATGTTTCTGTTGTAGGCGGCCATCACTTGAGACCTTAGATCACTCAAGGTCGATAGGATGTTGGTAGCCTCAGGCATAGTCCCGGTGTATGCATCGAAGGTGGTTGCCATATCGGTTATTTGTGGACAGGATGGTCGTAAGATGGTCGCCAACAAATGAGCATCAGTATGAGTCGTCGGCTCCCGGCTGGGAGCATCGAATTGTGGGGAAATTCGCGAACTGTGAGACAGATCAGGAACTTTTTCTTGTGCGAAAAACAAGGCAACGAAGTAAAATGAGTCCAAACATGAGGACTTACTGTACATGAAATAACAATGTAACATCTTTGATAAAAAAATCACTGTTACGTAGGCGGGAATATAACGATTACTGTGCGTGCATGAGGAAAGTGAAGCACAGGCATGGGTACCCAGTAGTTTTTTGCAATTTACCCAGAAACTATGAGGTGCATGAAAAATCTGCAGATACCCTGAGAAAGTCCATGAAATTATACACAAGATTATGAAATAAAAACATAACCTCTGTGTGAAAAACGTTTGCATTAGAGCTCCCTGAACAGAAAATCAGTTACATGTAGGAAATATCTTATGGTTTTTAGCTGTATTCTCAAAAACTAAAAATCGTATCAAAAAGCCGCAAACTTTTTTAGAAAGCTGATGAAATTCTCTTTCTAAACACCTAAAAATTTTTTGCATGACGGAAAACATTCGAGCTATGATGTTGGGAAGTGACAGTGATGTTCCAGAATGTTTATTCACACCGACCTAATGTACTTTTATTCATCTCCCCCCCCCCCCGGCAAGAACAAACTTCAGTGAATAAGATTATGTAGGTTTTATGGCAATATATATATGTTAGGGTGGCAAAAATAAGGTGAGAATACATGTTTTCATAGGCGCACAGGGGGGCTGGCAGAGAGGGGAGGTGGAACAAAATTGTGAGCCAAAATACTTACCGAAACTTATTGTGTGTGAAAGGGTTAAAATTCTATTATCAACAGAAAATATTCTGACACTACAGGCTCAATAAAAGTGTTAATTTCCAGCTTGATCCATACGTATTTGACTATGAGATGTTTGCTTAATTAAGCCATGGATTGCGAACCACAGCTCAGGCTGGGTAGCATCGCACTGCGAGCCACAGCTCAGGCTGTGCTAACCTTCCAGTGGTCATGCATCACCACTAACTACTCCACTCCTCACAAAATTATGCATGGCACTACATAAAGACGGAGAGAGAGAGATTTTTTTTCTCTTTCACCAGATGATGCCCTGGATGTTTATCTTCAAGTTTACAATAAATAAAAACTTAAAAAAAATAATAATAATTTTTTCACTACATCCCTACGCAAGCTTACACATGGCACTACGCAAAGGTGAAGAGAGAGAAAGATTTTTTTTTTTCACTGGATGCTTATCTTCAAGTTTATAATAAACAAAAACTTGTTTTTTTTTTGTTTTTTTTGGTGGACCCACGGGTTGAGATAAAAAAAAGGTAATTGCACAATCCATGGACTAAAGCAACATTCTGCATTTTTTTAAATTGCTGAGTGGACAAGACAGCTTGTAGTATTTCCTCTTCTGATTAAAGATGCTCAAACTATGCTCTGTATATATGTGATGCAATGTAATATACAAAACTTTGGGGCAAATGAGGGTGAAAATTCACACAAAAGTATGGTCGAATGAAATTTGGTCCTCATTTAATTTTTCCCTCATGTTATTATATATTGCTTGTGTGGTTTTGCTGAGACTTTACTACTTCAATCTGATGACAAACTATTATGATATTCTTGCTACCAGATGATTTTATTCAACATGAGAGACTTTTCAAACTGTAAGTCACATATAAACTTCATAAACTCATAAATCCTGCACAACTACCAGGCTCAACTACACTCAACAAAATTAGCGACTCATCTAAACTGAATAAAATTGTCTGGTAGATGCAAGAGCAAACAAAACAATGCATTTTCAGGCTTAACGAGTTAAGTGTATGTTTTGTGGGATTTTCAACCATATAAGTGGAGAAACAATGGTTCTTGTAAATGAAACAAAATTATATGGTACATACCTGTACTAGTTTTAGGACAGTTAACTCTAAAGAAATAATTGAAACCCCAGAGTATTCTATCGCCATGTCGTAACTGTTGTTTTTCAGTTACCTGGGAAAAGAATAAAAACTGATAGTTAATACTGAAATGAAAATATTTCATGCAATGTATTACAAAAATCATAAAAGTATCATGCCATTACTAGAGTTATAATTCACAAGCATCTCAACATCCCCCCCCACCTCCTCTAATTTTAAGAAAACCTGTATTAGGTTCTTTTTATCCAAAGATGCCTGTTGTACAGCAGGAAAAAGAAATCACATATGTGACACGACTAACAAAAGTATGAAAGTCAAAGGTGGTACTCTGCATACTTGAGGGTCAAAAGTGGATATTTCCATTTCAGAGCCTAAAAGAATGGAGGTCTGATTAACCCCTTCAGCATAATGATGTACTATTTTATTCTGGCTCATGCTACACAATTTCATTCAACCTGGGAAAGACATCCTCAAGCTGAAAGGGTTAGAAACAGTCTAATTTAACCCCTTTAGCCAGAGCACATGTTTAAAAAGTATTCTGCTCAATGCCAGGTGATTTTATTATGCTTAGATAAGATGTTCTTGGGTAGAAGGGTTAACCAGAAAAGAAGTGATCCAAACTGCTTCAGAAAACACTCAGTTCAACTGTTTAGTACACTACTGCAGTTTCAGTATAATTTATTTAGGGAATGTATGTTCGACATTAACCCCTTCAACCTTTGCTAAGTCCTTTGTTCACAGGAGACATCCATAGGGATATGGTAAAGAGGTTAACACATCTGAAGAATGCCAGTATTTTGTTGAGACTGGAGAGATTTATCTCAGATCTAAAATCACACCATATATTTGGTAACACAAATTAGTTTTATAATGCAAAATAGCAAATGAATTCCTTACTTGTGAGCCGTTGACACACGTTCTTGCATTTGGTAGTGGTTCAATGAAGAGATCTGACTTTTCAATGGAGAGAACACAATGGTGAGTCTCAATACCCACTCCCGACAGCTGGATATCATTGGGTTCACTCCCAGCATCAGGTCGGCCAACCAGTGTGCGCTCCTAATCAGACAACAATCCGTTGCATTAGTAGGAATAATTAGACAACTTAGCTACTATGCTCATAATGATCCTGTTTCTCTGATTATTGATTTCAATTTCCTTATTCTTCAACAATTCAGAACCATACAAACCACAAAATAATTTTCAAATTGTAAAATTTGATTACTTACATAAAGCTCTCTCATTTTGTTCCAAAATACGCAGACAGTCCAATGAAAACTAAATTCTGTACTATAACAGGACAAATATTATGGATTCATTTAAGCAAAGGAAGTGTTTTTTGTGATACAGTACTCTATTCTCAGTGTGTGTGTGTTTGTGTGTGTGTGTGTGTGTGTGTGTGTGTGTGTGTTCTTACCTAATTGTATCTTTACAGGAATGAGTCAAGCTCGTACTGTCCCGTGTCTTAAACCATATTTATCGTACATATCCTTAAATTTGTGAATTGTTTTGGCACACACTATTTCATTCAGTAGTGCATTCCATTGATCAATTGCTCTGTTTGGGAAACCGAATTTCCTTACGTCTTTATCACCTCTCTTCTTATGCAGTTTTTTGCAGTGTCCCCTTGCTGATGCTTCTCCATATGTTAAGTAATCATTTATGTCTATTTTCTCCTTCCCTGATATGCACTTATATAGCATTATCATGTCACCTCTTTTCCTTCTCTCCTGTAGTGTTGCTAGATTCAGTTTATTTAGTCTTTCTTCGTAGCTTAGGTCCCTTAAGCTTGGTATCCATCTTGTAGTGGCCCTTTGAACTTTTTCAATCTTGTCTATGTGCTTTTTGAGATGAGGACTCCAGACTACTGATGCATATTCCAGGGTTGGTCTAATGAATGATGTTATTATCCTTCTTAGCATGTCTTCATTTATGTGTGTGTGTGTGTATTTACCTATTAGTATTTACCTATTTGTAGTATACAGGAATTGAGCAATGCTCGTGTTGTCCTGTCTCCATATCCACATTTATCAAGTCTACCTTTACACACATGAATGTTTTTCTCATGCACCACCTCTTTGTCTAAGTCGTTCGAAATATTTAAGTATTTACCTAATATACCTAATTGTGATATACACGGAATGTACTATGCTCGAGGGTTTCCGTCGCTGTTTCTCAGTAAGTCGAATTTAGCTTTAAACTCGTTTAAGTTTTTAGACTGGACGATCTCTTTGTCCAGGCTATTCCATAAGTCTATACTTCTGTAAGGAAAGCTATATTTCTTGATATCCTTCAAGCAGCTTCACTTTTTCAATTTCATTCCGTGTCCTCTTGTTGCTCTCTTATCCCATACAAACAGATCTTCTTTGTCAATTTTATCTACTCCCACCATGGTCCTGAACACCGCAATCATGTCTCCCCTCTTTCTCCTTTCCTCTAACGAAGGCAAATCCAGTTTTTCCAGCTTCTCTCTGTATGACAGGTCTGTCAGACTGGGGACCATCTTGGTTGCTGTTCTTTGTATTCTCTCAATCTTGTTTATATATTTCTTTTTGTGTGGGGACCACACTACCGCTGCATATTCTAACCTGGGGCGGATCATGGCCACTATCAATATTTTCATCATTTCCTCATCCATATAGTGAAATGCTACTCTTATGTTAGTCAAGAGTTTATAAGTCTCTCCAACTATCTTGTTAATGTGCTTTTCTGGTGACAAACTATCTTGGACCAGCACTCCCAAATCTTTCTCTTCTCTCCTTTTTGTGATTAATTCATTACCCAAAAAATAATTCAGTGATGGTCTCCTGGTACTTTTACCCATTTCCAATATTTTACATTTCTTTACATTAAATTTCATTTCCCACGTCCGGCTCCAATTGTGTATCCTATCCAAATCCTCCTGTAGTATTTTACAATCCTCCTCAACCTCTATCTTCCTCAAGATCTTTACATCATCAGCAAACAGACTTGCATAACTGTTCACTCCATCTACCATATCATTTACGTAAATCAGGAACATTACTGGCGCCAACACTGAGCCTTGAGGGACTCCATTTGTTACTTCTCTCCATCCAGACATCTTTTCCTTTATTACTGTCCTCATTTGTCTGTCTCTCAAAAAGTCTCTCATCCATTCCAGAAGTTTCCCCTTTAGTCCTCCTATATATTCTAGTTTCCACATTAGTCTCTTATGAGGTACCTTGTCAAAGGCCTTCTCTAAGTCTAAGTACACACAATCCACCCAACCATCTCTCTCCTGTACCACATCAATCGCTCTTGAGTAAAAGCTCAACAAGTTAGAAACACATGACCTTCCACTTCTGAATCCAAACTGACATTCAGCCAAAATATTCATCTCTTCCAGATATTTTATCCATCTGTCTTTCAGGATTCTCTCACACAATTTTGCGACCAAGCTGGTTAGAGACACTGGTCTATAATTCAGGGGTTCTTCCCTGTTTCCTCCCTTGTAAATTGGTACCACATTTGCCCTCTTCCATTCTTTTGGCACTTTCCCCTCTTCCAGTGAGCATACAATTAAGCTGTCAATTTTATCTGCCAGTTGTTCTCTGCATTTCTTCAGTACCCAATTAGAAATTCCATCAGGTCCTGGGGCTTTCCTTACATTTTGAGTTTCCAGTAATTTATACACTTCCTGTACCTCCACTTTTATATCTTTCATCACCGGAACATTTCTAATCACTCCCTCCCCTTCCACAAGCTCCTCTTCTTTAGTGAAAACTGACTGGAAACGTTTGTTCATTATTTCTGCTTGCATTGCCGCATCCTTAAAGACCTCTCCTTCTACTTTCAGTTTGGTGATTCCTTCTTTTTGTTTCAATTTGCCATTAACAAATCTATAAAACAGTTTGGGTTCATCCTTGCATTTGTCTATTATACCTTTTTCAAAATTCCTCTCTTCTTCTCTACGTATTCTTGTGTATTCATTTCTTGTTCTTTTATATTCTTCCTTTGTTCTGTCGTTACCTCTCTTTCTCCAATAGTTCCATGCCTTATCTCTCTCTTTTTTTGCTATCATACACCTTCTATTAAACCACTCCTTTTTCCTGTTTTCTTTCCCTCTTACTCTTGGTACAAATTTTTCCACACCCAAAATATAGAGGTCTAGAAAGATATCCCACTTCCTCTGTATCTCTCTTGTTTCTCTGAATTTTCTCCAATCCGCATTTTCAAAAAAGTTTCTCAATCCTGTAAAATTTGCTTTCCCAAAGTTGTATCTTCCCTGTCTATGAAGCTCGTCTCTTGGCTCGACGTTTCCTATTAACATCTGGAACTCAATGACCACATGATCACTTTTTCCCAAAGGACAGAGATATTCCAATGATTCTATTACATCAGGTTCTTTGGTGAACAGTAAATCTAACCTTGCTGGTGTGTCCTCACCTAGAAACCGTGTCTCTTCTTTGACCCATTGCGTCATCACATTATTCATTATTATATTTAATAACATAGTGCCCCACGAATCCTCGCCGCCTCCCGAGTACCATTCCTCCCAGTTCACCTCTTTACAATTAAAGTCACCCACCAAAATAATATTATTGCTTATCTCAATTATTTTTTGCAAGTAGTTAGCCATATCTAACAACATCTCATGGTATTCGTCATCCTTCCATGCTCTCGTCTTTGGGGGAACATACACTACCGCCATATCTCTCTTAACATTCTCTCCAGTTTCTAATATCATATATATCACTTCAGCCCTGCCTTCTCCCATTTCCACAGTATCTACCTTTATGTTGTTCTTCACTGCTATCATCACTCCTCCTCCCTTTTTTTCTTTTCTGTCTTTTCTCCACAGTTTGTATTTACCATCTCCCAAATGAACATCAATATCTTCTCTTAATTTGGTCTCTACAAAGCACATGACATCAGGTTCATGTTCTCTCAAGAAATCATTAATTTCGATCCTTGTCGATATGAAACCATCCACATTAGTATATATCACCTTCAAATTATTTTTTGACATTATTAATACCCTCTTCTCTCCTACTCTCTGTCCGTACCACTTCCTCAACTTCTGATCTTTCACAACCATCCCCCTTAGTTTCCTTCACTTCTATTTCCTTAAATACCATTTCCTTACTTTCATATCCAATACTCTCCCAAAAAAAGTATTACATTCTTCCTCTGTCCTCTTATCATTTTTTTCCTTTACTTCTTCCTTTAATGATTTTAAAACTTCTCTTTCTTCTTCATTCAGATCTTATTATAATGTATTTTCCATCCCCGCCTCTTTGCTTAATTTCCATATCACTTTAAGTATCTCATTTATTACACTTTCTGATGTAAACTTGACTCTCATTGGTCTTGTTTCCCCTTTCTTGTAAGGCCCTATCCTCCTTACTTCCTCAATTTCTTTCACCCACTTGTCTCCTTCGGGGTCAATCTTGCCTAATATTCCTCTCACCTGGTTCGTGTCTCTCTCGACTCTTACGAACCTAACCTTTTCTTCCTCTTCCCTGTTTCCAAATACTACCACACATCTGTTCCTTTCTACAGTTTCTCTCACTATTTTCTCTTTTTTGTTCAGTATTTTCACTACATTTTCTTCCATTTCTTTCTTGTTCATTTCCCTTTCTTCCTGGATGATCTCTCTTAAGCTAACCACTTCTTTCTGTTCTTTTTCTACGTGTGCCCACTTTGCCTTATGTTCTTCTAATACATTACTCACCTTCTCCATTTTATTAGTACTCTCTTCTAGTTTCCTCCTTAGTTCAACATTTTCCCGCTTCAAATTCCTAATCTCTTCGTTGGCTGTTTCAATGGACTGGATCAGACTCTGTATGGTAGTTTCCGTATTTTCTGACACATCCTTTTATCACTAGATTCTCTACTTTCTTTTCGAGTTCACTAATCCTCATAATTAATGTTTTAACCAGGTCCATGACATTGGTATTAGCATCAAATCCTTGAAATTCTAGACCCTCATTGTTTATATTTTCGGCCATGTTTGATGTTGGTTAAATACCAAAACAGCTGTTACCGAAAAAAAACTACAAACATTCATGTACAATCTAGTCAATAAATCTTTACATTTTTGGTAGTCTATTAACTTTCATTACTTTGAATTTAAATCAAGACCTTAGGAGACAGGACAGACAAAATTCCTGAAACTACTTAAGGTTAGCAGCAATGGCTGGGATGTCCGCTCTCTCCGTGTGTGTGTGTGTGTGTGTGTGTGTATTTAACTAATTGTGTTTACCTAATTGTGATATACAGGAAATGAGCTACGCTCGTGGGGTCCTGTCTCTGTTTCCCAGTAAGTCAAATTTAGTTTTAAACGCGTTTAAGTTTTTAGACTGGATGATCTCTTTGTCCATGCTATTCAATAGGTCTATACATCTATAAGGAAAACTATATTTCTTGATATCCTTCAAGCTTGGCTTCTTCAGTTTCATCCCGTGTCCTCTTGTTGCTCTCTTATCCCATACAAACAGATCCTCTTTGTCAATTTTGTCTACTCCCACCATGGTCCTGAACACTGCAACAATGTCGCCTCTCTTTCTCCTTTCTTCTAAGGAAAGCAAATCCAGCTTTTCCAGCCACTCTCTGTACGACAGATTTGCCAGACTGGGGACCATTTTGGTTGCAGTTCTTTGTATTCTCTCAATCTTGTTTATATCTTTCTTTTTGTGTGGGGACCACACTACTGCTGCATATTCTAACCTGGGGCGAATCATGGCCACTAATAATTTTTCCATCATCTCCTCATCCATATAATGAAAAGCTACTCTTATATAGTCAGGAGTTTATAAGTCTCTCTAACTACCTTGTTAATGTGTTTTTCAGGTGATAAACTGTCCTGGACCAGCATTCCCAAATCTTTCTCTTCTCTTGCTTTTGTGATGGGTTCATTACCCATCAAATAACTCAATGATGGCCACTTGGTACTTTTACCCATTTGCAATATTTTATATTTCTTTGCATTAAATTTCATTTCTCACATCCGGCTCCAATCGTGTATCCTATCGAGATCCTCCTGCAGCATTTTACAATCTTCCTCAACCTCTACCTTCCTCAAGATCATTGCATCATCAGCAAATAGACTTGCATAACTATTCACCCCGTCTACCATATCATTTACATAAATCAGGAACATTACTGGCGCGAACACCGAGCCCTGTCTGACTCCACTTGTTACTTCCCTCCATCCAGACAACCTATCCTTTATTACTGTCCTCATTTGTCTGTCCCTCAAAAAGTCTCTCATCCATTCCAGGACTTTCTCCTTCAGTCCTCCTATTTGCCCTAGTATCCACATTAGTCTTTTATGAGGTACCTTGTCGAAGGCCTTCTCCAAATCTAAATACACACAATCCACCCAACCATCTCTCTCCTGTAGCACGTCAATCGCTCGAGTAAAAACTTAACAAGTTGGAAACATATGACCTTCCACTTCTAAATCCAAACTGGCTATCAGCCAAAATATTCATCTCTTCCAGATATTTTATCCATCTATCTTTCAGAATTCCTTCGCACAATTTTGCGACCATGCTGGTTAGAGACACGGGTCTATAATTCAGGGGTTCTTCCTTGTTTCTACCCTTATAAATTGGTACCACATTTGCCCTCATCTATTCTTGAGGCACTTTCCCCTCTTCCAGACAGCACACAATTAAACTGTGAATCTTATCTGCCAGTTGTTTTCTGCATTCCTTCAGTACCCAATTAGAAATTCCATCTGGTCATGGGGCTTTCCTTACATCTTGAGTTTCCAGTATTTTATACACTACCTGTACTTCCAATTTTATATCTTTTATCACTACATTTCTAGTCACTCCCTCCCATTCCACAAACTCTTTTCATTAGTGAAAACTGATTGGAAACATTTGTTCATTATTTCTGTTTGGATTGCTGCATAATTTTAGAACTCTCCTTCAACTTTCAGTTTGGTGATTCCTTCCTTTTGTTTCTGTTTGTCATTGACAAATCTATAAAACAGTTTGGGTTTATCCTTACATTTATCTATTATACTTGTTTCAAAATTTCTCCCTTCCTTTCTACGTATTCTTGTGTATTCATTTCTAGTTCTTTTTTATTCTTCCTTTCTTCTGTTGCTACCTCTCTTTCTCCAGTTGTTCCACGCCGTGTCTCTCTTTTTTTGCTATCATACACTTTCTATTAAACCACTCCTTTTTCCTGTTTTCTTTCCTCCTTACTCTTGGCACAAATTTTTCCACTCCCGAATTATAGAGACCTAGAAAAATATCCCACTCCCTCTGTATCTCTCTTGCTTCTCTGAAATTTTTCCAATCTGCATTTTCGGAAAATTTTTCTCAATCCTGTAAAGTTTGCTTTCCCAAAGTTGTATCCTCCCTGCCTATAAAGCTCGTCTCTTGGCTCCACGTTCCCTGTTATCATCTGGAACTCAATGACCACAGGACCACTTTTTCCAATAGGACACAGATATTTCAAGGATTCTATTACACAGGGTTCTTTGGTAAACAGTAAGTCTTGTCTTCCTGGTGCGTCCTCACCTTGGAACCGTGTCTCTTCTTTGACCCATTGCGACATCACATTGTTCATTTTTATATTTAATAAGATAGTGCCCCACAAATCTTCACTACCTCCTGAATCCCATTCCTCCCAGTTCGCCTCTTTACAATTAAAGTCGCCCATTAAAATTATATTGTTGCTTTTCTCAATCATTTTCTGTAAATAACTAGCAATGTCTGACAACATTTCCTGGTATTCATCACCACTCCATGCTCTTGCCTTAGGGGGAACATACACTACTGCCATACCTCTCTTCATATTCTCTCTAGTTTCTAATTTCATATTTATCACTTCAGCCATGCTTTCTCCCATTCCCACGGTATCTACATTTATGTTGTTCTTCATTACTATCATCACTCCTCCTCCCGTTTTTTTTTTTTTTTCCTGTCTCTTCTCCACAGTTTGTATTTACCATCTCCCATATCTTCTCTTAATTTGGTCTCTATAAAGCACATAACATCATGTTCATGTACCCTCAAAATTCATTTATTTCTATCCTTGCCGATATTAAGCCACCAACATTGGTATATGCCACCTTCCAATTATTTTTAATGTTTTTTATACTCTCTTTTCTCCTTCTCTCCGCCAGTACCACTTCCTTAATTTCTGATCCATGACTTTCTGACCACTACTTGGTGGTGGCCAGAATTAGGATTCAAGTAAGATGGAGGAATAGAAGAAGGGAAAGACGAGAGGAAGGAGTAGTTGCAAGGAGAGTGGAAAGGTTACAAGAGGATAAGAAAAGGCAGAGTATAAGAGAAAAGTGGAGGAACGATCGGGCAAATATGAATTGGAGCAGATGGGGGACGTGGAAGGTGTGTGCAGGATATTTACGGAAGAAATATGTGCAGCATGTGATGTGGTGTGTGGGAGGAAGAGAAGACGGAGGGGGATGGAAGGAACAGCGTGGTGGACTGAAGAGGTGAGACAGGCTGTGACACAAAAGAAGAAAGCATACAATGAATGGATGAGAAATAAGGGCGTGGAAGAAGTTGAGAGGCGGAAGAGAGAGTTATATGTAGAAAGAAAGATAGAGGTGAAAAGGTTAGTAAGAGAGACTAAGAAGAGAGTGGATGAGGAATTTGGAAGAAATTTGAATGTAAAGTGGAGGGACTGTACGAAGATGTTCTGGAAAGAGGTGAAGAGAGTAAGACAGGGTGGAAGTGAGGTTAGCAGGGGAGTGAAAGATAAAAATGGTAGATTACTAGTGGAGATGGGAGAAAAAGTGAGCAGATGGAGAGAACACTTTCAGGAATTGTTGAACATACAGGATAGAAGTAATGCGAGTATAAGTGGCTGGGGAATGGCTGGGAGAAGGAGGGAGGTGAGAAGACAGGAAGAAATCAGTAGGATAGAAGTTGTGGAAGCAATGAAGAAAGTTAAACTGGGGAAAACCCCAGGAATTGATGGAGTGTGTGGTGAAATGCTGATGCATGGGGGAGAGATAGTAGTAGAATGGATGTGGAAGATGTGCAGATTGGCCTGGGAGAAAGGCAGAGTCCCGGAGGATTGGAAGTCAGGTATAATTATTCCCTTGTACAAAGGAAAAGGGGAAAAAGAAGTGTGTGGTAATCATAGAGGCATTTGTCTTCTTAGTATAATAGGAAAAGTGTATGGTAGGATAATTATTGACAGAGTTAGAGAAAGAACAGAGGAATTAGTTGGAGAAGAACAGGGAGGCTTTAGGAAGGGAAGAGGTTGTGTAGATCAGATATTCATTCTTAGATCTTTAGTGGAAAAGTTTCTAGAGAAGGGAGAGAAGTTGTATGCAGCTTTCATGGATTTGGAGAAAGCTTATGACAGGGTGGATAGACAAGGATTGTGGAAAGTATTAAGAATATATGGAGTAGATGGAAAGTTGCTGAATGCTATGAAGAGTATGTACGATGGTGCTAAGGCTGCAGTGCATGTGGATGGTGAACTGAGCGAATTTTTCTCTTTGGAGGTTGGGTTGAAACAGGGATGTGTCATGTCTCCATGGTTGTTCAATCTGTTCATGGATGGGGTAATAAAAGAGGTACAAGGTAGGGTAGTGGATGTTGGAGTGGCCCTGGTGAGAGAGGATAGTGTTTGGAAACTCCCTGTACTGTTGTTTGCAGATGATACTGTGTTGTTGAGTGAAGATGAAGGGGAGCTGCAAGGCTTCGTGGATGAGTCTGGGAGAGTGTGCAAGAAACGGAATCTAAAGGTGAATGTAGAGAAGAGTAAAGTGATGGTCTTTGAGAGAGGTGAAGTCAGTGAATGTACAGTGAGGTTGGATGGTGAGGAATTGGAAAATGTGAGTATGTTTAAGTACTTGGGTAGTGTGATGAGTAAGGATGGAGGTTTGGAGGGTGAAGTGCTTGAAAGAGTACAGCAGGGAAGAAGGGTTGCTGGTTCTTTGAAAGCAGTGATAAGAAACAGGGAAGTGAGCATGGAAGTGAAAAAGTTACTACATGACAGTATTGTGATACCAATTCTAACGTATGGAAGTGAAACTTGGACATTGTTGGAAGGACACAAGTCAAGAGTGAGAGCAGTGGAAATGAGTTATTTAAGAGGAGCCTGTGGAATCACATGGAGAGACAGGCTGACGAATGAGGATATAAAGGAGCGTTGTGGTGTGGATGTGGATGTGACAGGAAGTGTTATGAGGAACACACTGAGGTGGTTTGGCCATGTGGAGAGGATGGAGGGTGAAAGACTGACGAAGAGAGTGTATGTGAGTGAGGCGGAGGGGGGAAAAGGGAGGGGGAGGCCAAGGATGAGATGGAGGGATGGGGTGGAGAGGTATATGAGAAGAGGGGGGGGGGTGAGTTGGGAGCAGGGCAGTGAAATGGTGGGGGACAGGACGACGTGGAGGCGATTTGTTTGTGGCCACCCCAAATGGGATTGAGGCGTCTGGCAATAAATAGATAGATAGACTCTCCAATAAAATACTGTTTTCTCTTCCTTCATTCTCTGTTTGTTTTTTACCTTTGCTTCCTTTACTAATTCCTTTATTTTAGCTCTTTCTTCCTCATTTGCATCTCTCCTTATCCAAACATCTTTGAACCCTTCCTTGTCTGATAATTTCCATGTTCTACTGATAATTTCTTTTACTATCGCCTGAGACTTAGACTTTACCTTCAATGGCCTTGCTCTTCCTTCCTCGTATTTTACTAACCTAAACACCTCTTCAATCTCTTCTTGAGCTTCATTGTTTACCTCCATGACTAGTGATATTATTTCTTTAACTTTACTCAGTTCTTCTCTTTCTCTTTCTGATCCTATTGTCATACGTTTTTCTTTAACTCCTGAAATTATTACACGTTTTTTCTTATCTGCTACATCCCTAACTAATGATTCTCTACTTCTCAGCACCCTAACCACTTCCCTCTCATTGCTTTGTTGTTCTATAATCTCTTTCAAATTAACATTTCCCTCTTCCTGAATTTTCTTCCACCCCTTATGTTGCTCCTTGATTTCTTTAATGTGCTCGTCCTGAATTCTTTATTTGAATTCATACTCATTTAGTTTGCTTTTAATCCTGTCTCTTTCTTCTTCCAACCTCTTATTCTCCCTCTTAAGCTGTTTTATTTCATTTGAGTCTGATTCATTGCACACTTTTAATTCAGTAACTTCTCTTTCTTGCTCGTCACTACGTGTACAAATTTATTCCAGTTTATTTCGCAGACTTTTGATCTCGTTATCCTGTTCTACAGTCCGTTCCGGTAACTCTTTAATTACTGCCAATACCTTTTTTATCTCCTGGTCATTCCTCTCTGCTGTTTTCTCCACACCTGGTATTCTTGTTTGGTTCAACTTAATACTTCCATTTGCCACAACCTCTTCAGAAAAGCCCTCAAAGTCTCTCTCGCTGATTGTAAACAATGCACCGTCCCTCTCTGCCATGAATCAACCATATGGATATTTTCTATTTTCACTGTACCTTGTTCTTTTTATGACTGAAACCGCGGTTTTATTTAACTACTGTCCTACAGGACCACCACTACCACATTCATTAACATAATCACAAATAGGCTGCTCATCTTTTCAGAGCTGATTCAGCGATTATTTCCTCAAGATCCAGGAGAGCTCCGTCTCTACCGGCAACCTATGTGTGTGTGTGTGTGTGTGTGTGTGTTGTGTGTGTGTGTGTGTATTTACCTATTTGTAGTATACAGGAATTGAGTGATGCTCGTGTTGTCCTGTCTCCATATCCACATTTATCTAGTTTACTTTTACACACATGAATGTTTTTCTCCTGCACCACCTTTTCATCAAAGTCGTTCCAAATACTTATGTATTTACCCAATATACCTAATTGAGATACACATGAAATAAGCTATGCTCGTGGGTTCCCATCTCTGTTTCTCAGTAAATCAAATTTAGCTTTAAACTCATTTAAGTTTTAAACTGGATGATCTCTTTGTCAAGGCTATTCCATAAATCTATACTTCTGTAAGGAAAGCTATGTTTCTTGATATCCTTCAAGCAGCTTGACTTTTTCAATTTCATTCCGTGTCCTCTTGTTGCTCTCTTATCCCATACAAACAGATCATCTCGGTCAATTTTATCTACTCCCACCATGGTCCTGAACACTGCAATCATGTCTCCCCTCTTTCTCCTTTCCTCTAAGGAAGGCAAATCCAGCTTTTCCAGCCTCTCTCTGTATGACTGATCTGCCAAACTGGGGACCATCTTGGTTGCTGTTCTTTGTATTCTCTCAATCTTGTTTATATCTTTCTTTTTGTGTGGGGACCACACTACTGCTGCATATTCTAACCTGGGGTGGATCATGGCATCTATCAATTTTTTCATCATCTCTTCATCCATATAATGAAATGCTACTCTTATGTTAGTCAGGAGTTTATAAGTCTCTCTAACTATCTTATTAAAGTGCTTTTCAGGTGACAAACTATCTTGAACCAGCACTCCCAAGTCTTTCTCTTCTCTCATTTTAGTGATTAATTCATTACCCAACAAATAATTCAGTGATGGTCTCCTGGTACTTTTACCAATTTCCAATATTTTACATTTCTTTACATTAAATTTCATTTCTCACATCCGGCTCCAATCATGTATCCTATCCAGATCCTCCAGCAGCATTTTACAATCCTCCTCAACCTCTATCTTCCTCAAGATCTTTACATCATCAGCAAACACACTTACATAACTGTTCACTCCATCTACCATATCATTTATGTAAATCAGGAACATTACTGGCGCAAACACCGAGCCTTGAGGGACTCCACTTGTTACTTCCCTCCATCCAGACATCCTGTCCTTTATTACTGTCCTCATTTGTCTGTCCCTCAAAAAGTCTCTCATCCATTCCAGGAGTTTCCCCTTCAGTCTGACTATATATTCTAGTTTCCACATTAGTCTCTTATGAGGTACCTTGTCAAAGGCCTTCTCTAAGTCTAAGTACACACAATCCACCCAACCATCTCTCCTGCACCACGTCAATCGCTCTTGAGTAAAAGCTCAACAAGTTAGAAACACATGACCTTCCACTTCTGAATCCAAACTGACATTCAGCCAAAATATTCATCTCTTCCAGATATTTTATCCATCTGTCTTTCAGGATTCTCTCGCACAATTTTGCGACCACGCTGGTTAGAGACACTGGTCTATAATTCAGGGGTTCTTCCCTGTTTCCTCCCTTGTAAATTGGTACCACATTTGCCCTCTTCCATTCTTTTGGCACTTTCCCCTCTTCCAGAGAACGCATGATTAAACTGTGAAATTTATCTGCCAGTTGTTCTCTGCATTCCTTCAGTACCCAATTAGAAATTCCATCAGGTCCTGGGGCTTTCCTCACATCTTGAGTTTCCAGTAACTTGTACACTTCCTGTACCTCCACTTTTATATCTTTTATCACCGGTACAATTCTAGTCACTCCCTCCCCTTCCACAAACTCTTTTTCATTAATGAAAACTGATTGGAAACATTTGTTCATTATTTCAGCTTACATTGCTGCATCTTTATAGACCTCTCCTTTTACTTTCAATTTGGTGATTCCTTCCTTTTGTTTCAGTTTGCCATTAACAAATCTATAAAACAGTTTGGGTTCATCCTTGCATTTATCTATTATACCTTTTTCAAAATTCCTTTCTTCTTCTCTACGTATTCTTGTGTATTCATTTCTAGTTCTTTTATATTCTTCCTTTGTTCTGGTGTTGCCTCTCTTTCTTCCGTTGTTCCACACCTTATCTCTCTCTTTTTTTGCTCTCATACACCTTTTATTAAACCACTCCTTTTTCCTGTTTTCTTTCCCTCTTACTCTTGGTACAAATTTTTCCACTCCCAGACTATAGAGGTCTAGAAAGATATCCCACTTCCTTTGTATCTCTCTTGTTTCTCTGAATTTTCTCCAATCCGCATTTTCAAAAAATTTTCTCAGTCCTGTGAAATTAGCTTTCCCAAAGTTGTATCTTCCCTGTCTATGAAGCTCGTCTCTTGGCTCGACGTTCCCAATTATCATCTGGAATACAATGACCACATGATGACTTTTTCCTATAGGACAGAAATATTTCAATGATTCTATTACATCGGGTTCTTTGGTAAATAGTAAATCTAATCTTCCTCACCTCGGAACCGTGTCTCTTCTTTGACCCGTTGCATCATCACATTATTCATTATTATATTTAATAATATAGTGCCCCATGAATCCTCGCTGCCTCCCGAGTCCCATTCCTCCCAGTTCACCTTTTTACAGTTAAAGTCACCCACCAAAATTTTGTTGTTCCTGTTCTCAATTTTTTTTTGTAAATAACTAGCCATATCTGATAACATCTCCTGGTATTCATCATCATTCCATGCTCTTGTCTTTGGGGGAACATACACTACCGCCATATCACTCTTGACTTTCTCTCCAGTTTCTAATTTCATATATATCACTTCAGCACTGCCTTCTCCCATTTCCACGGTATCTACATTTATGTTGTTCTTCACTGCTATCATCACTCCTCCTCCCGTTTATTCTTTTCGGTCTCTTCTCCACAGATTGTATTTACCGTTTCCCAATAAGCATCAATATCCTCTCTTAATTTGGTCTCTACAAAGCACATGACATGAGGTTCATATTCTCTCAAGAAATCATTAATTTCAAGCTTTGCCGACATTAAACCATCAATATTAGTGTATATCACCTTTAAATTATTTTTGATGTGTGTGTGTGTGTGTGTGTATGTGTGTGTGTTCTTACCTAATTGTATCTTTACAGGATATAGTCAAGCTCGTACTGTCCCGTGTCTTAAACCATATTTATCGTACATATCCTTAAATTTGTGAATTGTTTTGGCACACACTATTTCATTCGGCTGTGCATTCCATTGATCAATTGCTCTGATTGGGAAACTAAATTTCCTTACGTCTTTATCACCTCTCTTCTTATGCAGTTTTTTGCAGTGTCCTCTTGCTGATGCTTCTCCATATGTTAAGTAATCATTTATGTCCATTTTCTCCTTCCCTGATATGCACTTATATAGCATTATCATGTCACCTCTTTTCCATCTCTCCTGTAGTGCTGGTAGATTCAGTTTATTTAGTCTTTCTTCGTAGCTTAGGTCCCTTAAGCTTGGTATCCATCTTGTAGCGGCCCTTTGAACTTTTTCAATCTTGTCTATATGCTTTTTGAGATGAGGACTCCAGACTACTGATGCATATTCCAGGGTTGGTCTAATGAATGATGTTATTATCCTTCTTAGCATGTCTTCATTTATGTATGTGAATGCTATTCTCATATTTGCAAGCAGTGTATACATGTTCCGTACCTTCTCGCTGATGTGGTCAGCCGGAGATAGTCTGTTATTGATAATCACACCTAGATCTTTATCTCTTTCTGATGTGTATAGGGTTTTATTTCCTAACTTATAATCCCAATCAGGTCTTTTTCCACTTTTACCAAACTTGATTACATGACACTTGTCCACATTGAATTCCATTTGCCATGTACTACTCCATTCATGAAGTTTATTTAATTCTTCTTGTAGCTCTTTACAAGAGTCTGTGTTAGTAATTCTCCTTTGTATTTTTGCATCATCTGCAAACATATTCAGATAGCTCTCATTTCCAGTGTTACTGTTTATATCATTTATATACACTAAAAACATGATTGGTGCCAGCACTGAACCCTGTGGTACTCCACTAGTCACTTCTTTCCATGGTGAGTAGTTTCCTCTTAGTACTGTCCTCATTTCTCTTTTTATGAGAAAGTCTTGCATCCAACAAAAAAGTTTGCCTCGAATTCCTCCTTGATGGTACAGTTTCCATAAAAGTCTTTGGTATGGTACTGTGTCAAAAGCTTTCTTGAAATCTAAATAGATACTGTCCACCCATCCTTCCCTTTCCTGTATTGTGTTTGTTACTCTGTCATAGTAGCTCAACAGATTAGTAACACATGATTTTCCTTTTCTGAAACCAAACTGTCTTTCTGTTATCATACTGTGTTCTTCTAGATGATTTACCCAAGCTTTTCTTATAAGTTTTTCTAATACCTTGCTTACAACACTGGTCAGTGATACTGGTCGGTAGTTGAGTGGATTTTGTCTATTTCCTTTCTTGAATAAGGGGACAATATTTGCTTTTTACCAAATATCAGGTAGTTTACCTTGACTCAAGGATTTCTTGAAAATAAAAAATAATGGTTTACTTAACTCCTTTGCACATTCTCGTAATACCCAACATGAAATTTCATCAGGACCACTTGCTATTCCTCTGTCTAATCTACTCAACTCCTCCTGTATTACTTTTTCTGCTATCTGTATATCTGGTAGTATGTGTGGATGTGCGTGTTCCACACAGTCCCTCTCAAAATTTTCTTCTTCTGTAAAAACTAATTGGAAATTCTTATTTAGTGCTTCACAAATATCTTTCTCTTGTGTATAAGTGATTCCCTCGTCCGTAATGGATTGTACTATATCTTTTACTTTGGTTTTGCTTCTGATATAGCTGTAAAACAGCTTTGGTTGATCACTACTTTTATTTATTATATCCTCCTCAAACTGTTTTTGGGCTTCCCTCCTTATTCTTGTATAGTCGTTTCTTGCCTGTTTGTAATTATTATACGCCCTTTCACTATTGTGTCTTCTGTATCTATTCCACAACAAATCTCTTCCTTCTTTTTATTTTTTACATTCTGTATTGAACCATTTCTGTATTTTCTTATCTGCTTCTTTGTGCTGTGGGATGTACTTCTGGACTCCTATTTCATAAAATTCACAAAAATTTTTATATATAGCATTTAAATCTTGTCCTATAAGCTCATTTTCCCAATCAACTTCTAAGAAATACTTCTTTAGGTCTTGATAATTTCCCTTTTTATAGTTTGGGCTCTTTTTGTAACTGTCATTGCTGTTTACTATGTCATATGCTATCCTGAAGTTATAATTTAGTACTGCATGATCGCTTTTGCCGAGTGGAGGGTGATATATTAAACTGTCAATATCATTTTCTTGCCTAGTAAATATTAGATCTAGCACTGAAGGTACATCAAGTCCTCTTTTTCTGGTGGTTTCCCTCACATGTTGCGTTAAGAAAAACTCTTGTACGAGATTCAGGAGCTTTTGGTCCCAACAGCTTTCTTGGCTATTTATATCTAGAGTATTCCAATTTATATTTGTATTGAAGTCCCCAGTTAGTATAATTCTTTCCGATTTCTCTTCCATTTTATGTAGCAATGATCTTATACTCTGAATTGTACTCTCTGCCAGGTCCTCATATTCGTCTCTTTCCCATGTGTTTGATCTGGGTGGCATGTACAAATTGGCTACAATTACTTTACCTTCAGATGTGTCGATCTCTACTGCAATCAGTTCTACCTGTGATGGTATATCTAGTTTTATTTCCTTGACTTTTAGATTTTTCTTAGTTAATATTATAATTCCTCCGCCTTTTTTTAAATTTCTGTCTCTTCTCCATATATTGTATTCCTCTAAGTTTAGTATGTCCTTGGATATCCTTGGTGTTAATTTTGTTTCAGTTAGGCATAATATTTGTGGTTCATTTTCTCTGACATAATCATTCATCTCTAGTAATTTAGATACCATTCCATCCACATTTGAGTACATCAACTTTATCATCTTGTTTATATACTTGTCATGACATGGTTCTACTACCTTCCTCCTTTTTCTTCCATCCTGTTTGTGTACCACTTTCGTACCTGCAATCCTATTGCTTTGTAAAAAAATTTCTTCTTCTCCTCTTCTGATCTTCCCTCATTTTTTGTTTTTGCTTCCTCCCTTTTCTCTTTCAGTAATTCCAGTTCCTCTTGTGTTAGGCATCTTTTTATCCATACATTTTTGAACTCCTCTTTTTCCATAAGATTCTTTGCATTTTTTAGTATCTCTTCCACAGTGTTTACACTCTGGAAAGTCACCTTTAGAGGTCTTGTCTTGCTTTTCTCGTATTTCCCTAACCTTTTGTGTTCCTCTATGTCTTTACTACAGATTTTCTCTGATACTTCTTTCAGTAAGTTCATTACATTTGTCATCTCCTTTTTGTCTCTTGTGATCTTGTTTTTAATTTCTTCCTCTTCTATACCAGTGATTACTATTGATTTGTTTATCTCTACTGAATCTGTGACTAACTTTGGATTGTTTTGGATTATTCTTTTCACCTCCTTTTTAATGCTTTTTTCCTCCACCCTTGTTTCTAAGTCTTTTTTTACTTTCACCATTTCAGCATACGTGGTTTCTACATCATTTTTGTAGCTTTGCACAGCTTCATTCACTTGTGTTATCTTCTCCTCAATATCACTGCTCTCGTCAATAAGACTGCTAACTTGCCTAATTGTCTCTGTGTCACTTTTGAACTCTTCCATAACATTCGTGATTGACTACTGTACTTGCCATTTCACTCATTTTCTTCCTAAGTGTACTCAATTCCACTGTTAGTTCACTGATGGTTGTGTCTTTTTTATTGGCCTCCCTTCCTAGTTTTTCTATTTCTTCCTTTTGCAAGTGCATCTGCTTCTTTATTTCATCAATTTCATTTTTGAAAGCCATTTCTAGTTTGTTTACACGTTCAACCAGTCTATTGTGAGTCTCTACTTCAACCAGTTCTTGGTAGAAATCATGAATTTGCTTTTTACCTTTATCCCTTTTCTTTTCCAAATTTGCTTTACTAAAGTATGTATCCATTTTTCAATACTTAAAGTGCAGATCATGTACTTACAATCTCCGTGTTGTTGTACTCTAAACAAACCTCAGAGATGACTCAGCGTATTCTTTCGTCTTGGTTCTATTTCCTGTTTGAACAAGTCTTTGTTTAAACTTATTATTTTTTTCCATTTAATAATGAACAATCATTTAGTCTAACCTGGTACTGAGCTTGACTCACACAAAGATACAAATTTAGATAATGCCACTAGCCGTGATGATTCGGCAAGGAGCGCCAGCGTCACACGTCCGTCCAGATTGAATCCCTTTGTGTGTGTGTGTGTGTGTGTGTGTGTGTGTGTATATACCTATTTGTATTTACCTATTTGTAGTATACAGGAATTGAGCAATGCTTGTGTTGTCCTGTCTACATATCCACATTTATCAAGTCTACCTTTACACACATGAATGTTTTTCTCATGCACCACCTCCTTGTCTAAGTCGTTCCAAATATTTAAGTATTTACCTAATATACCTAATTATGATATACACGGAATGTACTACGCTCGTGGGTTTCTGTCGCTGTTTCTCAATAAGTCAAATTTGGCTTTAAACTCGTTTAAGTTTTTAGACTGGACAATCTCTTTGTCCAGGCTATTCCATAAGTCTATACTTCTGTAAGGAAAGCTATATTTCTTGACATCCTTCAAGCAGCTTGACTTTTTCAATTTCATTCCGTGTCCTCTTGTTGCTCTCTTATCCCATACAAACAGATCTTCTTTGTCAATTTTATCTACTCCCACCATGGTCCTGAACACTGCAATCATGTCTCCCCTCTTTCTCCTTTCCTCTAACGAAGGCAAATCCAGTTTTTCCAGCCTCTCTCTGTATGACAGGTCTGTCAGACTGGGGACCATCTTGGTTGCTGTTCTTTGTATTCTCTCAATCTTGTTTATATCTTTCTTTTTGTGTGGGGACCACACTACCGCTGCATATTCTAACCTGGGGCGGATCATTGCCACTATCAATTTTTTCATCATCTCCTCATCCATATAATGAAATGCTACTCTTATGTTAGTCAAGAGGTTATAAGTCACTCCAACTATCTTGTTAATGTGCTTTTCAGGTGACAAACTATCTTGGACCAGCACTCTCAAATCTTTCTCTTCTCTCCTTTTTGTGATTAATTCACTACCCACCAAATAATTCAGTGATGGCCTCCTGGTACTTTTACCCTTTTCCAATATTTTACATTTCTTTACATTAAATTTCATTTCCCACGTCCGGCTCCAATTGTGTATCCTATCCAAATCCTCCCGCAGTATTTTACAATCCTCCTCAACCTCTACCTTCCTCAAGATCTTTACATCACCAGCAAACAGACTTGCATAACTGATCACTCCATCTACCATATCATTTACATAAATAAAGAACATTACTGGCGCAAACACTGAGCCTTGAGGGACTCCACTTGTTACTTCCCTCCATCCAGACATCCTGTCCTTTATTACTGTCCTCATTTGTCTGTCTCTCAAAAAGTCTCTCATCCATTCCAGATGTTTCCCCTTCAGTCTGACTATATATTCTAGTTTCCACATTAGTCTTTTATGAGGTACCTTGCCAAAGGCCTTCTCTAAGTCTAAGTACATACAATCCACCCAACCATCTCTCTCCTATACCACGTCAATCGCTCTTGAGTAAAAGCTCAACAACTTAGAAACACATGACCTTCCACTTCTGAATCCAAACTGACATTCAGCCAAAATATTCATCTCTTCCAGATATTTTATCCATCTGTCTTTCAGGATTCTCTCACACAATTTTGCAATCATGCTAGTTAGAGACACTGGTCTATAATTCAGGAGTTCTTGCCTGTTTCCTCCCTTGTAACTTGGTACCACATTTGCCCTCTTCTATTCTTGTGGACTTTCCCCTCTTCCAGTGAGCATACGATTAAACTGTGAATTTTATCCGCCAGTTGTTCTCTGCATTCCTTCAGTACCCAATTAGAAATTCCATCAGGTCCTGGGGCTTTCCCTACATCTTGAGTTTCCAGTAATTTATACACATCCTGTACCTCCACTTTTATATCTTTTATCACCGGAACATTTCTAATCACTCCCTCCCCTTCCACAAGCTCCTTTTCTTTAGTGAAAAGTGACTGGAAATGTTTGTTCACTATTTCTGCTTGCATTGCCGCATCCTTAAAGACCTCTCCTTCTACTTTCAGTTTGGTGATTCCTTCTTTTTGTTTCAGTTTGCCATTAACAAATCTATAAAACAGTTTGGGTTCATCCTTGCATTTGTCTATTATACCTTTTTCAAAATTCCTCTCTTCTTCTCTACGTATTCTTGTGTATTCATTTCTTGTTCTTTTATATTCTTCCTTTGATCTGTTGTTACCTCTCTTTCTCCAGTTGTTCCACGCCTTATCTTTGTCTTTTTTTGCTATCATACACCTTCTATTAAACCACCCCTTTTTCCTGTTTTCTTTCCCTCTTACTCTTGGTACAAATTTTTTCACTCCCAAATTACAGAGGTCTAGAAAGATATCCCACTTCTTCTGTATCTCTCTTGTTTCTCTGAATTTTCTCCAATCCGCATTTTCAAAAAAGTTTCTCAATCCTGTAAAATTTGCTTTCCCAAAGTTGTATCTTCCCTGTCTATGAAGCTCGTCTCCTGGCTCGACGTTCCCAATTAACATCTGGAACACAATGACCACATGATCACTTTTTCCTAAAGGACAGAGATATTTCAATGATTCTATTACATCGGGTTCTTTGGTGAACAGTAAATCTAACCTTCCTGGTGGGTCCTCACCTCGAAACCGTGTCTCTTCTTTGACCCATTGCGTCATCACGTTATTCATTATTATATTTAATAACATAGTGCCCCATGAATCCTCGCCACCTCCCGAGTACCATTCCTCCCAGTTCACCTCTTTACAATTAAAGTCATCCACTAAAATTATATTATTGCTTTTCTCAATTATTTTTTGAAAATAGCTAGCCATATCTGACAACATCTCATGGTATTCGTCATCCTTCCATACTCTCGTCTTTGGGGGAACATACACTACCGCCATATCTCTCTTAACATTCTCTCCAGTTTCTAATTTCATATATATCACCTCAGCCCTGCCTTTTCCCATTTCCACAGTATCTACATTTATGTTGTTCTTCACTGCTATCATCACTCCTCCTCCCTTTTTTTCTTTTCTGTCTTTTCTCCACAGTTTGTATTTACCATCTCCAAAATGAACATCAATATCTTCTCTTAATTTGGTCCCTACAAAGCACATGACATCAGGTTCATGTTCTCTCAAGAAATTGTTAATTTCGATCCTTGTCGATATGAAACCATCAACATTAGTATATATCACATGTGTTCTTACCTAATTGTACTTACCTAATTGTATGTTTACAGGAATGATTCAAGCTCGTACTGTCCCGTGTCTTAAACCATATTTATTGTACATATCCTTAAATCTGTGAATTGTTTTGGCACAAACTATTTCATTCGGTAGTGCATTCCATTGATCAATTGCGCTGTTTGGGAAACTGAATTTCCTTACGTCTTTATCACCTCTCTTCTTATGCAGTTTTTTGCAGTGTCCTCTTGCTGATGCTTCTCCATATGTTAAGTAATCATTTATGTCTATTTTCTCCTTTCCTGATATGCATTTATATAGCATTATCATGTCACCTCTTTTCCTTCTCTCCTGTAGTGTTGGTAGATTCAGTTTCTTTAGTCTTTCTTCGTAGCTTAGGTCCCTTAAGCTTGGTATCCATCTTGTAGCGGCCCTTTGAACTTTTTCAATCTTGTCTATGTGCTTTTTGAGATGAGGACTCCAGACTACTGATGCATATTCCGGGGTTGGTCTAATGAATGATGTTATTATCCTTCTTAGCATGTCTTCATTTATGTATGTGAATGCTATTCTCATATTTGCAAGCAGTGTATACATGTTCCATACCTTCTCGCTGATGTGGTCAGCCGGAGATAGTCTGTTATTGATAATCACACCTAGGTCTTTCTCTCTTTCTGATGTATATAGTGTTTTACTTCCTAACTTATAATCCCAATCAGGTCTTTTTCCACTTTTACCAAACTTGATTACATGACACTTGTCCACATTGAATTCCATTTGCCATGTACTACTCCATTCATGAAGTTTATTTAATTCTTCTTGTAGCTCTTTACAAGAGTCTGTGTTAGTAATTCTCCTTTGTATTTTTGCATCATCTGCAAACATATTCAGATAGCTCTCATTTCCAGTGTTACTGTTTATATCATTTATATACACTAAAAACATGACTGGTGCCAGCACTGAACCCTGTGGTACTCCACTAGTCACTTCTTTCCATGATGAGTAGTTTCCTCTGAGTACTGTACTCATTTCTCTTTCTATGAGAAAATCTTGCATCTTAGCATGTCTTCACTTGTGTGTGTGTGTGTGTGTGTGTGTGTGTGTGTGTATTTACATATTAGTATTTACCTATTTGTAGTATACAGGAATTGAGCAATGCTCGTGTTGTCCTGTCTCCATATCCACATTTATCAAGTCTACCTTTACACACATGAATGTTTTTCTCATGCACCACTTCTTTGTCTAAGTCGTTCCAAATATTTAAGTATTTACCTAATATACCTAATTGTGATATACACGGAATGTACTATGCTGAGGGGTTTCCGTCGCTGTTTCTCAATAAGTCGAATTTAGCTTTAAACTCGTTTAAGTTTTTAGACTGGACGATCTCTTTGTCCAGGCTATTCCATAAGTCTATACTTCTGTAAGGAAAGCTATATTTCTTGATATCCTTCAAGCAGCTTCACTTTTTCAATTTCATTCCGTGTCCTCTTGTTGCTCTCTTATCCCATACAAACAGATCTTCTTTGTCAATTTTATCTACTCCCACCATGGTCCTGAACACCGCAATCATGTCTCCCCTCTTTCTCCTTTCCTCTAACGAAGGCAAATCCAGTTTTTCCAGCCTCTCTCTGTATGACAGGTCTGTCAGACTGGGGACCATCTTGGTTGCTGTTCTTTGTATTCTCTCAATCTTGTTTATATCTTTCTTTTTGTGTGGGGACCACACTACCGCTGCATATTCTAACCTGGGGCGGATCATTGCCACTATCAATTTTTTCATCATCTCCTCATCCGTATAATGAAATGCTGCTCTTATGTTTGACAAGAGTTTATAAGTTTCTCCAACTATCTTGTTAATGTGCTTTTCTGGTGACAAACTATCCTGGACCAGCACTCCCAAATCTTTCTCTTCTCTTGCCTTTGTCATTGATTCATCACCCATCAAATAATTCAGTGATGGCCTCCTGGTACTTTTACCCATTTCCAATATTTTACATTTCTTTACGTTAAATTTCATTTCCCACATCCGGCTCCAATCACGTATCCTATCCAGATCCTTCTGCAGCATTTTACAATCATGCTCAACCTCTACCTTCCTCAAGATCTTTACATCATCAGCAAACACACTTGCATAACTGTTCACTCCGTCTACCATATCATTTACATAAATAAAGAACATTACTGGCGCAAACACTGAGCCTTGAGGGACTCCACTTGTTACTTCCCTCCATCCAGACATCCTATCCTTTATTAATGTCCGCAATGGTCTGTCTCTCAAAAAGACTCTCATCCATTCCATGAGTTTCCCCTTCAGTCCTCCTATACAGTACACTATAGTTTCCACATTAGTCTCTTATGGGGTACCTTGTCGAAGGCTTTCTCCAAGTCTAAATATACACAATCCACCCAACCATCTCTCCTGTACCATGTCAATCGCTCTTGAGCAAATGCTCACCAAGTTGGAAACACATGACCTTCCACTTCTGAATCCAAACTGACATTCAGCCAAAATATTCATCTCTTCTAGATATTTTATCCATCTGTCTTTCAGGATTCTCTCGCACAATGTTGCAACCATGCTGGTTAGAGACACTGGTCTATAATTCAGGAGTTCTTCCCTGTTTCCTCCCTTATAAACTGGTACCACATTTGCCCTCTTCCAGTCTTGAGGTACTTTCCCCTCTTCCAGAGAACACACAATTAAACTGTGAATTTTATCCACCAGTTGTTCTTTGCATTCCTTCAGTACCCATTTAGAAATTCCATCAGGTCCTGGGGTTTTCCACACATCTTGTGTTTCCAGTAATTTATATACTTCCTGTACCTCCTCTTTTATATCTTTTATCACTGGTATATTTCTAATTACTCCCTCCCCTTCCACAAACTCGTTTTCATTAGTGAAAACTGATTGGAAACATTTGTTCATTATTTCAGCTTGCATTGCCGCATCTTTATAAACCTCTCCTTCTACTTTCAGTTTGGTGATTCCTTCTTTTTGTTTCAGTTTGCCATTAACAAATCTATAAAACAGTTTGGGTTCATCCCAGCATTTGTCAATTATATCTTTTTTAAAATTCCTTTCCTCTTCTCTACATATTCCTGTGTATTCATTTCTAGTTCTTTTATATTCTTCCTTTGTTCTATTGTTACCTCTCTTTCTCCAGTTGTTCCACGCCTTATCTCTCTTTTTTTGCTATCATACACCTTCTATTAAACCACTCCTTCCTATTTTCTTTTCCCCTTACTCTTGGTACAAATTTTTCTACTCCCAAATTATAGAGGTCTAGAAAGATATCCCACATCCTCTGTATCTCTCTTGTTTCTCTGAATTTTCTCCAATCCGCATTTTCAAAAAATTTTCTCAATCCTGTAAAATTTACTTTCCCAAAGTTGTATCTTCCCTGCCTATAAAGCTCGTCTTTTGGTTCCTCGTTCCCTATTATCATCTGGAACTCCATGACCACATGATCATTTTTTCCTATAGGCCACAAATATTTCAAAGATTCTATTACATCGGGTTCTTTGGTAAACAGTAAATCTAGTCTTGCTGGTGTGTCCTCACCTCGGAACCGTGTCTCTTCTTTGACCCATTGCTTCATCACATTATTCAATGTTATATTAAATAATATAGTGCCCCATGAATCTTCGCTGCCTCCTGAGTCCCATTCCTCCCAGTTCACCTATTTACAGTCAAAGTCACCCACCAAAAGTATACTGCTACTTTTCTCAATTATTTTTTGTAAATAACTAGCCATATCTGACAACATCTCCTGGTATTTGTCATCTTTCCATGCTCTCGTCTCAGGGGGAACATACACTACTGCCATATCTCTCTTGTCATTCTCTCCAGTTTCTAATCACATATTTATCACTTCAGCCCTGCCTTCTCCCATTTCCACGGTATCTTCATTTATGTTCTTCACTGCTATCGTCACTCCTCCTCCCGTTTTTTTCTTTTTTGTCTCTTCTCCACAGTTTGTATTTACCATCTCCTATAAGAACATCAATATCTTCTCTTAACTTGGTCTCTAGAAAGAACATGACATCAGGTTCATGTACCCTCAAAAAATCGTTGATTTCTAGCCTTGCGAATATTAAACCATCATCATTAGTATATACCAACTTCAAGTTATTTTTGATGTTTTTTATACCCTCTTCTCTCCTCTCCGTCAGTACCACTTCCTCAATTTCTGATCTAGTACTCTCCAATGACTTCTCTTTTTCGTATTCATAGCCATCCCCCTTAGTTTCCTTCACTTCTAGTTCCTCACATACCACTTCCTTACTTTCATATCCATCACTCTCCAAAAAAAGTTTTACATTCTTACCCTGTCCTCTTATCATTTTTTTCCTTTACTTGTTCCTTCAAAGATTTTAAAACTTCTTTATTCTTCATTCAGATCATTTCTTACTATAATATTATCCATCCCTGCCTCACTGCTTAGTTTCCAGGTCACTTTCAGTGTATCATTTACTACACTTTCTGATGACAACTTGCCTCTCATTGGTCTTGTTTCCCCTTTCTTATAAGGCCCTATCCTCCTTACTTGCTCAATTTCTTTTTCCCACTTATCTCCTTCGGGATCAATCTTGCCTAATATATTTCTCACCAGATTCATGTCACTCTCGAGTCTCACGGATCTAACCTTTTCTTCCTCCTCCATGTTTCCAAGTATTACCACACATCTGTTCCTTTCTACAGTTTCTCTCATTATTTTCTCTTTTTTCTTTAGTATTTTCACTACATATTCTTCCATTTTCTTTTTGTTCATTTCCTTTTCTTCCTAAATGATTTCCCTTAAGATGACCACTTCTTTCTGTTGTTTTTCCACATGTACCCACTTTGCCTTTTGCTCTTCTAACACACTACTCACCCTCTCCGTTTTATTACTGCTCTCTTCTAGTTTTCTCCTTAATTCGATATTTTCTCGCTTCAAATTCCCGACCTCCTGGTTTGCCGTCTCATTGGACTGGATCAAACTCTGTATGGTATTTTCGGTATTTTCAGACATGTCCTTTAACACTAAATTCTCCACTTTCTTTTCAAGTTGACTAATCCTCATAATCAATGTTTTAACCAAATCCATGACGTTAGTTTCACAATCAAATCCTGGAAATTTGAGTTCTTTGATGTTTACATTATCGGCCATGTTTGAGGTTGGTTACAGTACCAAAACAGCTGTTACCGAAAATACTACAACATTCATGTATACCTTCTGCCAATAACTCTTTACATTTTTGGTAGTGTGTGTGTGTGTGTGTGTGTGTGTGTGTGTGTGTACCTATTTGTAGTATACAGGAATCAGGCTAAGCTCATACTGTCTTGTCTCCACATCTACATTTATCCAGTCTAGTTTTAAACACATGTTTTTTTGCCTGCAGCATCTCTTCATTTAAGTCATTCCAAACACCTATGCTTCTATTTGGGAAACTGAACATTTTAAGATCATTAAGGCATTTACGTTTCCTCAACTTGAAGTCATAACTTCTTGTCCTTCCATCATCCAACACAAAAAGATCCTCTCTATCCACCCTTTCCCAGGTCTCTTACATTTCCAAACATCGTGATCGAGTCACCTCTTTCCCTTCTCTCGTGTAGCGTGGTTAACTTCAGTTTTTCCAATCTCTCCTCGTAGGTCAGTTCCCTTAAGCATGGTATCATCCTTGCTGCTCGTTTTATATACCTCTGTCAGAAACACATATTTCTCATCAGCATTTGTGATCGCATTCATTTTACTCCAGTCTACATTTTGGAAAAAGATCCTCAGAGAAGCAAAGTCTGTCTTCCCATAACTGTATCTATATTCTTTGTGTCTTTCATCTCTTTCTCCTTCTCTTACTCCCACCACTTCCATCTCAATAACCAGATGATCACTTTTACCAAAGGGGCATTGGTAGGTTATGTTCTTCACATCATCTGGGTCCACTGTGAATACCAAGTCGAGCCTTGATGGTTCGTCATCTCTAATTCTTGTATTTTTTTTTGAGTTCACACGATTTCCACCACCAATTCCATTAATTTATTTCTCCATGATTCCTCATTGTTCCTAGCATCCATACTTTCCCTATCAGCTTCTCTAAACTTAAAATCCCCCATGACTATTATTCCATTTCTTCATTCAATTAACAACTTTAGCTTCATAATGGATTCTCTTATTAACTGTTCATAATCTTCTTTTGTCCATGCCCTAGTTTGGGAGGTATATAAAACATTATTAAATCTAATTTTTCTCCATAACAGTCCTCCATTTCCATTCCCAAAAGTTCAGCCTTGGTATTTTCAATTTCTATATTTTTAGTTCTTATGTTAGTAGGGCTTAAAATCATTACACCTCCCCCAAGCTTCCATTCTCTATCCTTCCTCCAAATATTAAAATTGTTCCATTCAAATAATTTTTATCATCTTGAGGCAATTTAGTCTTCACCAAACAAGCAATTTCAGGTTTATTTTCAATTATATAGTCTCCAAATTCCCCTCCATTAGATACTAACCCATTTCCATTACAATACATGATTCTTAGATTTACTGCCCCAGTTTTATCTTTACTCATTCCTTTCTATCTATCTGTCTATTGCCAGACGCCTCCATCCCGTTTGGGGTGGCCACAAACAAATCACCTCTGACCGAGGCTTCTTGTTTGTTTTTTTAGTTAGCTGTTTTCCGGGGAGGGGCACTAACCCTCCGCCAACCCTTTTAGTCGCCTTTTACGACAAGCAGGGATACTGGGGGAGTATTCTTGAAACCCCCCCCACCCCCTTTTTCATATTCACTGCCATCCCCCTTGTTTCCTTCACTTCTAATTCCTCATACAACACTTCCTTACTTTCATATCCATCACTCTCCAAAAAATTTTTTTACATTCTTTCTCTGTCCTCCAGTCATTTTTTGCCTTTACTTGTTCCTTAATAGATTTTAAAACTTCTGTTCCTTCTTCATTCAGATCTTTTCTTACTATACCATTTTCCATCCCTACTTTGGTCACTTTAGCCCCTTCATGCACAATGACTCAAAACGAGTCAAAACGGTGTAGTCTGAAGAGGAACTGATGAAGCACTATGACTCACTTGTCAGTGTTGGTCTGAAGAGATGCTGCCAATTAGGCAATTCTGGACAAAAACATCCAACAAAAATTATGTTTTAGCATGAAATGTGTCAATATTTGTTGTGTCATAGGGGAGGGTGTCTATTTCCAGGTCAACACTCTCATACAGTGGGCATTCTCTTGGTTTTCAGTTCAGGGGGTGGGAGGGGATGCATGTGACTTTTGGTGATTTACTGAAAAACTATTGGTCCTAACAGAATTCCAACAACACCACATGAAAGCTCGTGAAATTCTGCATCTAGACATATGCTTATTTCTTGTATTATGCAGGAAAAATTTTGTGCTTCAGTGTAGGGCAGTTATTTTCACTGTTGAACAAGTTTTCTCACCTCCTTTTGGTACTTTCACAGTACTTTTTCTCATCAATTTTCTGTGTTTTTATCAGCTTATCATATAGTATAAACATCAGGGAAGATGACGATATAGAATTTATATCATTATAACCAATTTTCGGGGCAAATTAAATACTCTACATGGGAATATTTTCCTTTGTGCACGAGTCCAGCCTACCATAGTGGCATTTTCTCTGACCATGTCACACACACAGAAAACTTACGGAGCGTGAGAGGGGTTAAGTACAGTATTATATATATGTGTATATATATATATATATATATATATATATATATATATATGTATATATATATATATATATATATATATATATATATGCATATATATACTGAATATGACGCTTGGCTTGGAGGAGTGGCTGGTTAGGGTGGTCATGGCTATGTATGTGGGTGCTCACACCCAGGTAAGAGTGAAAGGAGATTTGAGTGATGGGTTTTCTGTGAATGTTGGTGTGCATCAGGGGTCAGTTTTGAGTCCCATGTTGTTTATCATGGTACTTGAAGCCCTTTCACATGACTTGGAAACGGACTCCCTTGGGAGTTGTTGTATGCTGATGATTTGATGTTGATTGCAGAGAACGAAAGGGAGGCGGAGGAAAGGTTTAGGAAGTGGAGAGATGGTATGGGGCACAAAGGTTTAAGGGTAAATGCAGATAAAACAAAAGTGATGATATCTAGGGTTGGTGGCGGTACTGTCAAAGACGAGGGAGAGTGGCCATGTGCAGTTTGCCACAAGGGCGTGGGAAGTAATTCCATCTTGTGTGGTGTTTGTGATAAATGGGTGCATAAGAGATGTAGTGGTATCAGAGGTAGACTACGAGATAATGCTGATTTTATGTGTATGGCGTGTCGGGGAGAGCAGGTGGAGATTGTCAGACGTGAAAGAATTGACCTTGCTGGTGAATCTCTTGAGTGCTTGGAAGAGTTTTGTTATCTGGGAGACATGTTGTGTGCTGGAGGTGGGGCTGGGGTGAGAAGTGGTTAGAAGAAGTTCAGGGAGCTCTTGCTTCTCCTGACAATGAGAGGACTGTCCCTACGTCCTAAGGGGTCTTTGTATGCAGCATGTGTTAGGAGTGTAATGCTGTATGGTAGTGAGACCTGGGCAGTGAAAGAGGAGGATATTTGCAGGCTCAGACGTACAGAAATGACAATGATTTCGTGAATGTGTAGTGCATCCCTGCGTCCAAGGTCTGGATGGGCTGGGTTCATGATGGAAGAGTTGAGAGGTAGGATGGGACCGGTGTGTATTGGTGTTGTGATGAGGAGAGGTAGATTGAGATGGTTTGGACATGTGGATGGGGGATGATAATTGGGTGAGGAAGGTGAGAAATGTTAATATTAGGGGTGGGGTTACGAGGGGTAGACTGAGAAAGACATGGGACGAGGTCATTAAGTGTGACCTCAGGGTTAAGAGACTGAACAGGGAGGCTGCAATGGATCGTGCAGCATGGAGAGCCGCCATTAGGTGACCAAGGCCGATGCATGCAAGCAAGTTGGAGTCTTTAAAAACGAAACGAAACAAAACGAAAAGATATATATATATATATATATATATATATATATATATATATATATACACACACACACACACACACGAGGAGCTACCCAAAAGTTCCAGTAATTTGAACACAGGAAGCCAACCGTTTCAGTTTTGCCTTTTGCCACTAGGAGGAGTCAGCAGCACCCCTTGTGCATCAGTGTGGCCCCAGCTGTGTCTGTGAGCTACACTTACAATTCTAACTTGGTGTGTACAGTAGGTGGTTTGGTGGTTTTGCGATGGCAACCAATGGCACAGCAATGTCAAGTTGCTCTTGATCATTTTCTTCAATATCCAAGGGACTGTTCACAAGGAGTTTGTCCCACCCGATCAATCTGTCAGCGGAAAGTTTTACTGTGAAGTTTTGCAGCATCTGTGGGAGAACATCCACTGCAAACGTCCATAACAGTGGAAGAACAAGGACTGGGTCCTGCATCATGACAACGCCCCTGTCCACACATCAGTTGTTGTCCGGCACTTCCTGGCTTCCACTAACACGGTAGCTATTCCCCACCCACTCTATTTGCCTGACCTTGCCCACCGCAACTTTTTCCTGTTTCCCAAGCTGAAATTACGACTGAAAAGGCATTGACTTAACTCGATTGAGGAGATCCAGTCAGAATTGCAGGAGGCGCTCAAGACCATCATGCCTGAAGCCTTCCAGGGATGCATGGACTCGTGGAAAGAACATTGGGACAACTGCAAACATGCCCAAGGGGACTACTTCAAAGGTGACAGTGAGAACTAGGAAGTAAGGTAACTTATTTTCCTACAATATTCAAATTACTGGAACTTTTAGGTGACACCTTGTATATACATACATATATATATATATATATATATATATATATATATATATATATATATATACAGTAAAAGTCCCATTATTCGGCACCTATGGGACCGAGATGATGCCGAGAAATTGGATTTGCTGAATAATCAAAAACCTACCCACTCAGTACCTTAAATATATTGGTGAACACTGTCATCACCACTTATGGTATTACAACTGTGTTTGGAGAGAGTACTGTATACTGTACAATACTGCAATCAATACAGTACTATACCTGAATCTGAAATATATATATATAAATTAGTGAACATATACAAGTGTAATGACACAGTAGGCCTACAAGTCAGATAACACTTCGTGGATGGCCGAAATGATACGGAATATTACCTACCAGCTCAGTACATCACTAGGATTGGTGAACTCATC
The DNA here is from genome assembly GCF_032717465.1 of Coenobita brevimanus. Taxonomy (NCBI): domain Eukaryota; kingdom Metazoa; phylum Arthropoda; class Malacostraca; order Decapoda; family Coenobitidae; genus Coenobita; species Coenobita brevimanus. Next base: position 15,004,715 of record NC_136977.1, read on the forward strand.
ACTACTTATATTATTACAAATATGTTTGGAGTGAGTACTGTATACAGTACTTTTTCCAAACAAAATAAAATAGTCAGAAAATTGCATAAAATAAAGTGAAGGAATATGAATTGGTAAGGTCTTTCTGATGAACGTTAAACGTACTTTTAGCACTCATTCTTTTGTTCGTTTTTTTGTTTACATGTGAAAGGGAGAGTATTGAAGGAAACAGTAATGTATTCCATTAACCCCTTAATAACCTCTGGCACTGAACAACCCTTTACAGTACCGATGTCAGTGGTGTCGAGTTAGTGAGCTATGAAAAAACTATGAACAATTGTGGGAAGGGAACGAAGGTCACTGGTATGTTTACACGACTCTACGCTATGATTCCAAGCAGTCAGGGGGTCGGTTAATCTCAGATGTTTTCGCCCATTTGGTAAAAAGCACCGTAACTTTGTAATTTCTCCCGTGAATCATAGTGAATCATAGCATGGGTTTAGGATGCTAAATAACACATTGGTAGGTGCGCCAGACGATTATCTTCACATCTTTAAGAAAATGGAAGAAATTTAATCCCTCTCTGAGTACGTAGAGTAAGTTTCTTCCATTCTTCTGAAATCAATTTATTTTTCTTAAAGATGTGAAGATAATCGTCTGGTGCACCCAGCAATGTGTTATGTAGTTTCCTAAACCCATGCTATGATTCTCTATGAGTCACGGAAAAATTGATAAAGTTACGGTGCATTTACCAAATGGGCGAAAACATCTGAGATTAACCGACTGCCTGACTGCTTGGAATCGTAGCGTAAAGTCGTGTAAACATACCAGTGACCTACGTTCCCTCCCCATAATTGTTCAGTTTTCTTTATAGCTCACACTAACTTGACATCCCTGACGTCGGTACTGTAAAGGGTTGTTCAGTGCCGGAGGTTATTAAGGGGTTAATGGGATATATTACCGTTTGCATCAATACTCTCTCTTTCACATTAAACACAAAAAACGAAAAAAAGAATGAGCGCTAAATGTACGTTTAACTTTCATCAGAGAGACCTTACCAATTCGTATTCCTCCAGTTTATTTTTAAGTACAGTAATCCCTCTAATATCCGGACGCCCAATAACCGAACATCCCCACTAACCGAACCTTATCGTCCTGGGATCAAACATTCCCAAAATGGTCCGAAAATCCAAAAAAATTGGAAAAAAAATCGATTTTTTGCCGTCCGTAATTTGAACTTGCCGCGCGCGCCGCGTGAGAGCATTGTTTTGGTTCGTCATTCCTCCGACGTCCGATAGAGCGCCGCTGCATCCTCCCCACTTCCCGCCTGTCTCTCACCGCGACAAGACCTACGCTCTTCGCCATGGCTGCCCACGTGCTCGCTTTTGTGGTGGTGCCGTACTTGCTGCAAGGCCTCCTGCTGCTCTCTGCCCTACTCTTAGTGTGTGTGATGATGGCCCCGCCTCCTGAGAAAAGGAAGAGAGTGGTGTTGACTCTGGAGAAGAAACGGGAGATATTGGAGAAGGTTGATGCGGGTTGGTCTTCCTCTCGCATTCTCCGCGAGTTCAACCTGGCCCGGTTGACTTTGTTTGATATCAGGCGTTCCCGAGACAAGCTCATGCAGTACACGGCTGACTTCTCGTTGAGAAGCAAACGCAACGTGGAGAGGAAGGTTATGTTTACCCCCAAGTATGCAGAGATCGACCGCTCCACGTTGATTTGGTATCGACAGCAACGTGCAGCTGGTGTGATGGTACGTGGAACGGAGCTGAAGGCTGCTGCTGAGAAGTTTGCAAGGCTTCACGACGCCCTAGACTTCAAGGCACCCGAGGGTTGGCTCTTCGCATTCAAGTTGCAACATGGCCTTACTAACCGTAAAGCACATGGCGAAGCATTGGACGCTAACGAGGATGGAGTGGACGAGTTTCGGCACAAGGTGAAAGGCTTGATCGACAGGGAGGGCCTCACTCTTGGTCAAGTCTATAACGCTGACGAAACTGGCCTATTCTATCGCTCGGTGCCAACGAACACTCTCGCCGATGAGACGGAGAAGCGTGTACCTGGCCGCAAGCTTTCTAAGGAACGGATATCTGCTTTGTGTTGTGCCAATGCTAACGGCATGCACCGGCTTAAGCCCGTTATTGTTGGCCGTGCAAAGCAGCCTCGGTGCCTTCGTGGGGTGATGGATGTCCTTCCTGTCGTATGGTACCATTCTTTGAAAGCATGGTTCACAGCTGTGATTTTCAAAGACTGGTTTCACCATCACTTCGTCAAGGAGGTCATACATTACCAGACGAAGACACTGGGAATTCCTCGCGACCAGGTAAAGGCTCTCCTTCTCCTCGACAATGCACCTGCCCACCCGTGCGACAAGGACTTGGTTGCTGAGAATGGCCGTATTAGGTGCATGTTTCTGCCACCTAATACGACTGCTCTCATTCAACCAATGGACCAAGGAGTGATCGTGGCAACAAAGTGCCTGTACCGTCGGAAGTTCCTGGACGAGGTGATGGTGGTTCTCGAGGACGAGGACGAGCGCAGGGAAGGACGTGACACTCGAGGCAAGCGGACTTTGGAAAACCTTCGCCGCTACAACATCAAGTCTGCGCTGTACAACTGGGCTAGTGCATGGAAGGAAGTCCCTGTGAAAACTCTTGAAAATGGTTGGTCTCGTCTGCTTCTCGGAACAGATGTGGAGTACGATTTCCTAGGGTTTGACGTGGATGACTTCCATGCACGGCTACGTACGCACGGCGACGATGTTGATGTGGACGATGTTCGTGAGTGGTTGGACGACGACGAGGGCGATCCTGGGTATCAGACGTTGTCTGATATCGAGATTGCGTCTTCGGTTGCTGGTGTCAGTCCCGAACTTGAAGATTCCGACGACGAAGGCGATGATGATGCAGACTCCGCCCAGCAGGACACTACTCCAGCCATCCCCAAGCTGAGCGCACTCCGGGAACATCTAGAGTTCGTCCTAGACTACCTGGAACACCCGGACTGCGACAGGGAGATGGGGCCCTTGGGACTCGTGGAGGAAGTGCGTGCTTTCCGGCAGCGCATCATCAATCGCCAGAATCGTCGGTCCTTGCGTCAGTCAACGATTGACAGTTTTTTCAGGCCCGTGACCCCCGCTGTGCCAAGCCCTGGTTCCACTCCGTTGCCTCCCAAGACAGGCCCTCATGCTCCGAGCCACAGCCCAGCACATCAGCTACAGTGGAGTCACCGCTCGACGTGAGTTTGCGGCTGTCTTCAGAGTCTTCTGTAGTCGGTACGCCATCACCACTACCCACCGATGCACCCCTTGGACGCCTGCCAGTGATACTCTCGGGCTCTGACAGTGAATAAACAGCAAGAACTTCTCCACTAGACCACACGGGAATTTTGAGTGTTGTGCAGTGAAAAAAACGGTGTGTTGTGTTAAGGTTTTCAAGTTGGGGGAAAAGACTAAGTAGAAAAGAAATTTAACGTAACTAACCTTCTTTGTTTTGGCTTTGGAAACTTAAAAAAACTTGGGAAAAGTTAATGTGCAACACTTAAATTTAATGGAACATTATTTGGACTAAAGTGAACACTGTGAAAAGAACGGACTTCTGTGTGTTAGTGACTAAGTTCAGTGCAAGACTTCAGGAAGAGTGTAGTGCAAGTGCTTCAGGAAATCGTTCTTACTGTCAGAGTCCGAGAGGAGGCGGTTATTCATCGAGGTGGCCAGGGACTTGCTGTACGTAGCCAAAATGTTTCATGTTGTACTATTTTCCATACTATATTTACCAGAATGTTTCATATTGTATTTTTTCCCATACTATACTTACCAGAAAGTGTCATACTGTACTTCTTTCCATACTAAACTTACCTCATGCATGTGCAGTAGGAATGTGTTTTTCAGAGTTCGGTTAGGTTCGGTTAGGTTAGGTTCGGTTAGAGTCCATAAGTACCAGAATGTTTATTAATGTATGAACATACTTCTAAACCCACATTTTATGTGTCTATTGCATTTATTTCAGTCATTTATGTGCCTTATTGGTGTGATTTGGGTGTTAAATAGGTGCTATGCATGTCCGGAGGGAGTTGTATAGGTGTTTCCCTGTGTTAGGGTCCGTAAGTACAAGTCCATAAGCTGGGGCCCAATATCCGGACAAAACCAATATCCGAACCTACCGATGGCTCTATTGATCCGGATATTGGAGTGATTACTGTATTTTCCTGACTTTAGATTAGGTTAGGTTTGGTTAAATTATTAGGTACAGCTAAACTCGGGTTAGGTTAGACTTAGTTAAACAGGACAGTCCCTTCCACCCTTATGCTGAGGAATAAAAATACTAGAGCTGTCACAGCCGTACAGCTAAAAACAACAGGGAAACTGATTTAACAAGCAACATTTATTTATGAGTAATGCATTACAGTATCAGTGGTTCATGGCCTACACAATTACCGGTAAAGGTCATTTTCAGGAAGGTGTCAAGAATGAATTTCAAGAATTAGCGAGGGGACTTGGAACGTAATCCTCGTTAATTTGGTGGGGGTGGTTACTGTACTGTATGATACTGAGCAGTATTGTAATCAATACAGTACAGTACTATACCTGAATCTGAAAAAATATAGAAATTAGTGAACATACAGAACTGTAATGAAACATTAAGCCTACAAGTCACAGATAACACTTCCTGGACTGCCGAGATGATTCTGGACATCTGTCGAACAATCAAAGATTTTCGTTAATGGGACTATTTCTCAAAACTGCCGAAATTTCGGATCTACCGAATAATCAGCTGCCGAATAATAGGACTTTTACGGTATATATATATACAGTAATCCCTCTAATATCCGAACACCCAATATCCGAACATCCCCACTAACCGGACATAATCCTCCTGGGATCCAATATTCCCAAAATGGGCCAAAAACCGCAAAAAATTCGAAAAAAATCTGACTTTTTTCCCTCCCATAATTTGAAATTCCCGCCTGGCGCCAAACAGCTGTTACACCATGGTCCCTTCACCCTCCCCTGTCAGGTTGCCATTTGGTATTTTTCATTACCAAGTGTGGGCCAATTTGGTAATGAAAAATTCGTTTGGTAATGAATTAGAATAATGCATTACCAAATGGATTTTTCACATGTATGAGGATACACAGGATGGAGATGGTGGATTGTTTGCTCTCTCTGATTAATCTGCTACCCTACATAGCGTGAAAATAATCAACATGGTGTTAGTTATAAGGAGAGTGATTACATGTATTTCCACTTGTATATATAATTAGTGAAGAATATATGCTAGCTTTACGAATTTGGTAATGAAAAGTTATATTTGACAATGAAAGTTGAGGAGATTGGTAATGTGGCTGTTGCGATCTGGCAACTCTGTTACCCCACCAACATCAACAGTCACAGCTTAACTCCGATGGAGAGCAGATACTCATAACAGTGCAAGCCACAGGTGCTTGTTTTTTGTGAATAAACAGTGAATAAACTGCAATACCTTGCCACTAGAACACACAGGAATTTACAGTGTTGTGCAGTGTTAAGAAATTAGAATTTAGAGAGCAGAGGATTAACTGTGGACTGCAAATTGGCGGTTCAAACCAGTCCAAGAGGAAGGGACTTGTAAGTACCCAGAATGTTTAATATTGTATAAACTCACCTCTAAAACCTCATTTTATGGTTCTTTTGCATTTATTTCAGTCTTTTATGTCCCTTATTGGTGTGATTTGGGTCTTAAATAGGTGCAATGCATGTCCAGAGGGAGTTGTATAGGTGTTTTTCAGACTTAGGGTCCATAAGTACTAGTCCATAAGCTGGGGCCCAATATCCGGACAGGACCACTATCCGGACCTGCCTATGGCTCTATTGATCCGGATATTGGAGGGGTTACTGTATATATATATATATATATATATATATATATATATATATATATATATCTATATACAGTAATCACTCTAATATCCGGACATCCAATATCCGAACACCCCCACTACCCGGACATAATCGTCCTGGGATCCAATATTCCCAAAATGGTCCGAAAACCCCAAAAAATAAAAATAAAAAAACGATTTTTCCCCACACGTTACATACTGTACTTTTTTCCATACTATAGTTACCTCATTTCACTGTTTAATGTCCTTTATTGGTGTGAATAGGGTGTTAGGAGCTATGCATGTGCAGCAGGAAGGTGTTTTTCTGAGTTAGGCTAGGTTAGGGTCCATAAGTACCAGAATGTTTATTAATGTATGAACATACTTCTAAACCCTCATTAATTGCTTCTTTTGCATTTATTTCAGTCATTTATGTGCCTTATTGGTGTGATTTGGGTCTTAAATAGGTGCTATGCATGTCCAGAGGGAGTTGTATAGGTGTTTCTCTGAGTTAGGGTCCATAAGTACAAGTCCCTAAGCTGAGGCCCAATATCCGGACCCACCTATGGCTCTATTACGTTGGATATTGGAGTGATTACTGTATATATATATGTATATATATATATATATATATATATATATATATATATATATATATATATATATATATATATATATATATGAAATTAATGAACAAACACCATATGTAGAAACTGTTTTTGGTATGGGCTGGAGATCATCATGACAGTTTGGACAAATGGCAGATCCAGACAACCCCTCCCCCACATAGTCCAGATTAAAGAGGTTCTACTTTATAACAGAATGCATCTTAGGCACAGCATTTTTTCATTCATTCATTGCCAGACGCCATGTATCCCAAACGGGGTGGCCAACGGCTTAGAATTAATTGTTTTTACAGGGAGGGGCACTAATCCTCCACCAACCCCACTTAACACGTAGGGAGAACGTTTTGCCAACAGCATCTGGTGTTCCCAGGCGGTCACCCATCCAAGTACTAACCAGACCCAACGTTGCTTAACTTCGCTGATCGAACGGGAAGCGGTGTACTCAACGTGGTATGGCCGTTGGCCACTACAAATAATATTAATATCAGACTCACACAACCAGGTTTCAGGGAAGCACAAAATGTCAAGTTTATGCTGATTTAGAGCTTCATTAATATTGTCTCTCTTATTACAGATTGAACGAATACAGGCAGACCCCTGAGATACGATACCCCGGCATAGCGATGGGGGTAGAAATACCACCCTAACCTGCCGAACAATGGCTAAACCCTTGTATAACGATGGGTTTTGTTTTGTTTTTAACAGATTTTGATTATATTTTAGACTTAAATTCTCTATTTAGGTTGATTTACATACTGTTTTTAGATTTAGATTTATGTGTTTTAGTCATAGGTGGGGTGAACATTGTCATTTTGGAGTACAGTTTTTCTTAGTCTGATTTTTTCCAGACATACTTTTTATGATTTCAGATTTTGTTTTTGGGTTTAGGTGAGATGTAAACTGCTTTTAGGCTTAGTTTAACTTGTTTTAAAATTATTTGGGGTTTAGATTTGCTAGAAACTTGTTTTTGGACTCATTTGAGTGGGTTTAGGGTTCGGTGTGGGGGGAAACCCAAGGCTCAAAAATGCATCCCTATACTTTACATGTTAAATCTACTCTGGGATATGATATCCCGTCTAGCGATGGGTTTTTACTTAATCAACTGCATCATTAACCTGGTGTATGTCTGTATTTTAAAAACCCACTCTTAACTGGATCAAGAGAATGTAGTCAGTTTTTTGAACGGTCAAAGTTGGTACTTTCAATCAATAAATTACTATGAGAAATCATAACTGGACAGTCTCTACTAGATGGAAAATGGGCAACAGACTGTGGATCAGAGTTAGCTTCTTGATATCTTAAGGAAGAGCAGTTGATGCATTTGGGAGAACTTCTGTTACTACAATCCTTAGATTTATGGGCTCTAACACAAAAAACACATTCAGGTTCATCATTTATCCTAGATCACCTCTCTGATATATGACCAAAACCCTGACAGTGATGACGCTGTGTAACCCAAAATCTATCAAAACCACGGCATCTTGTAAGATCCACATGGATATAGTTGCCCTGTTCTATAATGGAGGATCTTACCTCTGGTGACATTTTCAAGACAGCAGTTTTAGTGTCATTCTTAGTTCTTGTGAAGAGAAGGTTGATGGTACTACCTCAACCCATGAGCATCTTAATGTCTGGGATGAAGTCAGAGTCGCCCAAGGATGAGGAAAGGTCCATCACGGTCATTTTTGGCAGCATTGTCTTTGGTTCTGCCATCAGAGCCAAAATGATCATTCAGTACCCCAACCCTTCACCTCTGGCCTTGGCTGATGGAAAGTTTGTTATTAGCCCACCAGCCTTGCTCTTATGGCAACTATCAACTGGTACTGAGTGAAGTACACCTCTGATGTCTTCTGGTCCCATCTGACTCACTGGTGCGACAGCACCACTTCTTGGTCTTACGATCAGTACCTACTGACTACTGATGGCTTTTTTCTGGCCATGAGCACTGATCTTATCCCTAGGCAGATCCTTCCCATCCCCCACAAGAGACCCTTGAACAGCATCCACAAATGACAGCCTGGTCTTGGGTGACAGCCATGGGTGATGAGACCTTGGTCTCTAGTGCCTCCAGTCTGCTTGAAAGACCCTTGACAACCTGAAAAATTGGCCCAACAACCTCATCTTCCAGCCCCTTCTTTGTGACTGTTCCCTCCACCAGCCAAGACCTCATCTGCAAGCACAGCACACTGGCTACACAACCAGTGAAGGCCCAGTTGGTGGCTTTTCTTCATAAATGAATAGTCGTTTACGTCCATAATTTCGCACGCTAAATGAACCCACTCACTACAGTAGGTGCCCTTCAGTGCTTGTGCACTTTTTGCCACAGCCTTACTGCAGCGAGGGCACTGGTATTGTTTGCTCATGGTTATGGCAAAAAAGGAAAAGAACAAGACAAAACAAATAACAACAACAACAGCAAAAAGTATATACAATACTACCCGGGATAAACCTGGGCAGCGCCGCCCCCGTTTGTGTCACCCTAATCAGAAAAAATAAGAAAACCAAAAAACAAACAAACAAAGAACAGAAATTAAAAAAACAGGGTGTCTGTGAGGTCACCACATGCAGGTGGGGTACGACTTGACTACCCCTGTAAGAAAGGTTACCCAAAACAAGGTGCTGCAAAAGTGCTGATATGGAATTTTCTAACTTTTCACAATCTGAGCCTTACAGGAGCAGCAAATACATCACTTAGGCAAGAACTCATTGGTTACAATACTGCCACTGCTCAAAGCAGTGTTCATACCACTCAATTTCTGCACCTAATTATCATCCCCAATTCTCTCCACATGCACAAACCATCTCAGTCTACCCCTCCTAATCATAATACCAATACTCTCCAGTTCCATCCTTCCACTCAACTCTTCAATCATAAACCTAGCCCCCCCCCCCCACGGGCCTCGCAATCAAGGACGCACTACATATCCACCTAAGTATTGTTGAGTCTCCGAATATCCTTTTTCTTTACTGCCCGGGTCTCACTACTGTTCAGTATTACACTCCTAACACATGACGCATACAAAGATCCCTTAGCATGAAAGGAAAGCCCTCTAAATGGCAGAAGCTGCAGCTCCATGAACGTCTACCTCCCACTTCTCACTCTAGCAACAGAGCCAGCCCCACTTGCAGCACATAACATGTCTACCATGTTACGCCAGTCCTGTATGAGACAGCCCTAGCATGTATTCAATATGGACGGTGGGTGTTAGCGCCGAAGTGGTGACATGTAGAGAGGTGTAAGATATGTAGGAGGACTACTGGGCCTTGAGAGCAGACTGTAAAGCCTATGCCCAGAGTCGGACAAAAAAAAAAAAAAAAAATGTAACATATTTCCGATTGGGAGCTATACTCTCCTACATCATTTAGATACCCATTCTGTCTTAACTTACATTCATACCCTCTTATTCTTCTATCATATTTAACAGATCTCTAGCCACTTTGTTTTATTTTCTAACTCATTTCAGTATTATAATCAGATCTCCTCACTCTCTTCTCTTACCTGGCATTGGTATCCTAAGCTTCTCCAATCTCTCTTCACAAGACAGCTCCTTTAAGCTTAGTATTGTCCTAGTGGCTATCCTCTATACCTTATAAAGTTTATTAATGTGTCTCGTTTAATGTGTTAACCAAACCACTGCAGCATGTTCCAATCAGAATCTTATGGACACTAAAATATTAACCCCCACAACATTTCCCCAGCTGTATACAGCAATTAAAAGCCACTCTCATGTTGGTCATCAGTCGGTATGACCCTTCAATGATCTTATGTATAAGCCTTTTTGATGATAGGCCATCCTGTAGAGTCCTTCTTTTCTTTCACTTTGTTATACAATATTTACCTACTGACAGTTGTAGTAAACAAGATTTGAGCTGGACTGGTGATTCCTGTTTCCATGTTTACATTTACCAAATTTCAGTGTATTTCAAAAATAGAATTACTAGATCTTGAAACAAATTACAGTACAATCCCAGTTAACCGGGTGGCTTGGGGAATTTACCTTCCTGGTTACAGATTTTTCCCGTATTACTGATTTTCAAGTCAAATCTATACAAAGGCTATCACAGCAGTAAATACAGTTCAGGTACTCACCAGTCACATTAGGGGTTACACTAAGAGATTCCGCCTGAAAAACTGCCTTGTAAACACACACCATGGTCATAATGCACGTGCGTGCAATGTCTAGCAATTTGCAGTACCGTACTGCAAATTGCACCAGTCCATTGTTTACCGAATTACTGTATTCATTATATGTACTGTACTCATAAAAATTGAAAAATAAAATAAAGAAATAAAAGCTTGAACATTTATTAGTGAACTGATGATGTGTTAAGACTGCACTGTAGAATTATCACGACACCTGTGCCCCCACGTGAGTTTTGTTTACGTTTCTGACCCTGACTGTTCTTCTTCTTCCCCACCTGACCTCCATCACTCCACCCCTCACCCGCCACTCAGCTGTTTTGCAGAAAATAAAATAAATGATATACGTATGAAATATAGGCATATTATTTATTTATTTTTCTTCCAACAAAGTAAACTTTCATTCCTATTAACATTTATATTCAGCCATTAGTGTCTTATAATGTTCGCCTTTTTCAAGTCTGTTGCATATGTCCAGCTTCTGTTTCAAGGTAAGCACGAGACGCTTACGTTTAGTTTGCACTTTAGGCATTTTGGAGTGTACAAATTACCGTCTATCAGTGGAACACAATAGCAAGAGAGCTTGTTTACTGTCTGGTGGCAAAAAGCAGACTGGTGATTTTTGGAGGGTGTGGAGGATGACTGAATTCAAGTAGGGGAAAGAGGGGGAGAGGAGGGGTGGTTAAGAGGATTTGCTAGGGATTTACATTAGCTGGAAATGCCTTCACCTCGCTTTGTCTGACTTCACCCAGCCTCGCGTGACACGATCAAACGGCGGTTTGGCGGTCCATTCAAATTGGCGCACAGTTATAACCTACTGACATTTTTACCAGTCCTTGAATTTTCCTGTTTTTCTGAGTATTCCGTTTGTCTGGATACCGGATAGCTGGGATTGTACTATACATGTACACCCACACAAAAATGATTCGGCACTCTTAATGCACGTATCAGTCTGAAACATGGATCAAAAATTGTGATATATGGGGCATCCTGTAAGTATAAGTGCAAATATTATCACTGGTGTTTATTAAAACTATATCTATCTATTGCCAGACGCCGTAATCCCATACAGGGTGGCCACAAACAAATCGCCTCCACGTTGCCCTGTTCCCTGCAATTGCACTGCCCTGTTCCCAACTCACACCCCCCTCTCTCATATACCTCTTCACTTCATCCATCCATCTCATCCCTGGCCTCCCCCTCCCCCTCTACCTCACTCACATACACTCTCCTCATCAGTCTCTCATTCTCCATCCTCTCCACATGGCCAAACCACCTCAATGTGTTTCTCCTAATGCTTCCTATCACATCCACATTTACACCACAACGCTCCTTCACATCCTCATTTGTCAATCTGTTTCTCCACGTGACTCCACATGCTTCTCTCAAATAACTCATTTCCACAGCTCTCACCCTTGACTTCTGACCCTCCAACAATGTCCAAGCTTCACTTCCATACGTTAGAGCTGGTATCACAATACTGTCATGAAGTAACTTTTTCACTTCCATGCTCACTTCCCTGTTTCTTATCACTGCTTTCAAAGAACCAGCAACCTTTCTTCCTTGCTGTACCCTTTCAAGCACTTCACCCTCCAAACTTCCATCCTTACTCATCATACAACCCAAGTACTTAAACACACTCACATTTTCCATTTACTCATCATCCAACCTCACTGTACATTCACTGACTTCACCTCTCTCGAAGACCATCACTTTACTCTTCCCTACACTCACTTTTTGAATCCATTTCTTACACACTCTCCCAAACTCATCCACCAAGTCTTGCAGCTCCCCTTTGTTTTCACTTAAGACAGTATCATCTGCAAACAACAGTACAGGGAGTTTCCAAACACTGCCCTCTCTCATCAGGGCCACTCCAACATCCACTGCCCTACCTTGTATTTCTTTGTAACCCCATCCATGTACAGACTGAATAACCATGGAGACATGACACATCCCTGTTTCAACCCAACCTTCAAACAGAAAAAGTCACTCAGTTCACTATCCACAGGCACTGCAGCCTTAGCATCGTCATACATACTCTTCACAGCATTCAACAACTTCCCATCTACTCCATATATTCTTAATACTTTCCACAATCCTTGTCTATCCACCCTGTCATATGCTTTCTCCAAATCCATGAAGGCTGCATACAACTTCTCAACCCACTCCAGAAATCTTTCCACTAAAAACAAGAATGAATATCTGATCTACAAAACCTCTTCCCTTACTAAAACCTCCCTGTTCTTCTCCAACTAATTCCTCTGTTATTTCCCTAACTCAGTCAATAAGTATCCTATTACACTATGAAGACAAATGTCTCTTATGATTACTACACACTTCTTTTTCCCCTTTACCTTTGTACAAGGGAATAATTATACCCGACTTCCAATCCTCCAGGACTTTACCTTCTTCCCAGGCCAATTTGCACAACTTCCACATCCATTCTACTACTATCTCTCCCCCATGCTTCAGCATTTCACCACACACTCCATCACTTCATAGGGCCTTCCCCATTTTAAATTTCTTCATTGCTTCCACAACATCTATCCTACTGATTTCTTCCTGTCTTCTCACCTCCCTCCTTCTCCCAGCCATTCCCCAGCCACTTATACTCAATTACTTTCATTTTCTATGTTCCGCAATTCCTTAAAGTGTTTGCTCCATCTGCTCACTTTTTCTCCCTTCTCCACTAGTAATCTACCATTTTTATCTTTCACTCCCCTACTAACTTTATTGTCACCCTCTCCAACTCTCTTTACCTCTTTCCAGAACATTTTCCTATGGTCCCTCCACTTTACACTCAAATTCCTTCCAAATTCCTCATCCACTTTCTTCTAACTCTCTCTTACTAATCTTTTCACCTCTCTCTCTCTTCCTTTCTACATATAGCTCTCTCTTCCGTCTCTCAACTTCTTCCATGCCCCTATTTCTCATCCATTAGATGCTTTCTTCTTTTATGCCACAGCCTGTCTCATCTCTTCATTCCACCATGCTGTTCCTTGCACCCCCTTTTGTCTTCTCTTCCCCCAGCACACCACCTCACATGCTGCACAGACTTCTGTAAATATCTTGCACACATCTTCCACATCCCCCATCTGCTCCAATTCATATTTACCAAATTGTTCCTCCACTTCTCTCTTATATTCTGCCTTTTTCTTATCCTCTTGTAACCTTTCCACTCTCCTTGCATCTACTCCTTCTTCTCATCCTTCTCATCTTCTATTTCTCCATTTTACTTGGACCTTGATGCTGACCACCACCAAGCGGTGGTCAAAGTCCACTCCCCCAACCTCTATATGCTCTTGTATTACACACCTTCGCATCCTTTCATCCACACACACATAATCAATCATTGTCTTCCTTTCATTCAGTTCAACATCCACCTTTCTCATCACTCGTCATGTATACCTGTGGAACATTTTGTGCCTGAAGAGGGTATTGGCTATCACCAACCTCCTCCCAGCACAAATGTCCACTAAAGCACTGCCATTCTCATCTATCTCAACAGGCACACCCCATTCACCAACTACTCCATCCACCTTCACATTCCCTACTTTACCATTCATATCACTAATCAAAAACACTCTCTCATTCCTTTCAAACTTTTTCATGCACACTTCCACATTTGTCCAGAACTCTTCTCTCACTCTGTTTGCACGATCTTGCGTTGGCATATACACGCACATGATTGCCCACATTTGCAGTCCAACTTTCAAATCTTACCCACACAATCCTTGAACCAACTGGTCCATACTCTCTTATATTCTCCTTCCATCTGTTACTTTCAACAATACACACTCCTTCTTTAGCCCTCTCATTATTAGAACTCAAACTTGCAAAAAGGTTCACTTACTGATGACATATGTTTTAAGGCACCACATTATAGGCTCATATGTGTCTGTGGAAGTTGCTCATTTTCACAACCATCATACCCAAAGGTGCCAAATAAATTTTGTGCGGGTGTACAAATGGGCAAGTAGAAGAAAAATATTGGAGTATGAGACAGCTGGCAGTTCCCCGTAGTATTCTCATGTACCTTTATGAATCACTCAGAACCTAGAGCCCCTGTTAGGTGGAATGTGACTTGCTGAACTTTTGAGTGGTGGTGAAACAAATATTCTCATCATATTGTATGAAATGAAGGTTAATAACTAAAAAATGGTAGAAAACTATTTATAGAGAATACTACAGTATACAGTACAAGTCCCATTATTCGGCATCTATGGGACCAGGATGATGCCGAGAAATTAGATTTGCCGAATAATCAAAAACCTACCCACTCAGTACCTTAAATATATTGGTGAACACTTATCACCACTTATGGTACGGTATTACAACTGTGTTTGGAGAGAGTACTGTATACTGTACAATACTGCAATCAATACAGTACTATACCTGAATCTGAAATATATATATATATATTAGTGAACATATACAAGGGTAATGACACAGTAGGCTTACAAGTCAGATAACACTTCCTGGATGGCCGAAATGATACGGAACATTACCTACCAACTCAATACATCACTTGTATTGGTGAACTCATCACTACTTATATTATTACAAATACAGTATGTTTGGAGTGAGTACTGTATACAGTACTTTTTCCAAACAAAATAAAATAGTCGGAAAATTGCATAAAATAAAGGGATCTGAACTGGTAAGGTCTTTCTGATGAAAGTCATAAATTATATTTAGCACTCACTCTTTTGTTCGTTTTTTTTTTTTTTTTTACATGTGAAAGGAGAGTACTGATGGAAACAGTAATGTATTCCATGAACCCCTTAATAACCTCCGACATTGAACAACCCTTTAAAGTACCGATGTCGAGTTAGTGAGCTATGGAAAAACTGTGAACAATTATGGGAATGGAACGAAGGTCACTGGTATGTTCACACGACTCTATGCTACGATTCCAAGCAGTCAGGGGGTCAGTTAATCTCAGATGTTTTCGCCAATTTGGTAAATGCACCGTAACTTTATCAATTCTCTAGTCAATCATAGCGAATCATAGCATGGGTTTAGGGAGCTAAATAACACATTTCTAGGTGCGCCAGACGATTATCTTCATATCTTATAAGAAAATGGAAGAAATTAAATCCCTTTCTGAGTACGTAAAGTTCTTCCATTCTTCTGAAATCAATTTATTTTTCTTAAAGATGGGAAGATAATCGTTTGGCTCACCTAGCAATGTGTTATTTAGCTTCCTAAACCCATGCTATGATTCGCTATGAGTCACGGAAAGATTGATAAAATTACGGTGTATTTACCAAATGGGCGAAAACATCTGAGATTAACCGACCGCCTAACTGCTTGGAATCGTAGCGTAGTCATGTAAACATACCACTGACCTTCGTTCCCTCCCCATAATTGTTCAGTTTTCTTTATAGCTCACACTAACTTAACATCACTGACATCGGTACTGTAAAAGGTTGTTCAGTGCCGGAGGTTATTAAAGGATTAATGGGATATATTACTGTTTGCATCAATGCTCTCTCTTTCACGTTAAACACAAAAACAAACAAAAGAATGAGCACTAAATGTACGTTTAACTTTCATCAGAGAGACCTTAGCAATTCATATTCCACCAGTTTATTTTTAAGAATTTTTCTGACTAGGTTAGGTTAGGTTTGGTTAAATTATAAGTTACAGTTAAACTCGGTTAGGTTAGGTTAAGTTAAACAGGACAGTCCCTTCCACCATTATGCTGAGGAATAAAAATACTAGAGCTGTCACAGCCGTACAGCTAAAAACAACGGGGAAACTGATTTAACAAGCAACATTTATTTATGGGTAATGCATTACAGTGTCAGTGGTTCATGGGCTACTCAATTACCGGTGTCATTTTCAGGAAGGCATCAAGAATGAAAGAATTTCAAGAATTAGCGTGGGGTCTTGGAACGTAACCCTCGCTAATTTGGTGGGGGTGGTTACTGTAGTGTATGATACTGTGCAATATTGTAATCAATACAGTACTATACCTGAATCTGAATAAAAATATAGAAATTAGTGAACATACAGAAGTGTAATGAAACATTAGGCCTACAAGCCACAGATAACACTTCCTAGACTGCCGAGATGATTCCGGACATCTGCCGAACAATCAATGATTTTCGTAAATGGGACTATTTCTCAAAACTGCCGAAATGTCGGATCTACCGAACAATCAGCTGCCGAATAATAGGACTTTTACCGTATAATGAACGAACGTGGAGTATAACAGAGTAAGAAGCGTTAGCAATCTGCAAAATGTAACTGGCAACTTAGGACAGATGGGCAGCATGTCAACTTGTCATTTTCTTTATTCATGATCTCTGAAGCTCCTGAAATGAAGTCTAATGAATCACATTAATAGATGTTGACCTCTAACAAAGAGAACCAGCAATGCTTTCTTGAACGAATCTAATATAGATACTATCATTCATCAATTTCTAAAGTTATTATGCCTATGACACATAGCTATTAAAATGCAAAGGCAGTAAAGAAATACAAAACTATTTGTTGCTTTACACCTCTCCTCCATTATTCGACATGGATGCATCCCATAAATAGTGGTTGAATAACGAATTGGTAGAATAATGAACAGATTTTTCCCTAAGACTGTTAAGAAACAGGGGGAGTTAGTTCCTGACCACCTTCACCATTCAAAAAATATTAATAAAGATGGAAATAATACTGGAAAATATGAATGAAAGTGACACAGGGATTTGAGTTGTTTTCTTAGACTACATTCTCAAGGAAAATTATTTTAGCACTACAAACATCTCAGATGACCGACAATTGATTTTCGATCAAAAAAATATTGGAGAACACACAAAATATACCTACTTAGTGAGATTAAAGAAAGCTAACTGAACGCCTTTAATAGCATGTTTACTGCCGATCCCGCCGACTGGACATGACGTCACCACACCAAACAAAATCAAATGTACACAGTTTAAAACCATAAATGGCAGTGGAAGCCTAACTGGAAGCACTGAAACCTAACTGGGGGGGCTTCACCCCCATGACCCCCCAATTATTATAACCTACCTAACCTAGTGCAAACTAAGATGTGCATTACATAAAACTGGCACCAAAACAGTACCATGCATTAACCCCTTCTTTACTGGAAATTTGTTTTGATGTACTCCCTTACACTGCTTGTAAACACCCGTGAGACACCGAAACCGCATCCGTTGTATGTTGGTACACTCTCTAATGAATTGCAGCTTATGGGCCTCACGGTAGCCCGGTAAGGCTGTTTCTGAGGACCTCATGATAGCAAGAGCTCTATGTTTTGACAATAAAGGCAGTGACGAAGTTCTGACAAATTCTGACCATAAAATACGTCATGGCTGAGGTGCGGTGGCACCAATGGCTTGCTCACTCATCTGTGATGTAACTCCTTTTAGACCAATTGTTATTTTATTTATAATTTCTACTACAGATATCATACTATATTTTCCGCTGACATAGGGCAAAATTTACACCCCTGGGCCTGCCTGAGAGAGAGCCAGTTACCATGCACTTGACCACGAGGGAGGGTGTAAGGGATATTTTTCTCTCATGGCGTCTCTGGCGGATTCCGATAGTGACGAGTTTATTCCTCATGAGGATAGTTATTTAGATGAATCAGATGATGATTCAGCAGTGTCTGATGTGTCAGTAGATGACTATGATCCTGAAAATGATAGCGAGGTTGACGTGAGTGAGGAGGAGGAGGAAGTTGGTAGTGAGCTTAGTGACGCCACACTCTTGGCAACAATTGGGTCAAGGTCGCCATCACCATCATGTGTGTCCACACACTTCAAGCTCAGCTTACGAGGTAAATAAATATGCCATCCATCTGTGCATGGCATTTTTTTTCAAGCCTGTTTGTACAGTAGTTACCTGGGTAACAATACTTTAGTATAAGATATGTAAACTTATAATGATTTGCATGATTTTATAATCATTTTTTTCATTACCAAAATCATGCTGGGTTTATGTGATCATCAGTATACAAACAAATCACAAAGAGTGAAGAGTTTGGACGTGGCAAAAAAAAAAAATACACTACCCCTCACACTACGGGAGGGGGAGCTGTCAGGTCTGTATGGAGGGTAAACGTAGTGTTTACACTGGGGGGATGGGTCGGTAAAGAAGGGTTTAAGAGCATTCATTGATCACTGGCACAATCGTCACCTGACCATGGGATGGTGAAACACTCACTACGGTTGGTGAGAACATAACTGCGCTTCACGGGGGTATCTGTAGGGGTCCTGGGTGGAGCCATGGTAGTGCTGTAGTATTCCACGAGGCCAAACAGAAATGCAGACAGATGAAGGGGCAACCGATCAGCAAGGCAGAGTGCAGGAGACTGGGCAGCTCAGCCGGTCGGACCGGCGGTGTGCAGTCTGAACTGTTGAAATGGCCGGGATAACCATGATGAACAACGATAAAGGGTATAGTTTTATAAATGTCGAAACAACGAACTGTCGAATAATGGTCGCTCGAAAAACGAAGGCATGGTGTACTACCTTCTGTATTTCATCTCAATACAATATATTGGAATAGGAAGAGAGAAGACTGTGCTAGGCCAGAAAGACCTTATAACCAATGCTGGGAATGCTACTCATAAAAAGTAGCGGCGCTCCCATTCCCGTTACTAGCTCGAAAAAGTAGTGGCGTTACTGGTTTCGCTACTTGATAGGAAGTGTAGCGGCGCTCCTGCTCCCGCTACCACTACTTTAGATATGAAAAAGGTACACGAAGTAAAAGTTAACAAAAATTTGTGATACAGCAATACACTATATACTGTTTTAATAATATCAGTCAGTCTGAGTGATTATGGTGTGTACCAGTAATGTCAGTATATACTTATACTGGAAAAAAAAAAATCATATACATGTCGGTGTCACTTTAATGAAGCTTAGAGCCGAAGGTACAAGAAAAAGCTATTTACTGTATAATGTTACAAATGTCCTTTTACACTGTTACCTAGCATACCTACTGAAAGTAACACGTAAATAAAAGGCAAAGAAATATGGCCAACCACTGACACATATTATACAGATTCATTATATTTTCAATTATACCTGTTTAAGATATGTACAAAAACGAAAGTGAAAATTAACTGGGACTTTCTTTTAAAGGCTACTTACACAATAGCAATGTTTTTTCCATTACTTTAAACTGAAAGTAACATACTGTTATGAAATAATAACGTAGAGAGTAAGAATTAGTCTGAAAGAGAGAGTGAGGGAAAGAGCAGCAGTTAGAGACAGGAATAGTTAGAGGTATGTGTGTGTGTGTGTGTGTGTGTGTGTGTGTGTGTGTTTTAGCATTGCATACATCTAGCTAACATCCTTATTTATCTTTACTTAAATGGTCGATAATTAACTAGCAAATTCCTGTCTAATTATTGCACATACTAATAAATAATAATTAATAAATTACTGATGTAATGTAGGACAAACATCATTAACTGACAGAAATGACGAAAGTATTATTTTTCGTCATTAATAAATACACCCAAGCCATCGGCATATCTGTATGTACTCACCGACTCCGGACCTGTATTCGTCTCGTGAGTAGCGAGGAGCGCGGTAACGCGTAAGTATGGCCAAAAAGTAGCGGCGCTCTCAGTTCCGCTACTGGCTTCAAAATGTAATGGCATTGCCACCATCACTATTAAAATAGTAGCGGCGCTATTCCCAGCTTTGCTTATAACGCGATGGAAAAGGAGGTGGAGAAGAGGGACAGCAAGCACAAGGGAAAAAGAAGGAAAGGAGGGACAGTTGAGGAGCCGAAAGGGATTGAGTCGGGACCAAAGGGGCACCAAAACCCTTAAGTATCGCCCACATCTCTGCAGACAATACCCCCCTCAGCATAAATGCATTGCATTAGATATGCAAAAATACATGTGGCCCTCCATCTTTGCGGAATCAACTTTCGCAGGTCTTGCAGATTCACGGATTGCCCCTCTGTGGGGCCAAGACTGAATTTAATGTGTATGGTTGTAAGAAGTTGGGGTAAATATGTAGCTGATGACTTGCCCACATGTGACATCAGCTACTTGCGATATTTCATGCTGTTTTCAGGTCCCAAATATGGTTTACCAGATACAGTATGTGCACACTTGCTCACAGGGGGTGATTTGTGGCTATATAGTAGAGGTACTTACGGGAGGGTGCACCAAACATTCGCGGAAAATCCACATTCGCGGGGGTCTGTGTTCCCTAACCCCCACGAATGTGGAGTGCTGCCTGTATAGTCAGATAATCAGTAACATTCATATATTATGAAACGATTACCTTAAAATTCTTCCCAGCAGCTCCACTTAAATACTTCCAGGTCCATGAGGTACATACAACATCGTTTTGTAGCATCAAACAGGGACTAGGTAACCAAATATCCAGTTTTAATTTGCAACACATAATCAACACCGATCCCTCCTCCACAACGTTTGGAGAAGAGGGTAAGAAAGAGACAGCGATGAAGACAGTGGAATGAAGAGGTTACCAAATGGGCAACTAGCATCAATTAACCCTTTTGCGCAAGATGACTCAATATGAGTCATAATCCTTGCAATCTGAAGAGTAACCGATGATGCAACATGATGCAAATTCCCTATAAATGATCATAGAAACTTTTCCTGCATATGAATTTGCATCAAATTTTGGTGAATCAAAGGTGAGGATGGCCAGGTCTAAGGGAAATATATGACAACACCTAGGAGCTTATTGGAGGGGCAAGCGGCCTATTTTTAGCTCAGTGTTCTCCCAGCAGTCAGCCTAGTAGGGTGTCTGAGCACGCAGCCCGCCATTTTATTCTGCATTTTCTATTACCGCACCATCCATCCCTTAGGTGTATCATAGTGATAGTGTGTTATATATAGTGCAGTGTGCTTGTGAAGAAGGTTTATTTTCAGAGAAAGCCAAATTTGAAAACTCATAACCGATTTTTACTGTTCCCCTCCTATTACACTGAAACTACAATGTCATGCAAGGGCTTATCAGAGAAGGAGTACATGAAATATTTGTTTAGTGGAAGTGAAAGTGAAGAATGCAGTGAGAGCAAATCTGATAGTGAATCTGGTGAGGAGGAGAGAGTGAGGAGGAGGAAAGGAAGGCCAAAATCTCCCCCAAGGGAGGAGATAAGCTCAAAGCTGCGGTCAAGGCCGCGGCAATTAGCACTACAGACAGTAGTAGCACCATCACTACCACCACTCCTTTCACCACTGCCACCACTGGTGTAACTACTCCTGTCACCACTGCCATCACTCCTATGACATCCGACACCACTGCCATTACTCCTATGACAACTGACACCACTGCCATCACTCCTATGACAACCGACACCACTGCCATTACTCCTATGTCAACTGACACCACTGCCATCACTCCTATGACAACTGACACCACTGCCATTACTCCTATGACAACTGACACCACTGCCATTACTCCTGTGACAACTGACACCACTGCCATCACTCCAATGTCAAGTGACACCACTGCCATCACTCCCATGACAAGTGTCACCACTGCCATCACTCCTATGACAACTGACACCACTGTTATCACTGCTACCATTCCTCCCACCACTGGCATAACCCCTGCCACCAATGGTGTCACACCTGCCACCACTGGAACCACCATGACCACGGAGACTGAGCCGTACCATACTGACGAAAGCATACAGCAGTAAATCACACTGCAAACACACACACACACACACACACACACACACACACAGGCTGTGATCATACCTGTCCTCCTTTCTGCAACTCCATCTCCTCTCAAGAAACACTACAACACTACTAGAGGATGCGAGTAACCTGCTTATTTGTCTAGTTTTTATACTATTGTATTGTAAGGTATAAATTGTGTGTTTACTAAATATTTCTCATAGGGAAAATGTGGTGTATTTCACTGCTGTTCTCTCAGTCATTTTACCCGTAAAGTATAGGTCGCATAAAAAATCTGAGGAATGCATGATCAAGCTAATGATTTCTTATGCATACATTTGTAATGCAAAGTAACCTATCTGTGCAAACAATTATTTGGGGAAAAGTTCCCGAAGACGAACATACTCAGTGCTTTACCATGAGCAACCCATCGTAACTTTTCGAAATTAATTTTCTCAATAACAATAAGGGTTATATCACTGTGAATTATATCATGAGCTTCCTTAAACTTTGGGCTACAAAACTGGATAGAATTTACATATATGTTTGTTACAGTGTCACTAATAACATATGAAATAATAAGCAAATCTAACGTCTTTAGGTGATTTTCGTAGTTTTTTTCTATTTACTCAAAAACTATTGGACAGATCAACTCGAAACCTGTCTCTTTTGAAAGATCTTTAAATTCTCCATATAGACATGTCCTTAGCAACTGGCATCATGAGAAATAATATTCACAGTGATGTTGGGAAGTTATGAGAAGCTAGTTTTCACATAAGTAAGGTTTATTCTTGCTTCATTTCTGTACATTTATTCATCTATTTTTTTTTTCTTATCTGACAGTATAAACATCAGCGAAGATGACGGAATGCAATTTATAATATAAGCATTTTCCAAGGGTAAATTTGGTCACAGAATTTTTTTCATTTCCGCGCAAGCAGAGGCAACCTGAGTGGGGTTTTGGTTCCGTGGGAGGTACTGAAACTTATGGTGTGCGAGAAGGTTAACACTGGCAGTAGTCAGAATACTTGAAGCTAGTCAATCCTTGGATTGAAGTTGTTAAGCCCCGTTCACACTCTCAGGCAGTGACCGGCAGACTGTGCCCTCATTGGGCACAGTCTGTCAGGCATGACTGTGATGTTCACGCTGCTGAGCAGCTGGTCATGTTGGCCAGTAGTCAGTAGGCGGTCGGCAGTGCTTGAGTACGATATCACCATGCGCAACACAGATGAAAAGAAAAAACAATAGCTAAGTATATTAATTGTTGCAACAATAAAAAAGAAAATAAAGGACAGAGTGCAGAAAAACAATCTGGTTAAAGAGCAAGATGTAACTTTTTGAGGATGGCAGGTTGGTTGGTCCAATCACGGTGCCAAACCACCAAGAGGCATCTCGTGATTTCGCTTAGCTACAGGCACTGGTTGGCTGCTGGTTTGCCTGTCAAAGTTGCCACAGCTTTCAATGACAAGCTTATCACTCGTGCCTGCCAGGCACTGCTCGATAGCGTGCCTGGGCTTTAAGATCTTATGATTGCTTTGATGTGTTGCACAGTTTATTTGTGTATTACCTACAGGCATTCACTATCAACTGCCAGAACAAATAACTCAGAGTCAAATGGCCACCCTGTACGGGATTATGGCGTCTGGCAATAGATAGATAGAGATAGATATAGCTGTGAGAAGAGCACGGTGCTTATTTCAACACGACTCACAACGGTTTTATCTCTTATTATCTTTTCCAAGAAAATTCTTAGCAATTATTCAATAGGACATGTTTTCTAATGTAGTGAAAATGAATAAAGGGATGGGATGGTAATCAATTTTGAGGGTTTGTTTTTGCCTAACATATATTTGCCACTAATGTTGACAACGTTTCAACACTAATATATTTCATCATCAGTTGGCATGGAACAAAATCATAATAATTTACAGTAAGTTTCATTCCCATGACAAAATATTCACTCTTCATAACATTATAAAATTCTCTTCAAAATAACATATGTGATCAATATACAGTAATCCCTCCAAGATCCAACATAATAGAGCCAAAGGCATGGCTGGGACTTGGTTTTGTCCGGGACTTGGGAAAAATGCCCTTAGACAGGTACAGTACTTATAGACCCCAACCGAACCTAACTTTGAAAGCCACCTAAATAACTCCCTACTGGACATGCACAGCACCTATTTAAGACTCCAGTCACACAAATAAGGGACAGAAACTATAAAATAAATGAAAAGGAACCAGAGAATGAGAAATCACAAGTTAGTAAGGAAAGTATTTAGCAGTGTACAGTCATTACTCGTTTTACGATGTTTTGGTTAACAATATTTCGCTACAATGATAATAGAAAAGTTCCACCCCAAAATTCGATTTATAATAAATTTCCTGCTACAATAATTTTGCCATCGGAAAGCGCCTGGCACACGCAAGGTGACCGTCGTTTGTCTCAGGCACGATGGCGGCGCCGGCGTGCAGGCATTGTTATGGTTCAGGTCCCGCCACCCCTTCAAAGCCCTGTCTTTTCAACTTGTTCATGTGTGCCCCCCTGTTATCGTCACCTCTCACCCAAACATCGTACTAAAGTACTGTAGATTTGTGTGCCCAGTGGTAAGGTCAGTGCTTATGTAAGCCCCAGTACTATGGTTGGTGCAGGTATGGGTCCCAGTGCTAAGGTTGGTGCAGGTATAGGCCAGATTCCCCTCCCCCTAACCTGTTCCTGTCTGACTCAGAGACTGAACACTAGTGCCTGTAAGCACAGGCTGTCTCCCAGCCTCGGAGGGGACGACTTGGACCAACACAGGAAGGAATGAAGGTGGGTTGTCATTCATGGTTCAGTCTTGGTTAGGTGACTTTGGGAAGTTGAGCTGACATAACCCCCCTTTTATAATGGGTTTCAATGTACCGATTTATGATAAAATTGGTATACAATAAGGCATGACCTAACGTATCCCCATCGTAAAACGAGTAATGACTGTACAGGGTACTTACGACCCGTGCATGGCTGTTGCGAAGATTAACCTGCCTCCTCTATGGCTCTGACAGTGGTGAAGGTGCACTTGAAGCACATACAGTAATCCAGCATTGCGCTGCACTAAATCCTTTGCAGATTTTTTTTTTTTTAAAGCTAGGAAAAAGGAACCAAAGGCCACGAGCCCACAAACAGTTCCCTCCAAGAGAAAAACGAGATACAAGAGAGAGCAAAATTCAAGATCCAATCATTTCGAGATGCCTGGACACACTGCGTTTGAAAGACTGGAGATCATAGGAAGCAGGAAATACAGACAGAGGGAGACAGTTCCAGAGTTTAACACTGCACATTCTGTTCTTACTTGCGCCACACCCGCACTCTGCACTTGATCCTTTGCACTCTGAATTCTAATTTCTTAACACTGCACAACACTGTAAATTCCCATGTGGTCTAGTGGCAAGGTATTGCAGTTTATTCACTGTTTATTCATAAAAGTGAGCAAGTGGGCAGCCATGACAATGAGGGTGCAGTCACGACGATAGGCAGGCAGGAAATGCGAAGGATGCAGGGGCGCTCTAGTGGACGCACCAAAACACAACTGTTCGTCACCACGTGGCAAATTTAGATCAGCATTTTTTTTTTTTTGCATTTTTATGTTTTTTGGCCATTTTTTATGCCTGAGGACCCGAGCCAAAAATGTCCGGGACATACGGTGTCCGGGACTTGGGCATCCAGGTGTTTAAGGAATTACTGTACAACATAACTGTCCAAATGAATATAATATTTTTGTATGAAAACAATACATTATTGGATGAAATTACTAAGAAGGAAAACAACACATTATCGGATGAAATTACTAAATCAAAATAAATCTGCCACTTTCATTCAACTCAATATCTTGTCCACAGACCATTGCTGGCAATCACATCTTGAAGGGGGTCAGGTAGTGACAACGTGATTTTTTTTTCTTTCTTTTCGTTTATGCAAGGAAGAAGGAACCAATGGCCAGGAGCCTACAAACCATTCCATGTGAATGATGTGGGGCTAACACTTATTACTTCATTATACTCCGCATTCATTCATTAAATACTGTAGTGGTAGGTGGGGGCGCTCATCATCCACTAACTCGATGTAGTGCTGCTCTCAGGTGTCTGCCCTTTCCTCTCCTCCATCCTTCTTTCCTTCCATCCTCTTCTGTCTTTCTTTCCTTCAATCTTTCCTCGTCCTTCTGCCTACGGGAGACTTTACACTCCTTCTTCTGTCTTTCTTTCCTACATTCTTTCCTCTTACTTATGCCAGAGGGTGACTCTACAGTGAGTGACAAGCCAAATGGTTTCCTGTACACCGGGAAACCATTTACTACGCTGGCTGGTAACCATATAACCAAATTTTGGCACCTGGTGGTTTAGTAGGTAACTACGGCTCTCCAACTGGATTGAGCTGATGAAGGTTTATATCCAAGGGGTGGTAGGGATTTATTGCTCATGTAATGCCACTCAGGGATGATTGAGGCTGGTTACTCTCTTCTTAACCCCTTAAACGCGGCTGTGTACAGTCGTTCCCCCCCCGAGTGGCGGGGTTGTATCGCGGTCTGAGTACCTGTAGGAAAATATTCGCCAAAAATCAGAGATTAACCCTAGAACATTATACTTGGTATGGCAGATAGTACTTACATTCAGCTTTCTCCACAGACAGGTGTTGAGCCTTCGTGGACTACCCAAGGACTTGTGGAGACTTGCAAAGTTGGGTAACCAAATCTTCACTTTCACACCTCCAGCAACCCGGTTTCCCCTCTACCACAGCCTCATTCTGTCACAGTAAACTTTATACTACAACGTAAAGGTAGTTAGGAATCCGTATTTGTACAATAAGCACTGAAAATAAGGCTAAAATTAACGGAGCGTACGGCCGACATGGACTGTGGCGGCGGTCTTCCTGTCACTCAACAAACATTTCCATTTTCACAGCTAAAAACATGTATACTACATTATTTTCAATCATATTACTTCCCAAAAGATCACCACGGCGCGCTTTTTATTCTGCCTTACGTCCGCCACTTTATTTTCGTTCCTGTCAGCCGCTTGCACTGACTGGGAAGAGCTAGAACTCGCCATAATCTCACTTTGAAAGCCTGCAGTAAACTGACGCTAAACAGGGGCAAACCGTGAGAAAAAGAGCTAGTGTTACAACTGGGGAATCAAGCGTTTCCTAGTAGCATAAACTGCTTGTGAGAGGAGAGCGCAGATTTACAGTTCTGAGCGCTCAGAGCGCTGCCATGTATCACAGCCAGCCTGGCCGGGCCGTGGTGGGGGGGGGGACAGGGGGAAAACGCGATATTTGGCAACAACTGAGGTCAGTAGTACAAAGGTAAAGTATGCTAGTTGTAGCTAGAGGGTGGTGGTACTGATAGACAATACCAGCTGGAGCCTGCTTGCCCGCGGTTATTCAAAATTTACTAGAATTGCAAACGCGATGACCCGCCGTCATGTCCTTTTGGCCAAGCGTCGCAAACGCGACGATCCGCGTTTAAGGGGTTAAATGTCAGGGCCAACTTGCCCAGCCTTGGGCTCCTATGCTCCTCATGGGGCAATGTAGGATTGGATGATGAATGATGAATGAACATATTCTCTGTAAATTGTTTCATACCACTTATTAGTCATTAACGTTCATTTACGTATAATATGACGAGAATATTTGCTTCAACACCAATCAAAAGTTCAGCCAATCATGTTCCACCTGACAGAGGCTCTAGGTTCTGAGTGATTCATTCATAAAGATACACATGCTTACTGAAGGGAACTGCCAGATGTCTCCATTAACTCCAATATTTTTCTCGCACTTTCTACTCACCCTACTGTACATATAAGGTATATTTCAAAAGCCTCACCTTCAGATAATAAACCAGCATTTCATTGAGTGATGGATCAGCATTTAGATTTACAAGATAATATTTATTCTTCTCTACACTAATGCCCGAGGCCTCCACACTGATGCCCATCTTCTCCAGTGCTTGCTGTCTTTCCTGCTGCACACGCTCTGTTGAAATATGACATGGAAAACATTTATGAAAACTGGAAGCAATGAATGGTGACAACAAGCCTAATTACATGGGAAAGAAATCAATGGATGATCATATCTTTTAACTAGTGAAATACAAAAACTGCATGAAAAATCTATCGATCTATCTATGGTCAGATGCCTTAATCCTGTAAGGGGTGGCCACAAACAAATCCCCTCCATGTCACCTTGTCCCCTGCCATTTCACTGCCCTTCTCTCAGTTCACACCCCCCCTCTCTCCTATACCTCTCCACTCCATCTTTCCATTTCATCCTTGGCCTCCCCCTCCCTCTCCCCCCTTCCACCTCACTCACATAAACTCTCCTCATCAGCCTCTCGCTCTCCATCCTCTCCATACGGCCAAACCAACTCAAGGTTTCTCATAATGCTTCCTTTCACATCACACCACAACGGTCCTTCACTTCCTCATTTGTCAGTCTGTCAATCCATGTGACTCTACATACTCCTCTTAAATAACTGATTTCCACTGCTCTCACTCTTGACTTCTGTCCCTCCAATGAGGTCCAAGCTTCACTTCCATATGTTAGAGTTGGTATCACAATACTGTCATGCAGTGACTTTTTACTTCCATGCTCACTTCCTGTTCCTTATTACTGCTTTCAAAGAACCAGCAGAATTTCTTCCTTGTTGTTCCATTTCAAGCACTTCACCCTCTAAACTTCCATCCTTACTCATCACACAACCCAAGTACTTAAATGCAATCACATTTTTCATTTCCTCCTCAATCAACCTCACTGTACATTCAGTGACTTCACTTCTCTCGAAAACCATAACTTTGCTCTTCCCCACATTCACCTTTAGATTCCGTTTCTTACACACTCTCCCAAACTCAGTCACCAAGCCTTGCAGTTCCCCTTCGTCTTCACTTAACAACATTGTACTGACAGCAAACAACAGTACAGGGAGTTTCCAAACACGGCCCTCTCTCGTTGGGGCTGCTCCAACATCCACTGCCCTAGCTTGTATCTCTTTTATAACCCTATCCATATACAGATTGAATGCCCATGGAGACATGACACATCCCTGTTTCAATCAATTCAAATGGAAAAATTCACTCAGTTCACTGTCCACATGCACTGCAGCCTTAGTACCCTCATACATACTTTTCATGGCATTCAGCAACTTCCCATCTACTCCATATATTCTTAATTTTGTCCACAATCCTTGTCTATCAACCCAGTCATGTGCTTTCTCCAAATCCATGAAGGCTGTATACAACTTCTTTCCCTACTCTAGAAACATTTCCACTAAAGACCTAAGAATGAATATCTGATCTACACAATCTCTTCCCTTACTAAAACCTCCCTGTTCTTCTCCAACTAATATCTCTGTTATTGCCCTAACTCTTTTAATAAGTATCCTACCATATACTTTTCCCATTACACTAACATGGCATATCCCCATATGATTACCACACACTTCTTTTTCCTTTTTTCTTTTGTACCTGACTTCCAATCCTCTGGTACTTTCCCTTCCTCCCAAGCTAATCGGCACATCTTCCACATCCACTCTACTATTATCTCTCCCCCATGCTTTTGCATTTCACCACACACTCCCATCAATTCCTAGGGCTTTCCCCACTTTGACTTTCTTCATTGCTTCCACAACTTCCATCCTACTGATTTCTTCCTTTCTTCTCACATCCCTCCTTATTCCAGCCATTCCCCAACCACTTATATTTGCATAACTTCCACTCTCAAGTTCAACAACACCTTAAAGCATTCCCTCGATCTGCTCACTTTTTCTCCCCTCTCCACTACTAATCTACCACTTTTATCTATCACTCCTGAACTAACTTCTTTAACACCTTGTTTAACTCTCATTACCTCTTTCCAGAACAGTTTCTTACATTCCCTCCACTTAACACTCATATTCCTCATTCATTCTCTTCTTACTCTTTCTTACCAATTTTTCACCTCTCTTTTCCTTTCTACATACAGTATAACTCTCTCTTCCACCTCTCACCTTCCTCCACACCCCTGTTTCTCATCCACTCACTATATGCTTTCTTGTTTTGTCCCACAGCCTGTCTCACCTCCTCATTCCACCATGCTGTTCCCTGCCCTCCCATTCGACTTGTCTTCCCCCAGCACACCACCTCACATGCTGCACAGATTTCTTCTGTGAATATCTTGCACATATATTGGTATGAACAACACATGAGTGAGAATTAAAATGCACGTGCAGTTTTTTGGAAGGAAAGATAATTAAATGATCAGCTGTGTATGCAGTATGGTAGAAAAGAAGATAAAAATGACTCAAACCATCATCACTAATATTAATTCCCTATTTGATGGGTACAATACAGAATCAGGGAGGCACATAAGAACTACCAACACAGCACTCACTGCAATGGGCAACATATCCATTCACTCCCCCAAAAGCTTGAGGTACAATGCCCACTGACATTGCTGGGTTCAGCAAAAATTTGGCTGGGTGCAAGGCTGCCCATTCATAGCCATCCAACTAACAACTACTGCCCAATCCAGGCACACCCATGGTTCAAACATTTCTAGTGTGAAGGATGAAGTACTAACCCTCTTGGGAACAATGACACAAATCGCATAATATCAGTGTTGGGCTGAACAGTAACTGATAACTCATTTTGTGCCATTTTGGACAAAAATACTGTATAGTTTCATCAAAAATCAAGTTTTCATGGGAAATGCATCTAACTCAGTGCATCATAGAGGAGTGTATGACTGCTAAGGGTAATGACATGGTAACACTATCTCATCTATTTTATGGCTGCCAGTGAAGATAAAGCAATAATGGATTGTTGGAAAATTTTTTAGTTTTTGGCGATTTCGTAAAAAGCTGTCCATTGTATCAAAATTTAGAAAACACCACAAGAAAGCTTGTGAAATTCTGCATCTAGACACATGCTTTGCTCTTGAGTAGTGCGGGCAAAATTTTTTGCTAGGATAGCTGGAACTTTTTCAAAGCGATCTTTACCCTTGATCAGTATATTCTCACTGCATTTCTGGGAGAAGGAGGGAGGTGAGAAGACAAGAAGAAATCAGTAGGATAGAAATTGTGGAAGCAATGAAGAAAGTCAAATTGAGGAAAGCCCCAGGAATTGATGAAGTGTGTGGTGAAATGCCGAAGCATGGGGGGGAGAGAGTAGTAAAATGGATGTGGAAGATGTGCAGATTGGCCTGGGAGGAAGGCAGAGTCCTGCAGGATTGGAAGTCAGGTATAGTTATTCCCTTGTACAAAGGAAAAGGGGAAAAAGAAGAGTGTGGTAATCATAGGGGCATTTGTCTTCTTTGTATAATAGGAAAAGTGTATGGTAGGATACTTATTGACAGAGTTAGAAAAAGAACAGAGGAATTAGTTGAAGAACAGGGAGCCTTTAGGAAGGGAAGAGGTTGTGTAGATCAGATATTCATTCTTAGATCTTTAGTGGAAAAGTTTCTAGAGAAGGGAAAGAAGTTGTATGCTGCTTTCATGGATTTGGAGAAAGCATATGACAGGGTGGATAGACAAGGATTGTGGAAAGTATTAAGAATATGTGGAGTAGATGGGAAGTTGTTGAATGCTGTGAAGAGTATGTATGACGGTGCTAAGGCTGCAGTGCGTGTGGATGGTGAACTGAGTAAATTTTTCTCTTTGAAGGTTGGGTTGAAACAGGGATGTGTCAAGTCTCCATGGTTGTTCAATCTGTACATGGATGGGGTAATAAAAGAGGTACAAGGTAGGGCAGTGGATGTTGGAGTGGCCCTGGTGAGAGAGGGTAGTGCTCGGAAACTCCCTGTACTGTTGTTTGCAGATGATAATGTGTTGTTGAGTGAAGATGAAGGGGAGCTGCAAGGCTTGGTGGATGAGTTTGGGAGAGTGTGTATGAAACGGAATCTAAAGGTGAATGTACGGAAGAGTAAAGTGATGGTCTTTGAGAGAGGTGAAGTCAGTGAATGTACAGTGAAGTTGGATGGTAAGGAATTGGAAAATGTAAGTACGTTTAAGTGGGTAGTGTGATGAGTAAGGATGGAGGTTTGGAGAGTGAAGTGCTTGAAAGGGTACAGCAGGGAAGAAAGGTTGCTAGTTCTTTGAAAGCAGTGATAAGAAACAGGGAAGTGAGCATGGAAGTGAAAAAGTTACTACATGACAGTATTGTGATACCAACTCTAACGTATGGAAGTGAAGCTTGGATGTTGTTGGAAGGACACAAGTCAAGAGTGAGAGCAGTGGAAATGAATTATTTAAGAGGAGCCTGTGGAGTCAGACAGGCTGACAAATGAGGATATAAAGGAGCGTTGTGGTGTGGATGTGGATGTGATAGGATGCATTAGGGGGAATGCACTGAGGAGGTTTGGCCATGTGGAGAGGATGGAGGGTGAAAGACTGACGAGGAGTGTATGTGAGTGATGTGGAGGGGGAGGCCGAGGATGAGATGGAGTGATGGGGTGGAGAGGTATATGAGAGAGGGGGGTTTGAGTTGGGAGCAGGGCAGTGAAATGGCAGGGGACAGATCGATGTGGAGGCGATTTTTTTGTGGCCACCCCGAAAGGGATTGAGGTGTCTGGCAATAAATAGATAGATAGATTTCTGTAGTTACACTCAACAGTTTTTTGTGTCTTTATCTGCTTATGTTATAGTAGAAACAATACTATTATACTATTTATACCGACATAACCAATTTCCGGGGGTTAATTTGGCCGTGGAATCTTTTTTTTAATGCAATTCCCTAAGCTGGTTTCTAAGCTTGGTTATTTGCTCTGTTCATGCCACAGAAACTTACTGGAAACTTACAGTTCCCGAGAGGGTTAACAGGATCTACCTTAATGACAGTGACACTTGCTACATGTCTTGTAGGCCACAAGTAATTAGAAAAAAGGAGAAGGAAAAGGCAGTGGATAAAGCCATGGATGGCCCATATATTTTGTGTTTATCGCAAGAGGTCAAGTGAGGGTTGAATTAAGTTTTTCCTGGTCAAGTGATAATTTACTTTTGTTAGTATTCATTTTTACATAATTATATTTTTCACTGTCCTATATGGCAGATGGTTGTAGGTGGGGGCGTTCATCATCCACCCACTTATTGTAGTAGTACTCTGTTTTCTTAGGGTAGCTCTACATTGTGTGGCAAGCCAAATGATTTCCTGTAAACCAGGAAAGCATTTACAACGCTGGGTGGTGATCTTACTGTATAACCAACCAACACGTGTTCCCTACATGGCAACAAGTGGGTTGGCAAAGGGTTAGTGCCCCTCCCCAGAAAACAACTAACTAAAAATATGAACAAGAAGCCTTGGACCAGGACTGACCAAAAGGTGACAACTAAGGACCGAACAAAGGATATGATATGGATTGCTATGTGGAATGTAAGGGGTGCAAATGAGGGGGTGAAAGAAAGAGATTGTCCAGGTGCTTGAGGGTGCAAAAGTGGATGTATGTGGATTAACTTAAACTAAATGGTGAGGTAAGAGTGTGAGAGAATGGGAGTATGGATGAGGTATATGTGTGGGAGTAGGAGAGAATGAGTGGGCAAAAGATGTAGTGTGTATTGTAACAGATGGAAGGAGAATATAAGAGAGTATGGATCAATTGGCTCAAGGACTGTGTGGGTATGATTGAACGTTGGACTACAAATAAGGGCGACTGTGTGTGTATATGCACCAACACAAGATTGTGCAAACAGAGTGAGAGAAAAGTTCTTGACAAATGTGGAAGCATGAATGGAAAAGTCTGAAAGGAGTGAGAGTGTGTTTTTGATTGGCGATATGAATGGTGAAGTGGGGAATGTGAAGGTGGATGGAGTAGTTGGTGAGTGGGGTGTGCCTGCTCAGATAGATGAGAATGACAGTGCTTTAGTGGACATTGTGCCATGAGGCGGTTGATGATAGCCAATACCCTCTTCAGGCACAAAATAATCCATTGGTATATGTGGCGAATGATGAGAAGGGTGGATGGTGAACTGAATGAATGGAAGGCAATGACTGATTATGTGTGTGTGGATGAAAGGATGTCTATCTATCTATCTATAGCCCGACGCTCTAATCCCGCAAAGGGTGGCCGCAGACAAAACGCCTCCAAGTCACTCTGTCACCCACCATTTGACTACCCTCCCCCCAACTCACCCCCCCCTCCCTCATATACCTCTCAACTCCATCCCTCCACCTCATCCTCGGTCTACCCCTCCCTCTCCCTCCCTCCACCTCACCTACATACACCCTCTTAGTCAGTCTTTCATTCTCCATTCTCTCCACATGTCCAAACCACCTCAGTGTATTTCTCCTAATCTTTTCAACCACATCCACATCTACCCCACAACGTTCCTTCACTTCTTCATTCGTCAACCTGTCCCTCCACGTCACTCCACATGCTCCTCTCAAGTAACTCATTTCCACTGCTCTCACTCTTGACTTGTTCCCCTCTTGCAAGGTCCATGCCTTGCTTCCATACATCAGGGTAGGGATCACAATACCATCATGCAGTGACTTCTTAACTTCCATACTCACCTTCCTATTTCTCATCACTGCTTTCAGTGTACCAACAACCTTCCTTCCCTGCTGTACCCTTTCACGTACTTCATCCCCCAAAGTTCCATCCTTACTCATCACACTACCCAAGTACTTGAATGCACTCACATTCTCCATATCCTCACCATCCAACCTCACTGCACACTCTGTGACTTCATTCCTCTCAAACACCATAACTTTACTTTTGTTTACATTAACTTTCAGCTTCCTCCTCCTACACACTGTCCCAAATTCATTCACCAAACCTTGCAACTTCCATTCATCTTCACTCAACAATACTGTATCATCAGCAAACAGCAACACCGGAAGCTTCCAAATCTCACCCTCATTCATTAGGGCCACCCCCACATCCACTGCCCTACCTTGCACCTCCTTTACAACCCCATCCATATATATATTAAACAGCCATGGAGACATCACACACCCCTGTTTCAGTCCCACATTGAGATCAAAGAACTCACTCAGCTCACCATCCACTCACACTGTAGCCCTAGCTCTCTCGTACATACTCTTCATAGCACTCAACAATTTCCCCTCCACTCCATATATTCTTAATACCTTCCACATACCTTGCCTATCTATTCTGTCATAAGCTTTCTCCAAGTCCATGAAGGCAGCATACACTTTCCTTCCCTTCTCTAGATACTTCTCCACTAAACATCTTAGAACAAATATCTGATCTACACACCCTTTTCCCTTCCTAAATCCCCCTTGGTCTTCTCCAACTAGCTCCTCTGTCATATGCCTAACCCTATCAATGAGTATTCTACCATATATTTTACCAGTCACACTAAGAAGGCAAATACCCCTATGGTTACCACATACTTCGCTCTCCCCTTTTCCTTTGTACAGAGGAACAATTATACCTGATTTCCAGTCCTCTGGAACCCTTCCCTCTTCCCAAGCCAATCTACACAACTTCCATATCCACTCCACAACAATCTCACCCCCATACCTAAGCGTTTCACTACACACTCCATCAATTCCTGGGGCCTTTCCCAACTTAATCTTCTTCATCGCTTCCACTACTTCCGACCTACTGATCTCTTCCTCCCTCCTCTCATCTCTTCTTCTCCCAGCCATTCCCCAACCACTTATACTCACACTGCTCTCACTCTCTACATTCAACAAATCCTCAAAGTGCTCCTTCCATCTCCTCAATTTCTCTCTTCTCCACAACAATCTATTATTCCTATCATTCACTCCCCTACTATTTCCCCTTTCACACTGCCTTACTTTCTTTACCTCCTTCCAAAACAATTTCTTACTCTCCCTCCATTTCACACTCAGATTCCTCCCAAACTCTTCATCCACTTTCTTCTTACTCTCCTTCACCATGGATACAAGAGCATATAGAGGTTGGGGAAGTGGACTTTCTGACCACCACTTGGTGGTAGTCAGAATCAGTGTCCAAGTGAAATGGAGAAAAAGAAGAAGAGAAGGACAGGAGGAAGTAGTATATGCAAGGAGGGTGGAAAAGTTACAAGAGCATGAGAAAAATGCTGAATATAAGAAGGAAATGAAGGAGCAACTGGGAAAATATGGATTGGAACAGATGGGGGACACGGAAGGTGTGTGCAAGATATTCACAGAAGAAATCTGTGCAGCATATGAGATGGTGTGTGGGGTGAAGAGAAGACAAAAGGGGGTGCAGGGAACAGCATGGTGGACTGAAGAGGTGAGACAGGCTGTGGCAGAAAAGAAGAAAGTAGATAATGAATGGATGAGAAACAGGGGTGTGGAAGAAGTTGAGAGACAGAAGAGAGAGTTATATGCAGAAAGGAGGAGAGAGGTGAAAAGATTAGTGGGAGAGAGTAAGAAGAGAGTGAATGAGGAATTTGGAAGGAATTTGAATTTAAAGTGGAGGGAATGTAGGAAAATTTTCTGGAAAGATGTAAAGAGAGTTAGACTGGGTGGCAAAGAACTTAGCTGGGGAGTGAAAGATAAAAATGGTAGATTACTAGTGGAGAAGGGAGAAAAAGTGAGCAGATGGAGAAAACACTTCAAGGAATTGCTGAACATAGAGAATGAAAGTAAAGCAAGTATAAGTGGCTGGGGAATGGCTGGGAGATGGAGGGATGTGAGAAGAGAGGAAGAAATCAGTAGGATGGAAGTTTTGGAAGCAATGAAGAAAGTCAAAATGGGGAAAGCCTCAGGAATTGATGGAGTGTGTGGTGAAATGCTGAAGCATGGGGGAGATAGTAGTAGAATGGATGTGGAAGATGTGCTGATTGGCCTTGGAGGAATGTAGAGTCTTGGATGACTGGAAGTCAGGTAAAAGGGAAAAAGAAGTGTGTGGTAATCATAGGAAAAAGAAGTGTGTGCAATAGGAAAAGTATATGGTAGAATACTTATTGACAGAGTTAGAGAAATAACAGAGGAATTAGTTGGAGAAGAACAGGGAGGTTTTAGTAAGGGAAGAGGTTGTGTAGATCGTATATTCATTCTCAGATCTTTAATGGAAAAGTTTCTAGAGAAGAGAAAGAAGTTATATGCAGCCTTCATGGATCTGGAGAAAGCATATGACAGGGTGGACAGATAAGGATTGTGGAAAGTATTATCCCCTAAAGTACTAACAGGATCGATCAATCCTTTTCCAGAATTTCGCTTGATGCCTAATAGGATCGATAGAGGAGCCCTTGTAAAAAACTGTGGACACTAGGCTTTGGCCCAACTGTGACGTATATCAATGCAAACCAATGAGAACAAAGTCCTGAGTAGGGAGGGGGAGGATCTGGGCCCCTACCCATGGTGGTGGGGAGGGTGATTCCACCCCAACGCCCTCTCGCCACCTACCTATACCCCAAACCTTTTGTTCCCTCTCCCCCTCCCTTGCTTGTGATTGGACTCACAGTTCCTCTTACCAACTCTATAAAGCTGATTTTTCCATGCCACACTCCCTCCACTATCCTCCCTCATTCTCACCCCTCCACCCCTTCATACACCCTCCACCTTCAGCTACTTTCTTGCTGTGGCTAAGTGGTAAACATTTAAAATATGTGAATGACATACACACTTGCTGGTGTGTAAAATCAGGATCTTTCATTCTATAATACCAACAAAAATAAATAATTGTGCAATTTTTTTTTTTTTTTCTCCTCCTATATGCAAGGGTTGCCAATGTCAATTTCTGACAATCTTTGACAGGCTATAGCTCAGAAACCAGTTGGTCTTTAATTCTCTGGTTTGTGGCATAAGGTGTGTAAATTCAAGCTCTAAACCTAGGGCATAACACTTTTTACTTCTGTAAGAGTCAAAAAATCGGCTCTATATACAAATTTTCATACCGGTATGGTCGAAAGAATCCAGGCCTTTAGGGGTTAAGAATATATGTATTAGATGGGAGATTTTGAATGCTGTGAAGAGTATAAATGAGGGTGCTAAAGCAGCAGTGCATGTGGATAGTGAACTGAGTGAATTGTTCTACTTGAATGTTGGACTGAAACAGGGATGTGTCATGTCTCCATGGTCGTTCACTCTGTATATGGATGGGGTTATAAAACAGATACAAGGTAGGACAGTGGATGTTGGAGTGGCCCTAATGACAGTGGGCAGTGTTTGGAAACTCCCTGTACTGTTGTTTGCAGATGATACTGTGTTGTTAAGTGAAGATGAAGGGGAGCTGCAAGGCTTGGTTGATGAGTTTGCGAGTGTGGAAGAAATGGATTCTAAAGGTGAATGTAGGGAAAAGTAAAGTTATGGTCTTTGAGAGAAGTGAAGTCAGTAAATGTACAGTGAGGTTGGTTGAGGAGGAAACAGAAAATGTGAGTGTGTTTAAGTACTTCTGTAGTGTGATGAGTAAGGATGGAAGTTTAGAGGGTGAAGTGCTTGAAAGGGTACAACAAGGAAGAAAGGTTGCTGGTTCCATGAACGCAGTGATAAGAAACTGGGAAATGAGCATGGAAGTGAAAAAGTTACTACATGACAGTATTGTGATACCAACTCTAATGTATGGAAGTGAAGCTTGAGCCTTATTGGAGGGACAGAAATCAAGAGTGAGAGCAGTGGAAATGAGTTACTTGAGAGAAGCGTGTGGAGTCACATGGAGAGACAGACTGACAAATGAGGAAGTGAAGGAGGATTGTGGTGTGGATCTGGATGTGATAGGAAGCCTTAGGAGAAACACAATGAGTAGTTTGGCCATGTGGAGAGGATGGAGAGTGAGAAACTGGCGAGGAGAGTGTATGTGAATGAGGTGGAGGGGGGGAGAGGGAGGAGGAGGCCAAGGATGAGATGGAGGGATGGAGTAGAGAGGTATATGAGAGAGGGGGGTTTGAGTTGGGAGCAGGGCAGTGAAATAGCAGGGGACAGGGCGACATGGAGTCGATTTGTCTGTGGCCACCCTTTACGGGATTAAGACGTCTGGGAATAGATAGATAGATAGACTATATGGCTGAAACAAAAAATATTGACCATTTACACATGTCATGATATTTCAAATTTTCCATAATACAGCTTCTTTCACTCAATGGAATTAGGAAGAAGTAAGCACCTGCCACTCTCATACCCTTGCATCTTGCAATACTGACATAAATATCACTATTGTATTAATATATATTTATTTATAGATGCCATAATACAATAAGGGGTGGCTGTTTGTCTCTGAGTTAGTAGTTTTACAGAGTGGGGCACTACCCCTCTGCTAATCCACCTGCTGACATGTAGGGAACACCACAAGTCGTTTGGTTATATGGTTACCATTCAGCATCATATATGTTTTTAGCATATGGGAAATCATTTGGCTTGTTACTCAATGTAAAGCCGCCTGTAATGGAAATAAGACTAATAAAATGAGAATGGAAAACATGAAAGAAATAGGATGAGAGGAGGGTAGACAAAGAAAATGAGTGATAAAGGTGACAGAAGAAGTAGGCAGTATTACATCAAGTGAGTGGATGACGGTCATCACCACGTATCATTATTACAAACAGAGTAAATGAATGGGCCATACCTGTTTTTTTAAGTTTATTTTCCCAAGTTTCGGACAGGTTTGTGATAAGCTTCTCGCTCTCGTGTAGTTTTTCATTCAGGCTCTCCTCCTCCTGCAGTGAGGCAGGTCCATCCTTGGTCATCTGTCTCAGAGTCTGGAAACAGTTATAAATGCTTTTACAGCTACAACAATCAATATATAAAACAGAAATAGACACTAAATATTGCCACTTAAAACATAGTTCTGTAGATATGAACCTGATGGACTGCATCAATTCCTGCTTTTATCAGAACAAAATCAGAGTTGTTCCCCTCATTCACTCTGCATATGAAAAATACCATAAAAAAAAAAAAACACTACATTTACAAAGATTCATAATGACTTGATGGCAAAAAACTTGTTCCTGAATTTCCTTACTCTTGGAAATGTTAAATCTGTATACAACTTTTGACACAGTAGATCATCATATACAGTATATATAGATATATATATATATATATATATACAGTGCATCCAACTAGTACGTGCCTATATGGGCAGCAGAGGATGTCGCGTACTAGGAATTCGCGTACTGTGAATACATAAACTTATGGGAAAAATTACATATGGGCAGCACCCCTCTTCATGGGCAACCCTTGAGACTCCTTTCAGACCTAAATATTGTACTATACAGGGAAACTAACTAAGACATTACCTAAGATAAAGTAAACCTACAAGATCATGGCTTTACTAGGTAAATCATTGGTGGTATGTGGTGGCAGCCATCATCCACTCACTTGATGTAGTGCTGCCTACTTTTTCCTTAGCCTTTATCATTCTTTTTCGGTGCCTGCCCTCCTCTCTTCCTACCCATCTTTCCTGTCACTTCTCAGTGCTTTTCTTTCCTTTACAGGTGGCTTTACATTGAGTGACAAGCCAAATGGTTTCCTGTAAGCCAAGAAACCATTTACAACACTGGGTGGTAACCATATAACCAACCCATACGTGCTCCCTACATGTCAACAAGTGGGTTGGTGGAGGGTTAGTTCCCCTCCCCATAAAACATATAACTCAAAGTCAAATGGCCACCCCTTACAGGATTATGGCGTCTGGCAATAGACAGATAGACCTTTACTTGTTATTGCTTCTCGGGAGGACAATGTTGCGTACTCGGGGTAACCCCAGATTTGGGCCACCTTTCGCTGCCCGTCTCGCTAACAAGAAGTTCAATTCGTGTACTAATAAAAAATACACAAAAAAAAAATAGGTCCTTGCGTACAAGGGGGATCGTGTACTCGGAACTCGCGTACTGTGGGAATGTACTGTTATGTAAGTAATCCCTCAAATATCCGAACGCCCAATATCCGAACATCCCCACTAACCGCACATAATCATCCCGGGATCCAATATTCCCAAAATGGTCCGGGGGGGGGTAATCCTGCCCGTAATTTGAACTTGGCGCGCAGGGCGCAGGACAGCTTTGATGTGGTGCGTCATTCCTCCGACGTCCGCTAGAGCGCCCTGCATCCTCCCCACTTTCCGCCTGTCTCTCATCGGAAGTGCACGCTCGTCGTCATGGCTGCCCACGTGCTCGCTTTTGTGGTGGTGCATTACCTGCTGCTCTCGTGCCTCTCCTTCGTGTGTGTGATGATGGCCCCGCCGCCTGAGAAGAGGTGAACTGGGAGGAATGGGACTCAGGAGGCAGCGAAGATTTGTGGGGCACTACAGTATATTATTAAATATAATAATGACTAATGTGATGACGCAATGGGTCAGAGAAGAGACACGGTTCCGAGGTGAGGACACACCGCAAGGTTAGATTTACTGTTTACCAAAGAACCCGATGTAATAGAATCACTGAAATATTTCTGTCCTATAGGAAAAAGTGATCATGTGGTCACTGAGTTCCAGATGATAATAAGGAACGTCAAGCCAAGAGACAAGCTTCACAGACAGGGAAGATACAACTTTGGGAAAGCTAATTTCACAGGACTGAGAAACTTTTTTGAAAATGCGGATTGGAAAAAATTTAGAGAAACAAGAGAGATACAAAGGAAGTGGGAAATCTTTCTAAACCTCTGCAATTTAGGAGCGGAAAAATTTGTACCAAGAGTAAGAGGGAAAGAAAACAGGAAAAAGGAGTGGTTTAATAGAAGGTGTATGATAGCAAAAAAAGAAAGAGATAAGGCATGGAACAACTGGAGAAAGAGGGGCAACACCAGAACAAAGGAAGAATATAAAAGAACTAGAAATGATGGTGAGGATATGGAGAATGTGAGTGCATTCAAGTACTTGGGTAGTGTGATGAGTAAGGATGGAACTTTGGGGGATGAAGTACGTGAAAGGGTACAGCAGGGAAGAAAGGTTGTTGGTACACTGAAAGCAGTGATGAGAAATAGAGAGGTGAGAATGGAAGTTAAGAAGTCACTGCATGATGGTATTGTGATCCCTACCCTGACGTATGGAAGCGAGGCGTGGACCTTGCAAGAGGGGAACAAGTCAAGAGTGAGAGCAGTGGAAATGAGTTACTTGAGAGGAGCATGTGGAGTGACGTGGAGGGACAGGTTGACGAATGAAGAAGTGAAGGAACGTTGTGGGGTAGATGTGGATGTGGTTGAAAAGATTAGGAGAAATACACTGAGGTGGTTTGGACATGTGGAGAGAATGGAGAATGAAAGACTGACT
The DNA here is from genome assembly GCF_032717465.1 of Coenobita brevimanus. Lineage (NCBI taxonomy): Eukaryota > Metazoa > Arthropoda > Malacostraca > Decapoda > Coenobitidae > Coenobita > Coenobita brevimanus. The sequence continues at coordinate 15,047,092 of NC_136977.1, forward strand.
AAGAGGGTGTATGTAGGAGAGGTGGAGGGAGGGAGAGGGAGGGGTAGAAAGAGGATGAGGTGGAGGGATGGAGTTGAGAGGTATATGAGGGAGGGGGGGGGGTGAGTTGGGGGGAGGGGAGTCAAATGGTGGGTGACAGAGTGACTTGGAGGCGTTTTGTCTGCGGCCACCCTTTGCGGGATTAGGGCGTCGGGCTATAGATAGATAGAAATGATTACACAAGAATACGTAGAGAAGAACAAAGGAATTTTGAAAAAGGTATAATAGACAAATGCAAGGATGAACCCAAACTATTTTATAGGTTTGTTAATGGCAAATTGAAACAAAGGGAAGGAATCACTAAACTGAAAGTAGAAGGAGAGGTCAATAAAGATGTAGCAATGCAATCTGAAATAATGAACAAATGTTTCCAATCAGTTTTCACTAATGAAAAAGAGTTTGTGGAAGGGGAGGGAGTGACTAGAAATGTACCGGTGATAAAAGATATAAAAGTGGAGGTACAGGAAGTGTACAAATTATTGGAAACTCAAGATGTAAGGAAAGCCCCAGGACCTGATGAAATTTCTAATTGGGTACTGAAGGAATGCAAAGAACAACTGGCAGATAAAATTCACAGTTTAATCATGTGTTCTCTGGAAGAGGGGAAAGTGCCACAAGAATGGAAGAGGGCAAATGTGGTACCAATTTATAAGGGAGGAAACAGGGAAGAACCCCTGAATTATAGACCAGTGTCTCTAACCAGCATGGTTGCAAAATTGTGCGAGAGAATCCTAAAAGACAGATGGATAAAATATCTAGAAGAGATGAATATTTTGGCCGAATGTCAGTTTGGATTCAGAAGTGGAAGGTCATGTGTTTCTAACTTGTTGAGCTTTTACTCAAGAGCGATTGATGAGGTAAAGGAGAGAGATGGTTGGGTGGATTGTGTACTTAGACTTAGAGAAGGCCTTTGACAAGGTACCCCATAAGAGACTAATGTGGAAACTAGAATATATAGGAGGACTGAAGGGGAAACTCCTGGAATGGATGAGGGACTTTTTGAGAGACAGACAAATGAGGACAGTAATAAAGGATAGGATGTCTAGATGGAGGGAAGTAACAAGTGGAGTCCCCCAAGGCTCGGTGTTGGCGAAAGTAATGTTCCTGATTTATGTAAATGATATGGTAGATAGAGTGAACAGTTATGCAAGTCTGTTTGCTGATGATGTAAAGATCTTGAGGAAGGTAGAGGTTGAGGAGGATTGTAAAATGCTGCAGGAGGATCTGGATAGGATACATGATTGGAGCCGGAAGTGGGAAATGAAATTTAATGTAAAGAAATGTAAAATACTGGAAATGGGTAAAAGTACCAGGAGGCCATCAATGAATTATTTGTTGGGTAATGAATTAATCACTAAAATGAGAGAAGAGAAAGACTTAGGAGTGCTGGTCCAAGATAGTTTATCACCTGAAAAGCACATTAATAAGATAGTTAGAGAGACTTATAAACTCCTGACTAACATAAGAGTAGCATTTCAGTATATGGATGAGGAGATGATGAAAAAATTGATAGTGGCCATGACCCGCCCCAGGTTAGAATATGCAGTGGTAGTGTGGTCCCCACACAAAAAGAAAGATATAAACAAGATTGAGAGAATACAAAGAACAGCAACCAAGATGGTCCCCAGTCTGGCAGATCTGTCATACCGAGAGAGGCTGGAAAAGCTGGATTTGCCTTCCTTAGAGAAAAGGAGAAAGAGGGGAGACATGATTGCAGTGTTCAGGGCCATGGTGGGAGTAGATAACATTGACTGAGAAGATCTATTTTTATGGGATAAGAGAGCAACAAGAGGACACGGAATGAAATTGAAAAAGTCAAGCTGCTTGAAGGATATCAAGAAATATAGCTTTCCTTACAGAAGTATAGATTTATGGAATAGCCTGGACAAAGAGATCATCCAGTCTAAAAACTTAAACGAGTTTAAAGCTAAATTTGACTTACGAAGAAACAGTGATGGGAACCCACGAGCATAGCATATTTCGTGTGTATCTCAATTAGGTATACTGGGTAAATACATAAGTATCTGGAACGACTTAGACAAAAAGGAGGTGCAGGAGAAAAACATTCATGTGTGTAAAAGTAAACTAGATAAATGTGGTTATGGAGACAGGACAACACGAGCATCGCTCAATTCCTGTATACTACAAATAGGTAAATACAAATACTGTCACCCCTCCCCCCTCGCCTGCCTCAGACCCACTTCCAAAAGCATATCCATAATCAAATCACTCGCCGCTCCATTCAGTCACTAAAAGACAACACACACCTGCATGCATGGCCTCCTGATATCCACCCTTCTGAATCCTATCTCCCTCATGAGGACAGGGTCCACCTGGCCAGGCTGAGATGTGGGCATCATCCAGGCCTCTAAGTTATCAGAAGAGGCTGGATGATTCTGTCGCTGATGCCTGTCCAGGTTGAAACACAGCACCCCATACCATTCAGCACATTATGGAAGACTGCATTGCACACAATCACCTGCACCAACAACACAACATACACTCCTTGAGAGCTCTGGGAAAGCCCAGTCTCAGCCGTGGCCTTTCTTAGAGACTCAGGGCTGTTCGGCCAGACTGTCTAGGGAACTACTACTACTTCTATAAAGAAGAAAAGTACAGCATGGAGGGATGATGAGGTTAAGAAAGCAGTGGAGGAAAAGAGGAAGAAGCAGTTAGAGTGGAGGGGCGCACCCAGGGGGAGGGCCACCGGGCCCGGCCCCCACCTTTAGCTCTCTGGGTCCTTCAAAAATTTATATATATTTATTTCGATAACAGCAAAACATGAAAAACTGGCAAGTACAAAAAAAAAGTAACACATGAGCCAACAGCTCTCAGACTCTAAACCTGCATGTGACCTTCCGGTAATTATCGGATTACCTGACCTCACCACACTACGGGCCTCCCCCCCCCCCTTAGAAAATTCCTGGGTGCGCCCCTGAGAGTGGTTACAGGACAGGGGTTCAACTGAAAAAAGGACTGAATATGTTGCGAGCTAGAAGCATGTAAAAAAGACTAGTGAAAAGGAAAAAGAAGGAGGTACAGTATATGATGATTTAGGAAGAAAAATGAATGCAAATTACTCTGAAATTTGGAAGTTATTCTGGAAAGAGGTGTGGAAATGTAGAAGTGACAGTGGAAAGAAACGTGAAAGTGTGAAGGATGTAAGTGGTAGATTATTAAACCATGGTGATGAAGTAAGGATTAGATGGAAAGAATATTTTGAAAGCCTGATGAATGGGCATAGAGAGAGCAGAGCCACAGTAAACATGATTGGTTTTGGGATGCGCAGAGAAGGAATGCAGTGTCAGGAAACGTGATCCTCACACAGGTGAAGAACACTGGGAAGCGGCTAAAAAATGGGAAAGCAGCTGGCGCTGATGAGGAGTATGCAGAGATGATTAAGTGTAGTGGAGAGAGTGGAATGAAGTGCTTGTTGGAGATATGTAAGAAGGAATGGATGAGTGAAACTGTGCCTGCAGAGTGGAAAAAGGCTGTGATTGTACCCCTGTACAAAAATAAAGGTGAACGAAGTGAGTGCAAGAATTATCGTGGTATAAGCTCATTGAGTGTGATAGCTAAGGTATGTGGAAGAATTATTACAGAGAATGTAAGAGAGATATCAAAAGTCTTGGTGAGTAATGAACAGGGTGGCTTTCGGAGTGGCAGAGGATGTGTGGATCAAATATTTGGAGTGAGACAGACAGTGGAGAAGGTCTGTGAGATGGACTATAAGGTGTTTATGGCATTCAGGGATCTGGAAAAAGCATACAACAAAGTAAACAGAGAAGGACTGCAGAAAGTTTTGCACATGTACGGTGTAGATCGTAAGCAGGTAGGTGCCGTCAAGAGTTTTTATGATGGTAGTGATGCACGGGTAAGGGTTAATGGGCATCTAAGAGAATGGTTCACAATTGATGTGGGCATACAACAAGGTTGTGTGATGTCCCCACATATATATGGATGGGGTGATGAGAGAAGTAAAAACGCGAGTAATGGAGAGGGGGATGGCGTTGGTGGCGAATGGTGATGGATGGAATATCTCAAATTTGTTGTAGGCTCATGATGCAGTACTACTTGCAAATATCAAACATGAACTTGATAAACTAGTGCTGAGTCTTGCTGATGTCTGTGAGGATCGTGCTTTAACAGTAAATGTAGAAAAGAGTAAAATGATGGTTACTGAGAGAGAAGGTGACTCCCAGTGCAATGTTACAGTTAATGGAGAAAGACTGGAACTGGTGAGAGAGTTCAAATACCTGAGTCCAGTGATAGAAATGAGAGGAATATGTGCAAAAGAAGTGGAAAGTAGAGTGACACAAGGAAGGAAAGTAGCTGGTGCTATGAAGACCTTGATAAGAAACAGAGGCTAGAGTATTGCAGCTGCATGAGACTTACATGAAGGAATGTTAGTGCCAACTTTACCAAATGGATGAGAGACTATGGTGTGGCATGAAAATGAAAACTCAAGGGTAAGAGCAGTGGAGATGGGACTGCTGAGGAATTATATGGAGTACAGAGAGTGGATAGGATAAGAAATGATGTGATTCGTGAAAGATGTGGACACCCGAATCAAAGGGAGTGGACTGAGATGGTATGGTCATGTGGATAGAATGGATAACAACAGAGTGGTGAAAAAGGTATATCATCATCATCATCATCCAATCCTACATTGCCCCATGAGGAGTGTAGGAGCTCGGGGCTAGGCAGTTGGTCCTGACATTTAAGATGAGAGTGACCAGCCTCACTCATCCCTGAGTGGCATTACATGAGCAATCAACCCCAACCATCCCTTGGATATAAACCTTCACCGGCTCAGTCCAATTGGAGCGCAATAATTACCCACTAGACCACCAGGCGCCAAAATTTGGTTATGTGGTTACAACCCAGCGTAGTAAATGGTTTCCTGGCGTACAGGAAACCATTTGGCTTGTCACTCAGTGTAGAGTCACCCACAAGCAGAAGGAAGAGGAAAGAATGAAGGAAAAAAAAGATTCCAAGTGAACATGAAGAAGGGAGTAGATGAGGTAGGCTAAGAAGGTGGAGGGATATGGTGGACGAGTGTGTGAGGAAGAAAGGTTTACTGTAGATGCCGGTGAGGCTAGGGGCCTGACAAGAGATCGAGCTGGCTGGATGAATTTTGTTAGGAGAAGCGCACGATCAGGGATTTGGCACCCCTTTATAACGTGAAAACGTCCAGACTGACTCTATCGGATAAGTTTAAGTGATTAGGTGGATGTGCAGTGCGTCCCTGCGTCCAAGGCCTGGAGGGGCTGGGTTTACAATGGAAGAGTTGAGAGGTAGGGTGGGACTGGAGTGTATTGGTGTTGTGATGAGGAGAAGTAGATTGAGGTGGTTTGAACATGTGGAGAGGATGGGGGATGATAATTGGGTGAGGAAGGTGAGAAGTGTTAATACTGGGGGTGGGGTTATGAGGGGTAGACCGAGAAAGACATGGGACGAGGTCATTAAGTGTGACCTTAGGGTTAAGGGACTGAACAGGGAGGCTGCAATGGATCGTGCAGCGTGGAGAGCCGCCATTAGGTGACCAAGGCCGACACATGCAAGCATGTTGGAGCCTTTAAAAACGAAACGAAATGAAACAAAGCTACAGAACACGGTGAATGTTTTTGGCGTATCAGATAAAGCCAGGATTCCAGGGGCTTGAATGGTGAGCGAATGGAAGTGTGGCCCATTGGACTGAGCAAATCTGGGCTGCCTGGACACTGCTACTCCTCACCCTGCCCTAGCATGGGAAAGAGGGTCCGGATGATGATGATAATGATGATATATATATATATATATATACATACTAGCAGGGGTACCTGGCATTCCCCCTCCCCCTCCTTATCTATCTTCCTCCTCCTGTTCCTTCCCCCCATCTCTCTCTCTCTCTCTCTCTCTCTTTCATCCTTCTCTCGGTCCCCCTCCTTATTTATCTGACTCTTGCTGCTCTGCCCCCCCTCCCTCAAATCATCAGCCTTTTTGGTCTTAAAACCTTCCTTGGGTCATAAGACCAAAGAGACGAACACTCCAATCCTATTTGATCTAGTTCAATCTTTCTTTCTACTCCAAGAAGACCATGTACCTCTCATGCTTCTGAAGAGGGATTATAAGTGGTCCAGAAACTTTCTGTTTCAGCTTTCACAGACTAAAACACAGTATTTTGTGCGTACTTGTTTAACTATCACCAGTGACCTAAAATAACCTCTGACCAACGACTCCAAATGACTTTGGAGTCAACCTCACATAGCTTATGTCCGAACCAGAGGTTATGAGAGTCTCCATGCCAAAAATTGGACCGCAGGGGTACCCGGTGTTGCCTGGGCCAAAAAAGGCAAACACTCAACCGGTGACCTCAAACGACCCATATCTGAATTTTGACCCCTCTAAAACATTCTAAATATGTAGGTTAAGGATTCCAAATATGTAGGTTAAGGCCAGGTAAAATGAAAATTAAGGGAGTAGTACGTGAACAAACAGAAAGACAGACAGAAAGTGCCCTTTATATAGTACACACACACACACATATATATATATATATATATATATATATATATAGCCCATTGGAGTGGGCAAATTTGGGCTGTCTGGATAATGCTATTCTTCACCCTGCCCTTGAGTGGGAAAGGAGGTCCGGATGATGATGATGATGATATATACAGTATATATAGTAAAACCTCGACATAATGGACTTCAATAGACCGGAATTTGCTTTTATTGGACTCGAGGAACTACTGGACAAAATTCCTATATATCAGAAAAAGTCCGATAAAGCCAGAAGCAGTCCGGACTGACTGACCACTTCAGCTATGTTCACCAAAATAAGGTAAATAAAAGACATATTTATCAGTGTACAGTACAGTATTATTATATACAGTATATTACACCATTTGATTAATGTAGTGAAGTTATAACACAGTATAGTACCACACTAGTAGTCAAAACAGTTTAAAAACCGTTCATGCAATCCGGACTAATGTCTGATATACTGTATTAGAAAAAGTCCAGATGTCGCTTTTATCGGAATTTTGCATTTTTTCGAATGGTTTGGGCCTCAATTAGTCCGTTATAGTTAGGTCTTACTGTATTGTATATACATACACCCACCGCAAATTGACTGATGACCTACACACAGAATTGCTATGGGAGAGTTGTCTGTCTTTGCTTTGTGTTTCCATCTCTACCAAGTGAATTTTTTGGGCAAGAAGTAACTGGCAACTCCTCTGGTGTTGGCAGGAGGTGGTGAAACACTCAGTACATCAGTGCTTGCCCAGAAGCGAGAGTGGAAGAACCGAGTTTTCGGGAATATAAGGCACACGAGTATATACTGTACAGTGCACCCCAATTTTGGCAGCCTAATCTGGGAAAAATTAAAAATATGCAGGTAACCCCAGACCCCCTAGCTGAATGTCTCATGCTTTTGGTGCTTGGCCCATTTACATATCACTACATAACCATTCATGTGCTGGTTATAAAATTTTCATGTACAGGAATCATGAAAATTTACACTGACACCCTTTGGTAAGCTATCATGGTAGGCTAAGTTACATTACTTACCTTAACACTACCAAATATCACCAATGACCTTCACCATCACCAGTATTGGCCATCGTTAATAACTCTAACCACTATCAACCAACAACACTAAAATTATCAATCATCACCATTAATATTATCAATCTCCACTGGTGACACTACCAACAACCATCCCTAATACAAAGCTATCATCAATGCTTAAGTAGTACGCGTCATCATCGTGATCACTTGTAAACAAACATGGCGGCACAAGTTGTGGCGTTATCAAAACTTACTATAACGAAAAAATACTGCTGAATACTTGGTTCATTAAGCCGTCATAGTGACTGAAATGTTTGTTTAAATATTGTCATAGGTAGGTGGGGGCGCCCACCATCCACTCACTCAATGTACTGCTGCTCTCGGGTGTCTGCCTTGTCCTCTCCTCCATCCTTGTTTCCTTCCATCTTCTTCTGTCATTTTTTCCTTCATTCTTTTCTCTTCCTTCTGCCTACGGGTGACTTTACACTCCCTCTTCTGTCTTTCATTCCTTCATTCTTTCCTCTCCCTTCTGCCTGTGGGTGACTCTACACTGAGTGACAAGCCAAATGGTTTCCTGTACACCAGGAAACCATTTACTACGCCGGGTGGTAACCATATAACCAAATTTTGGCGCCTGGTGGTTTAGTGGGTAACTACTGTGCTCCAGTCAGATTGAACCGGTGAAGGTTTATATCCAAGGGGTGATTGGGGTTTATTACTCATGTAATGCCACTCAGGGATGAGTGAGGCTGGTCACTCTCATCTTAAATTTCAGGACCAACTGCCTAGCCCCGGGCTTCTACGCTCCTCATGGGGCAACATAGGATTGGATGATGGATAGATGGATGGATTTTTTTTTATTGTTACCCACAGCATTCATATATTGCGCCAAAACTTACTGGTATTTTTGTGTTTTGGGAATACTGATTGCTGTCCTCTAATGTAAATAAACAACAGCCCAGAGCTGCTGTGGACACAGGTTTGCTTATTATGCACTGAATAACAATACTTGTAATTTATTACTATAATTACATGTATATAACTATACAGTATTTGTAATTTCCAATATGTAGCTGCTAATCATTCTAAAGAAATTTGGGAAACACTTTAGTAAGGAAGGTGTTTAGAGTTCGTTTAAGGTACCAGTAGGCCTACCGCAGCACTGAAGCTACCACTTGCCAGTAGCCCAAGCCTACCCAAAGCCTGACCTTGAGCATATAAGGTGCAGGGTGATTTTCTGGGACATTTCTTTGGAAAAAAAGCGCGCCTTATATGCCCGAAAATACGGTACATGTTCTCGTCGCTCTGAGCTTGCACCTCCCTCTTTTTTCAAATGCATTACTGTTTGCCCTGGTATTTTCTTAGAGTCGAGTTGTCATGCCTGGAAAGTTCCACTCAAGGGATGAGAGGGTCCGTATCATTGCATGGAGGTAGGATAATGCCTTTATCAACACGATCTGTGAACGTGCTGGACACGCAAAGTCGACTGTCATGAAGATTCTTGCTGCAGCGCATGGCCTGCCACCTGATGTCGTACCAGAGCATGGAAAGAAGAGGGCGACCTCCAAAGGTACAGATACGCTTCTGAAGAGGGAAGTAATCAAGAATACTCGACTGACAGCAGCAGAACTGAAGAGAATGCATCCCCAACTGTTACAAGACGTCTCCATTCAAACTATCCAACACTGCTTGCAGAAGGAGCTGGGTCTGCCAAGCCGCACTGCAGTCACCTCTTCTCACTGACCGCATGAAGAAGCAATGCATTCAGTTTGCCAAGAAATATGCACACTGGACATCGGATGAGTGGAGAAAATTATGTTTTCCGATGAATGCACATTTCAAGTGTTCCAGATGCGTTCTGTCAAGGTTCGTTGCCCTGCCTCCCGTAGTTGAGACGACCCTGCTTACACAATGCCGACTATTAAGCACCCACAATCGGTAATGGTATGGGGGTGTTTCTCAGGTGAAATCGGAAGGAGAGGCCTCTACTTTCTTCCTAAGAACTTGATGATGAATGGTGGCCGGTACATTCAAGTTCTGAAACATCATTTGTTCAACTTTTTTGGTATTCATGGGTGCGACTTTTTCATGCACGATTCAGCTCCACGTCACAAGTCAAGAAAGGTGACACAATGGCTTCAGGATAATTGGACTGAGATCCTCAACTGGCCTGGCTACAGTCCAGATCTAAATCCGACAGAAAACTACTGGGCAAAGATAAAGAAAACCATGACAGAGAAGAAGACACCCAATCTGGAGAACCTCAAGACTGAACTGACAAATGTTTGATGTTAAGAAATGTCCTCAGATTACTTTAGAGATCTAAGTGATTCCGTCCTGAAAAACAAGGGAAACATTATTTCATATTAATGAATGACATTTCATGAACAAACATTGTTATATACTACAATTTCTTTGTTTTTTAATACCTTGTGAGGGGAGGTCCTAAGCCAATTTGCAGCAGCTGTATATATATATATATATATATATATATATATATATATATATATATATATATATATATATATATATATATATATATATATATATATATATATATATATATAAATATATATATATATATATATAAATATATATATATATATATATATATATATATATTGCCAGACGCCATAATCGTAAGGGGTGGCCATTTGACTTTGAGTTATTTGTTTTACGGGGAGGGGCACTAACCCTCCACCAACCCACTTGCTGACATGTAGGGAGCACGTATGGTTTAGTTATATGGTTATCTGTCACTCACAATTCCATTCACTCATATGCAGATGACTCAACACTACATAGTTCATTCACACTCAGACATCCATTTACAAAGTCTAATATCTCTACCTCTCAACTCAGTACAGCCATCTCCATAAATCAAGATCTAGCTACAATCAGTGAATGGGGACAAAACAACCTTGTCTCTTTTAATGCTAGTAAAACTAAATATATACAGTTTACTAATAGACAGATATTGCCAGATTCGTACATTACCTTCAGTGCTACTAATATTCCCATCACCAAAAGTATTGAAATTCTTGGTGTCTCACTTAACAGTGCCCTCAGCTGGACCTCTCATGTCAGATCACTTGCTAAAACTGCCTCAAAGAAACTTGGATTATTGTACAGAGTCCGTAACTTCTTCGCCGATGAGCAGTTAGCTATAATTTATAAGAGTCATGTGCGCTCTCAGCTTGAATATTGCTCACCCTTGTGGAATGGTTGTGGAGAGGTTGCATTAAGACAACTAGACAAAATTCAGAATAAAGCTGTTAAAATCATTAACAACCCTGCCATTACATATAAACTACCTCCCCTGCAAGTAAGAAGGAATGTTGCCTCCCTTGCATTATTTTACAGATATTTTTTTGGCAAATGCTCAGACGAAGTTGCGTCCATGGTGCCACCTCTCTATGCCTTCCCTCGTGCTACACGGGCATCTGGTAGCGCTCATGGCTGGAATGTCACTCAACCATATTGCAGAACTTCTGCCTATCAGAATTCTTTCATTCCCCGAACTGCATCTCTCTGGAACTCGCTTCCCCAGAGTTGTTTTCCTCCAAATTTCAACCCACAACTGTTCAAGTCTAATTGTTACAGATATTTTATGAACAGAGGACACCAGTAATCTGGTGTATGGATTATTTTTTTTTTACCCATTTCTTTTTCCTTCCTCCGTTCTGTTATTTAATCCCATAAGAGGTGGCCACAAACAAATCGTCTCCATGTCACCCTGTCCCCTTCCATTTCACTGCCCTCCTCCAAGCTCAGACCCCCCTCTTTCATATACCTCCTCACTCCATCCCTCCATCTCATCCTTGGACTCCCCCTCCCTCTCTCCCCCCCCATCTCACTCATATATGCTCTCCTCATCAGTTTCTCACTCTCCATCCTCTCCACATGGCCAAACCACCTCAGTGTGTTTCTCCTAATGCTTCCTATCACATCCACACCCACACCACAATGCCCCTTAATATCCTCATTTGTCAGCTGTCTCTTCATGTGACTCCAAATACTCCTCTCAAATAACTCATCTCCATTGCTCTCACTCTTGATTTCTGTCACTCCAAAAAGGTCCAAGTTTCACTTCCATACATTAGGGTTGGTATCACAATACTGTCATGTAGTAAATTTTTCACTTCCTTGCTCAGTTCTCTGTTTCTTATCACTGCTTTTAAAGAACCAGCAACCTTTCTTCCTTGTTGTACTCATTCAAGCACTTCACTCTCTAAACTTCCATCCTTTCTCATCACACTACCCAAGCACTTAAATGCACTCACATTTTCCATTTCCTCCTCATCCAACCTTGCTGTACATTCATTGACTTCACTTCTCTTGAAGACCATAACTTTACTCATCCCTACATTCACCTTTAGAATCCTTTTCTTACACATTCTCCTAAAGTCATCCACCAAGCCTTGCAGCTTCCCTTTGTCTTCATGTAACAAAGCATCATCTGCAAACAACAGTACAGAGAGTTTCCAAACACTGCCCTCTCTCATTAGGGACACTCCAACATCCACTGCCCTACCTTGAATCTATTTTATAACCCATCCACATACAGATTGAAAAACCATTGAGACACGATACATCCCTGTTTCAATCCAACCTTCAAATAAAAAAATTCACTCAGTTCAATATCCACACACACAGCAGCCTTAGCACCCTCATGCATACTCTTCACATCATTCAACAACTTCCCATCTACTCCATATATTCTTAATACTTTCCACAATCCTTGTCTATCCACCCTGTCATAGGCTTTCTTAAAATCCATGAAGGCCACATACAACTTCTTTCCCTTCTCTAGAAAATTTTCCACTAAAGATCTAAGAATGAATATCTGACCTACACAAACTCTTCCCTTCCTAAAACCTCCCTGTTCCTCTCCAACTAATTCCTCTGTCATTTCCCTAACTCTGACTATAAATATCCTACCATATACTTTTCCTATTACACAAAGAAGACACATGCCCCTATGATTAAAACACACTTCTTTTTCCCTTTTTCCTTTGCCTATTGCCAGACGCCTTAATCCCATACGGGGTGGCCACAAACAAATCGCCTCCACGTCGCTCTGCCATTTCACCGCCCTGCTCCCAGCTCACACACCGCTCTCTCATATACCTCTCCACTCCATCCCTCCATCTCATCCTTGGCCTACCCCTCACTCTCTCCCCCTCCACCTCATTCACATACACTCTCCTCGTCAGTCTCTCACTCTCCATCCTCTCCACATTGTCAAACCACCTCAATGTGTTTCTCCTAATGCTTCCTATCAAAGCCACATCCACACCACAACGCTCCTTCATATCCTCATTTGTCAGTCTGTCTCTCCATGTGACTCCACAGGCTCCTCTCATATAACTCATTTCCACTGCTCTGATTCTTGACTTGCATCCCTCTAAAAAAACTCGAAGCTTCACTTCCATACGTTAGAGTTGGCACCACAACACTGTCATGTAGTAACTTTTTCACATCCTTGCTCACTTCCCAGTTCCTTATCACTGCTTTCAAGGAACCAGCAACCTTTCGTCCCTGTTGTACCCATTCAAGCACTTCACCCTCCAAACTTCCATCCTTACTCATCACACTACCCGAGTACTTAAACGTACACACATTTTCCATTTCCTCCTCATCCAACATCACTGTACATTCACTGACTTCACTCCTCTCAAACCATAACTTTACCCTTCCCTACATTCTCCTTTAGATTCCGTTTCTTACACACTCTCACAAACTCATCCACCAAGCCTTGCAGCTCCCCCTCATCTTCACCTAACAACACAGTATCATCTGCAAATAACAGTACAGGAAGTTTCCAAACACTGCCCTCTCTCATTAGGGCCACTCCAACATCCACTGCCCAACCTTGCATCTCTTTTATAACCCCATTCATACAGACTGAACAACCATGGAGACATGACACATCCCTGTTTCAACCGAACCTTCAAAGAGAAAAATTCACTCAGTTCACTATCCACACACACTGCGCCTTAGCCCCTTCATACATACTCTTCACAGGATTCAGCAACTTCCCATCTACTCCATATATTCTTAATCCTTTCTACAATCCTTGTCAATACACTTTGTCATACGGTTTCACCAAGTCCATGAAGGCTGCGTACAACTTCTTTCCTTTCTCTAGAAACTTTTCCACTAAAGATCTAAGAATGAATATCTGATCTATACAACCTCTTCCCTTCCTAAATCCTCCCTGTTCTTCTCCAACTAATTCCTCTGTTATTACCCTAACTCTGTCAAAAAGAATCCTACCATATACTTTTCCTATTATACTAACAAGACAAATGCCCCTATGATTACCACACACTTCTTTTTCCTCTTTTCCTTGCACAAGGAAATAATTATACCTGATTTTCAATCCTCCAGGACTCTACTTTCCTCCCAGGCCAACCTGCACATCTTCCACATCCATTCTACTACTATCTCTCCCCCATGATTCAGCATTTCACCACACAGTCCATCAATTCCTGGGGATTTCCTCATTTTTAACTTTCTTCATTGCTTCTACAACTTCCATCCTACTGATTTCTTCCTCTCTTCTCACATCCCTCCTTCTCCCAGCCATTCTCCAGCCACTTACACTCGCATTATTTTCATTCTCTATGTTCAACAATTCCTTAAAGTGTTCTCTCCATCTGATCACTTTTTCTCCCTTCTCCACTAATAATCTATTGTTTTTATCTTTCATCCACCCTGTCTAACTCTCTTTACCACTTTCCAAAATATTTTATTAAAGTCCCTCCACTTTACACTCAAATTCCTTCCAAATTCCTCATCCACTCTCTTCTTACTCTCTCTTACTAATCTTTTCACCTCTCTCTTCCTCTCCACACATAACTCTTTCTTCCATCTCTCAACTTCTTCCACACCCCTACTTCTCATCCACTCACTATGTGCTTTCTTCTTTTGTGCCACAGCCTGTCTCATCTCTTCATTCCACCATGCTGTTACTTGCACCCCTTTTTGTCTTCTCTTCATCCCACACAACACCTCACATGCTGCACAGATTTCTTCGGTAAATATCTTGCACACACCTTCCACATCCTCCATCTGCTCCTATTCATATTTATCCAAACGCTTCTCCACTTCACTCTTATATTCTGCCCTTTTTCTCATCCTCTTGTAACATTTCTACTCTCCGTACGCCTACTCCTTCCTCCCGTCCTTCCCTTCTTCTATTTCTCCATTTTACTTGGACCTGATGGTAGTGGTCAGAAAGTCCACTCCCCCAACCTCTATATGCTCTTGTATTACACACCTTTGCATCCTTTCATCCACAGACACATAGTCAATCATTGCTTTCCTTTCATTCAGTTCATCACCCACCCTTCTCATCACTCGCCACGTATACCTGTGGAATATTTTGTGCCTGAAGAGGGTATTGGCTATCACCAATCCCCTTCCAGTACAAATGTCCACTAAAACACTGCTATTCTCATCTATCTCTGCAGCTATTCCATCCAATTTCACATTCTCTACTTTACCATTCATATCACTAATCAAAAACACTCTCTCATACCGTTCAAAAGTTTTCATGCACACTTCCACATTTGTCCAGAACTCTTCTCTCATTCTGCTTGCATGATCTTGCGTTGGTGCATACACGCGCACAATCGCCCACATTTGTAGTCCAACTTTCAATCTTACCCACACAATCCTTGGGCCAACTGATCCATACTCTCTTATATTCTCCTTCCATCTGTTACTCACAACAATACATACTCCTTCTTTTGTCCTCTCATTCTCACCTACTCCCGCACATATACCCCATCCATACTCCCATTCTCTCACACTCTCATCTCTGCATTTAGTTTCAGTTAGTCCACATACATCCATTTTTGCACCTTCAAGCACCTGAACAATGTCTCTCTCTTTCACTTCATCATTTGCACCCCTTACATTCCACATTGTCATCCGTATTATGTAATTTGTTCGGTCCTTAGTGATCATCTTTTGGTCCGTCCTGGTCCGAGGCTTCTTGTTCATAATTTTATTTAGTTGTTTTCTGGGGAGGGGCACTAACCCTTCACCAACCCACCTGCTGTCACGTAGGGAACCCGTGCTGGTTGGTTATAAGGTTACTGTCCGGCGTTGTAAATGGTTTCCTGGTTTACAGGAAATCATTTGGCTTGCCACTCAATGTAGAACTACCCTAAAAAACAGAGTACCACTACACTAAGTGGGTGGATGATGGGTGCCCCCACCTACCACAGGGGAATAATTACAGTAATCCCTTAATTCACGCGTACTTTTTTCACATGATTTCAGTTATCCATGAATTTTTTGTACAATAATTGAAACATAAAATTATAGTATTATTCAAATATATAATTTTAATATATGAGAGAAATAAATGAAATATATAAATGCCTACCCTGTGCCAGTGCACATACATGTGTATGTGTGTGTGTGTGTGTGGGGGGAGGTCGGTCTACCACGCACCACAGAGTCAGTTTGAATCCGACGGTCGAACCATTCGTGACTGGCGAATCGTTATTTGTGGCTTATTTTTCGGCCTTCCAGTGATTGTTTACCTTGTTTGTCAACATGGGGCCTAAGCGTGGTGCTAGTGATGCATATGGTAACACACCAAAGCGGGCTCATAAAGTGATGTCGCTGACAGAGAAAGTTAAAGTGTTGGACAAACTTAGGAAAGGAATGTCGGCGACAATTCGCCGTCAGGACGATTCCCCATCATTTATTTACATACCCATTTATTTAGCATGTACAGTACACTAGTCTTTTATTTATGAGTAATAAAATCCCCATGAAAATTAGTTATTAAAGTATTAATTAATCAATAATAAGCATATTTATAGAATGACGGGGAATCGTCCAGGGTGAAAAATGTCCTGACGGGGAATCGTCCATGTTTTGATGGTGAATTGACTTTACAGGGAATTGTTTTGGAACCGTATGTTTGGGGTGAATGAGTCAACTAATCATACAATAAAGAAGGCAGAACGTAGCATATGGGTGGCAGTGATGGCTAGTGCACCAGACTATGATAAAGTGTCTCCACCTATGCCTGTGCTTGTCAGTTTTCAGTGTGTTAAATTTCTTACATTTTTGTTGTTTTTCATACTTTATGCTAGTTTATGAGGTGTATGTAGTGCATAAACAGTATTATTCAGATGTAATACACTTCATACACATGTGTAATTACGTGCACACATGGCCAGAATGTATACGCGAATTTACCACATACGCAAAGGGTCTGGGAACGTAACCCTCAAGTGAATTAAGGGATTACTGTATACCTGATTTCCAATCCTCTGGGACTTTACCTTCCTCCCAGGCCAATCTGCACATCTTCCACATCCATTCTATTACTATCTCTCCCCCATGCAGAATCATTTCACCACACACTCCATCAATTCCTGGGGATTTCCCCATTTTAACTTTCTTCATTGCTTCCACAACTTCCACCCTACTGATTTCTCCCTCTTTTCTCACATCCCTCCATCTCCCGGCCATTCCCCAGCTATTTACACTCACATTACTTTCATTCTCTATGTTCAACAATTCCTTAACCCCTAAAAGACGGGTGTCCGCATATGCGGTCACACACCCCCACCCCCCAAACTCCCCCCACCCACCCCACTCCCCTAACACCACACCCACACACCACCCACCCGCACCCTCACTCCCCTATCCCGACCCCCTGCCTTCCCCCTACCACCCCACTCCCAAATCCCCACCGCCTCCCAACTCCCCTCACCGTCCCCCCAATACCCTCCACAGCCCCCTACCACCCTTAACCCCTACCCTCCCCACCCCCACCCCCATCCCCAACACCCCCCACAATCCCCTATCCCCCCAACCGCTACCCCACCATCCCTCACTCCCCCCAGCATCAACCGACCACCCCCCACCACCCATCACCATCCCCCAAACACCCACCATCTGCCATCCCCCACCCCCTACCACCCTTCCCCTACCCCCACCACCCCCAACCCCCTACCTTCCTCCACCCCCCACCCCCATACCCCCCAAACCCCCGACACCCCCCAAACAATACCACCCCTCCAACCTGCACAGCCACCCTCACCCATTTCCCCCACCCCCCTCCCAACCCCCCAATAACCTTCCCCTCCCCACCCCCACCCTATCCAACCACCCCTACCCCCACCTCCCCCAAGAACCCAGTCCCCATCCCTGCACCACCCCACAACCCCCACACCTCCCCCCCAACAAATCCCCCACCATATTGCACCCGTCAATTATGCCTGTCCTGAGCGTATGTCAAAACATTACAATGCCCATCTTTTAGAGGTTAAAGTGTTCTCTCCACCTGCTCACTTTTTCTCCCTTCACCACTAATAATCTACCATTTTTATCTTTCACTCCCCAACTAACTTCCTTGGCATCCTGTCTAACTCTCTTTACCTCTTTCCAGAACATTTTCTTACATTCACTCCACTTTATCTACCATTTTTATCTTTGACTCCCCAACTAACTTCCTTGGCACTCTGTCCAACTCGCTTTACCTCTATCCAGAACATTTTCTTACATTCACTCCACTTTACACTCAAACTCCTTCCACATTCCTCATCCACCTTCTTATTCACTATTACTAATCTTTTTACCTCTTTCTTTCTCTCTACATACAACTCTCTCTTCGGTCTCTCAACTTCTTCCATGCCCGTTTCTCATCCACTCACTATATGCTTTCTTCTTTTGTGCAACAGCCTCTCTCACCTCTTCATTCCACCATGCTGTTCCTTGCACCCCTTTTTGTCTTCTCTTCATCCCACACACCATCTCACATGCTGCACAGACTTCTGCGAATATCTTGTACACACCTTCCACATCTCCCATCTCTCCAATCTATATTTACCCTATCGCTCCTCCACTTCCTTCTTATATTCAGCGTTTTTCCATCCTCTTGTAACCTTTCCACCCTTCTTGTATGAACAACTTCCTACTGTCCTTCCCTTCTTCTATTTCTCCATTTCATTTGGACCATGATTCTGACCACCACTTCGTGGTGGTCAGAAAGTCCACTCCCCCAACCTCTATATACTCTTGCATCTATTACACACCTTCTCATCCTGTCATCCACACACACATAATCAATCAGTCTTCTGTTCATTCAGTTCACCACCCACCCTTTTCATCACTCGCCACGTATACCTATGGATCATTTTGTGCCTGACGAGGGTATTGGCTATCACCAACCCCCTCCCGGCACAAAGTTCCACTAAAGCACTGCCACTCTCATCCATCCCTGCAGGCACACCTCACTCAGAACTACTCGATCCACATTCACAATCCCTAATTTACCATTCACATCTATAATCAAAAAACACTCCCTCATTCCTTTCAAACTTTTTCATTCACACTCCCACATTTGTCCAGAACCCTTCTCTCACTCTGCTTGCATGATCTTGTGTTGGCGCATACACGCACACAATCATCCACTTTGGAGTCCAACTTTCAGTCTTACCCACACAATCTTTGAGCCAGCTGATCCATACTCTCTTATATTCTCCTTCCATCTGTTACTCACAACAATACATACTCCTTCTTTTGCCCGCTCATTCTCACCTACTCCCGCACATAGACCCCATCCATACTCCCATTCTCTCACCTCTCCATTTAGTTTCAGTTAATCCACATACAACCATTTTTGCACCCTCAAGCACCTGGACAATCTCTCTCTCTATCACTCCATCATTTGCACCCCTTACATTCCACGTCGCCATCCGTATTATGTAATCTGTTCGGTCCTTAATCATCATCATTTGGTCCGTCCTGATCCGAGGCTTCTTGTTCGTATTTTTAGTTAGTTGTTTTCCGTGGAGGGGCACTAACCCTCCACCATCCCACTTGTCACTCAGGGAACACATGTTGGGTGGTTATAAGGTTACCACCCGGTGTTGTAAATGCTTTCCTGGTTTACAGAAAATCATTTGGCTTGCCACTCAATGCAAAGCTACCCTAAAAAAACAGAGTGCCACGACACTAAGCGGGTGGATGATAGGCGCCCCCACCTGCCACATATATATATAGGCGCCCCCACCTGCCACATATATATATATATAAGTTCCTCAATTTCCTCTGTTCCCCAGAAGAAGGACAGTGGACTACAGAAGAACAGCAACTTCAGTCTACAGTCCATCAGGTTCACATTCATGTAAGCCTGTGACCACAAAAACAGCCCTACATACCTGTACTTTAATTTTTTTATATAACTTCATAACCTACCTGCAGCTGCGTCCGTAAAGTCTCAACTTCTTCACGTAATTCCCGTATAATTTTAGCATTGGGATCTTCATTTACAACAGCATGGTTAACAATTCTCTTGGCACGATCAGCATAGCGGAGAGATGAAAGCGTCTCCTCAAAATTGTCTGCTGCAGGAGATACCGTCGCCACCATAACTGTTCGACTGTTACCACCAAGGTTGTCCTGTACAAAATAGAGTAAACTGTAGGACACTGCACGATAATGCAATGCAAAAGATTTTGCATCTTTCGCTAAGCCAATTCTAATGTACCTGTATGGTAACCTCTTGCTTTGGACAATCAATGTATAATGTAAAAAAAACAGGCAAAAAAAAAAATCATACAAAATGTTCCATAAGAACCATTGATAAAAAAAAAAATAAATAAAAAATTTTTCCCAGGAAGTGCTTTTTGGCCATCTTGAAAATTTTTCTCCTCACCACATCTCCCTTATTTTCACACATTTCACTCACTTGTCACCACTGAGCTAAAAAAAAAAAAAAAAAAAAAAAAAAAAAAAGTATTAATTCTTTTACACCACTGTAACGCACAGACCATATTTATGATAATTCAAAGTGAGCGAGCAATGTTTACTCTCAGTTAAGTTGGAAATGTGAGGCCTGACCCAATGTGGCCCAGCCCAACCCAACCATCAAGCTAACCAGAAGCTAATAACTTTACTCCTATATGAAGTTTGTTATCAGCTAAAAACTCACCCAAAAAAGGCGTAGGAACCCCTTGGAATCTCGAATATTTGAAGGGAGTGTTGGGCTCTAATTGGTCAATGCCTCAATTCGGAAATCAAATTTTCCGTTGTAACGCTGTTTTTTTTGGGGGGCATCAACTCTAGGAATTAAATATCAGTGATTCCACCTATAATTTTATATAAGTGGGAAACTGTGATAACATGGTGCTCCCTTGCTCATCACACACTCACAAAGTGCACTTTACTGGTTATGTTTTCTTTGGTGTGGTGGTGGACACAAGAATCCACTAGTAGACATTCTTCACATATATCATTTTATTGTAACTAGTCATTTTAGTGATCAAAAAATATCTTTTTGCATGGCAAATCATGGACAAGGCCACATGAACTGACTCGGGATAGTAATTTATACCACCATGTGCCATAAAAAGTGTTCCATGCAAAAAGAACCTGCATAAAATGAAGGGTCCTTGTACATGTATAATATGGAATGCAGTACACTGATAGTACGGCTCTCAAAGTAATGCAAAAAATAAAAACAATTAAAGAGAATATAAAAATCCTGCAGACAATAAACCAACTAATATCATGGGCACCAGGTGGATAAGAATACTGTACTGTATAGTACAGTATATTCTTCTCTAACATGATCATTATATTCCTCTGTACTTTATTACCATCATCCTAACCCCTATTCCCACCTAAAGATGGGGTGAGGTGGGATCCAGATACAAGAGAATCAAAATGGCAGGAGAACTATTAAGTGTATCCACAGTGCTGTTGAGCAAATACTCATTTAATAATTCAAAATCCTGGATTCACAAGCATAACCATCTGCATTTTTTTTTTTTTTAAGATATCCTTCTTTACAGCTATCAAATACTTGGTCTGTATGTAGACTATTGAGTTAAAAAGTGGTACTAAACCCCTCTTATGTGTTTCATACATACTTTCATTCAGCCATTTCAAGTCCTCTGTAGATACCTTAGCTTCATCAACTTCCATCTACATCACTTCCATATACACCTGTCATATCCATTCACCTTCTTAGCCAATCACATCTTATTCCACATTAAAGCTCACTTGTATATACAGTACCCTCACGTCCAGCGCGGTAATATTGTCATGCATGGGTCACGTGTTGGACCAAAAACGTGTTGGACTAACAATAGAGCTTATGGGGAAAAATGAATTATGTCAGCAATCCTCGGAAAAGTCACCCTAAATACCTACCATATACCTATACATATATTGGTACTATTGTAATTATAATAAATGGTATAAAAGGTATATGAGAGAGGGGGGTGTGAGTTGGGAGCAGGGCAGTGAAATGGCGGGGGACAGGGCGACTTGGAGGCGATTTGTTTGTGGCCACCCCAAACGGGATTGAGGCGTCTGGCAATAGACAGATAGATAGAATAAATGGTACTGTGCTATGAATGATAACTAACCTTTTAGGACAGTGTTGGTGGGCTTGCTGGGAATGGAAGGTGGTATCCAAGGCTGTAGGTAGTCCTACTGGGTCCCCGAAGGATGGCTGCTGGCGTCACTAGCGGGTAATGGCTGTTGCTCCTCCTCAACCTCCCTCATAAATCCTTCGAAATCACACTCAGAATCACTATCTTCGTCCACAGCCATGGAAGGTCCTGCTTCTGCCTGTCCTAGCACTGTAATCCTCAGCAAAGTGCATGCTTCTCACACTGTTGCCAGAGCCCCGTCTCGTGACTGTGGAAAGTGATCGCTGTCGCTGACTCGGTAGAGAATAAGAAGCAACTTTGTTTATAAACTGGTACGCACGCCGATGAGAAGGGTTTCAAAATGATTGATATTTATTCTAAAATATTAATATGTATTCAGTGTCAGGCTAAATGTTCAATGCTGTAGTACGATACATTCTCTGTCGAGTCGCCTGGGTTTTGGTCACACTGTTTGGCCGTCGTATCCTCGGCAGGAATCCATCCAGATGAATTCCAAATGCCCGTGGTATCGTCGGCAATTTTACCACGTTACTGTTCCGATTTACCATCGTATCCTCGGCAAACCTGGTATGAAGTGGCGTGGGATACCCTTCGGCTGCCAGGATCTTGTCTTAGTTTTTTATTATGATCACGTTGGCTTCATTCATGTCGTAGGCTTTGGCAATGTCAACTCTCCTCTCCCCTTTCTTCTTCCTCTCGATGCTTTCTAGCTTGGTGGCCTGAGGGAGGTGCCGACGCTTCTTGGGGTTCTCAGAAGGCTTCCTAGGCATCCTGAGCAGGGTAAAATGCAGTAACAAGGGCAGAAAATGCAGCAAGAAAAAAGCACCTTCCAATGCAATTACGCGACTGAGTGGCGCTGTGGCGGGAGAAATTTAAACAAAACATCACGTGACACCAGAAGCGTTTTTAATTGGGCGGCATCACGATCACGTCACGATAGCGGGCGGGGAAGGCTACTTGATCAGAAGTTTTCATTGGCTATCATCATCATGGGAATGTCCAGTATGACCGTGTTGGACCGGGGGTGATCGTGCTAAGGTGAACTCTGCGGACTTCGCCCACTTCTCGGAGCTCTGTGTGTGTTATGCTAACACACTCGTGTTGCAGTAATTAAATCATATTAAATAATACTAATTAATTGCTCTCCGTGCTGGACCCGAATCGTGCTGGACTAACGCGTGTTGGACCCGAGGGTACTGTACTCACCTCACCACACTATCTACACAGATCCATTCTCTTTTAGTGTTCTAAATGATGTTGCAGTTTTTTCCCACTGACCACATCTGTACTCCTACATTCAGGACTCAAGCCGTTTGGCCAGCAGAGTAAGATCTGCCAGTGGACCACCTCCCCATTACCAGATCTCTTCCATGCAAAGCAGCCCCAATCACAGACCAAAAAACTTAAAGCTACAGGAGGGGAAATTGGTCCCAATTCACACTGAACATAAATAGAACACTATGAACTTTCAACATGGAGAGTTTACATCCACTAATAAAGCTGTCACCAACATCAACAGAATTAACACATCTGCCAGCAAATTCCACATTTATATAAGCAATTTTGAAAATTTCAAGCAGATTATAATAAGTAGAGAGAAAGAACAAAATCACAGCAGACACCAACACAAACTGACACTCAAAACAAGTGGCGGCTAAACCCTCAGGACCCAAGGGCCACGCACAACTAAACAGGGATATCTGAGAGCTACTTTATCAAGTAGCGATGAAGAAGATTAAGCTGGGAAAGGCCCCAGGAATTGATGGAGTGTGTGGTGAAATGCTTAGGTATGGGGGTGAGATTGTTGTGGAGTGGATATGGAAGTTGTGTAGATTGGCTTGGGAAGAGGGAAGGGTTCCAGAGGACTGGAAATCAGGTATAATTGTTCCTCTGTACAAAGGAAAAGGGGAGAGAGAAGTATGTGGTAACCATAGGGGTATTTGCCTTCTTAGTGTGACTGGTAAAATATATGGTAGAATACTCATTGATAGGGTTAGGCATATGACAGAGGAGCTAGTTGGAGAAGACCAAGGGGGATTTAGGAAGGGAAAAGGGTGTGTAGATCAGATATTTGTTCTAAGATGTTTAGTGGAGAAGTATCTAGAGAAGGGAAGGAAAGTGTATGCTGCCTTCATGGACTTGGAGAAAGCTTATGACAGAATAGATAGGCAAGGTATGTGGAAGGTATTAAGAATATATGGAGTGGAGGGGAAATTGTTGAGTGCTGTGAAGAGTATGTACGAGGGAGCTAGGGCTACGGTGCGAGAGGATGGTGAGCTGAGTGAGTTCATTGATCTCAATGTGGGACTGAAACAGGGGTGTGTGATGTCTCCATGGCTGTTTAATATATATATGGATGGGGTTGTAAAGGAGGTGCAAGGTAGGGCAGTGGATGTGGGGGTGGCCCTAATGAATGAGGGTGAGATTTGGAAGCTTCCGGTGTTGCTGTTTGCTGATGATACAGTATTGTTGAGTGAAGATGAATGGGAGTTGCAAGGTTTGGTGAATGAATTTGGGACAATGTGTAGGAGGAGGAAGCTGAAAGTTAATGTAAACAAAAGCAAAGTTATGGTGTTTGAGAGGAATGAAGTCACAGAGTGTGCAGTGAGGTTGGATGGTGAGGATATGGAGAATGTGAGTGCATTCAAGTACTTGGGTAGTGTGATGAGTAAGGATGGAACTTTGGGGGATGAAGTACGTGAAAGGGTACAGCAGGGAAGAAAGGTTGTTGGTACACTGAAAGCAGTGATGAGAAATAGGGAGGTGAGTATGGAAGTTAAGAAGTCACTGCATGATGGTATTGTGATCCCTGCCCTGACGTATGGAAGCGAGGCGTGGACCTTGCAAGAGGGGAACAAGTCAAGAGTGAGAGCAGTGGAAATGAGTTACTTGAGAGGAGCATGTGGAGTGACGTGGAGGGACAGGTTGACGAATGAAGAAGTGAAGGAACGTTGTGGGGTAGATGTGGATGTGGTTGAAAAGATTAGGAGAAATACACTGAGGTGGTTTGGACATGTGGAGAGAATGGAGAATGAAAGACTGACTAAGAGGGTGTATGTAGGTGAGGTGGAGGGAGGGAGAGGGAGGGGTAGACCGAGGATGAGGTGGAGGGATGGAGTTGAGAGGTATATGAGGGAGGGGGGGGGTGAGTTGGGGGGAGGGGAGTCAAATGGTGGGTGACAGAGTGACGTGGAGGAGTTTTGTCTGCGGCCACCCTTTGCGGGATTAGGGCGTCAGGCTATAGATAGAATATAGATAGATAGATACTTTATCAACATCATCGATGTACATATTTGTTTCCTTTTAAGGCCTAATTCTGCATCCAGTGACTTTAATACAGCTTATGTTGTTCAAATATAAAAATCTTACAGGTGATGTCATTCTTTCAACAGTTAAAACAAGTTACAGTACAGTATGTTTTGGCAAAATATGAATTGGTAGACACTTCAACCTGAACATGTAGTATTGGCAGGACAATTGGAATACTGTATATACTGGTGATGACTCATGAGTTGCACTTAGTGTGTCAAACAGCCTCAAAAAAACAGACTGGCCACCACCACTCTAAACATTTTAAACATATTATCAACAAACTTATCTAAGTTCACAAATAAGACATCTGAAAAAGACCTTATGATCAACTTACATTACAGAAAAAAGGGGCAAATTTGGAAAACTATCAAATGTCCTCTTATTAAAAAGCTTCCAGTTTACCTCTAAAGGCCAACTAACAAATAAGTTAAAAACCTCTCGAGCAACAAGACCACATCCAAAATCATGGACAGAATTTTTCTTATGAATGTCATCACCTGCATTCCTGTCTGATCTGTAACATGGATTTCTACCACACATCTTTCTGAACTGACTACCTATCTATCTATTGTCAGATCCCATAATCCCATAATGGGTGGCCACCTGACTGAGGTATTTGTTTTAAGGGGAGGGGCACTAACCCTCCACCAACCCACTTGTTGACATGTAGGGAGCACGTATGGTTTGGTTATATGGTTACCACCCAGCGTTGTAAATGGTTTCTTGGTTTACAGGAAACCATTTAACTTGTCACTCAATGTAAAGCCACCTGTAAAGGAAAGAAAAGCAATAAGAAGTGACAGGAAAAATGGGAGAAATAAGAAGAGAGGAGGACAGACACAGAAAAAGAATGATAAAGGTCAAGGAAGTAGTAGGCAGCACTACATTAAATGAGTGGATGATGGTTGCCACTGACTCATTTTTTATTATTTCAACAAGAAGTGGCTCCCACTGAGAACCATATCAGCAGCAACAGGTATAAGCAAAGTTTATGACATGAATACCATGACATATCTACCGGTTTCTATCTGTCTATCAATAACCAGATGCCATGATCCCACAAGGTGTCACCACTTGTCTTTGAGTTGGTTGTTTTCCAGGGAGGGGTACATATCTATCTATCTATCTATCTATCTATATATATATATACATGTACAGTGAGTCCTCAATATACGAAAGGGATAGGGACCAAAAAAAAAAAAAAAATCGTAATTCAAAATTTCGTATATCGGAACGATTTTCTATCTATAGCGCGACGCCCTAATCCCGCAAAAGGGTGACCACAGACAAAATGCCTCCAAGTCACTCTGTCACCCACCATTTGACTACCCTCCCCCCAACTCACCCCCCCTCCCTCATATACCTCTCAACTCCATCCCTCCACCTCATCCTCGGTCTACCCCTCCCTCTCCCTCCCTCCACCTCACCTACATACACCCTCTTAGTCAGTCTTTCATTCTCCATTCTCTCCACATGTCCAAACCACCTCAGTGTATTTCTCCTAATCTTCTCAACCACATCCACATCTACCCCACAACGTTCCTTCACTTCTTCATTCGTCAACCTGTCCCTCCACGTCACTCCACATGCTCCTCTCAAGTAACTCATTTCCACTGCTCTCACTCTTGACTTGTTCCCCTCTTGCAAGGTCCACGCCTCGCTTCCATACATCAGGGTAGGGATCACAATACTATCATGCAGTGACTTCTTAACTTCCATACTCACCTCCCTATTTCTCATCACTGGTTTCATTGTACCAACAACCTTCCTTCCCTGCTGTACCCTTTCACATACTTCATCCCCCAAAGTTCCATCCTTACTCATCACACTACCCAAGTACTTGAATGCACTCACATTCTCCATATCCTCACCATCCAACCTCACTGCACACTCTGTGACTTCATTCCTCTCAAACACCATAACTTTACTTTTGTTTACATTAACTTTCAGCTTCCTCCTCCTACACACTGTCCCAAATTCATTCACCAAACCTTGCAACTCCCATTCATCTTCACTCAACAATACTGTATCATCAGCAAACAGCAACACCGGAAGCTTCCAAATCTCACCCTCATTCATTAGGGCCACCCCCACATCCACTGCCCTACCTTGCACCTCCTTTACAACCCCATCCATATATATATTAAACAGCCATGGAGACATCACACATCCCTGTTTCAGTCCCACATAGAGATCAAAGAACTCACTCAGCTCACCATCCACTCGCACCGTAGCCCTAGCTCCCTCGTACATACTCTTTACAGCACTCGACAATTTCCCTTCCACTCCATATATTCTTAATACCTTCCACATACCTTGCCTATCTATTCTGTCATAAGCTTTCTCCAAGTCCATGAAGGCAGCATACACTTTCCTTCCCTTCTCTAGATATTTCCCCATTGAAATAGACATATACATGGAGGGATGCATCCCAGGACTCCCTCAGACCCCACCTAAACTTTACCTCCCCCCCTATTAAGAAGTAAGCAATACCTGTATACAATTGTAGAGAACGAAGTGGCCATATTCTTGTACATCTTTTTTTTCGTCACAGTTCCAACGGTGGAAACAGCAAGGCCTAAAGCACGCCAAATCTCCGAGACTCCCTGCCCCTCCTCATGGGGTCTTATAATTTCCAATTTCTTTTCCAGAATTAGAGTACGGTGCTGCTGCTTCTTTGCAGTGGGCTTCCCCCAATGCTGGACATAATGCAGGGCGCTTGGGAGGCATGGTGAAACAATACGGAAAGGTGAAGGGCTGTGAAAATATCAAGTACAGCAAAGCTGTGAGGAGAGGAGGGACTCAACTGAGAAGTGCGTGAAAATTTGTTTAACAGAGAGGGGTCAGTTCGTTTTCTCTCAGCAAGCGAGTGCCGTGCTATGCACCGCGACCATTTTGAATTTTTCATACAGTATTCCATTAACCCCTTCATAGCTGCCGGCCTTGAACAACACTTCACTGTTTCGGTGTCAATGACATTGAGTTAGGGCGTTAAAAAAACTGCAAACAATTACGGAAAGGGAGCGAAGGGTAAGGTCTATAGGCTGTATGCATACACAAAAGATTATGGGTTTTACAATTTTAAGAGACGATATGGAACAAAAATGTTTGCTAATCATAAAAAAATTACTCTTTCGTCCCACATGTTCTCGTAGGTTAGCAGTCTGTTCCACATTCTTCGTTCGGTATCACTCTTCTCAATACACTTCGGACCGAATGAGCAGTTATTTCTGCTCCTTAGAGTTAGTGTACATTTACTGCTCATTCTTTTGTTTGTTCTTATGTGTATGTGTGAAAGAGAGAGGACTGATACAAACAATAATGTATTCCATTATCGCTTTCATAGCTGCTGGCCCTGAACAACGCCTTACTGTACCGGTGTCAGTGACGTTGAGTTAGGGTGAGCTATAAAAAACTGCAAGCAATTATGGCAAGGGAACGAGGGTCACTGGTGTGTTTACATGACCCTACTCTACCATCTCATGCAGTCTGGAGTTCACAGTTCACTTCGTCCCAGATGTTTTCGCCGATGTTTACATGATGATGTAACACGCATCCAAATTTTATTAATTCTTACACGAATCATAGCAAATCACAGGATGGGTTTAGAGGAAAAAATAATAATAAAAAAAAAAGCCAGGTGTGCCAGACGAGTCTTTTCACATATGTAAGAAAAAGAAATTGATTTTAGAACTTTGAAAAAATGGTTCCAAGGCCGACCACAGGAACATGCAAATATCTGAACCTACAGCCACTGAGGGGGCTAAACATACATTTTACTTTAAGCAGTAAAAGCACCTTACCAAATCAGTTCTTCCTGATAGTCTGTTATATTTTTCAGATTATTTCTGGGTTGGTGAATACAGTAAACGTTTCTTATTAAATCTGTTTCCCTGTCATTTTTAGCTGTTCTGGTGTGACAACTCTTGTTTATTTCGTTAACATAATGGCGGAAAGGACTGTTCTTCTCTAAGGAAGACTGTTCTTCCCTGGCCTAAACGAGCTTATCTGTACCTAATAATTTTTAACCTAACCTAACCTCCAGTTGGGAAACTGGGAAACGATATCCACCTCTGAACACGTTGAGTCTCTTCCACTGTGCTGGAAACGATTGTAGGGGAAAGTGACGATAATAATGGGGAGGAAATTTTTCAGCAAGAAAAAGTAATTTGCCAAACTGAAAGTTGTCAGAAAATTACAGAAACAAGCTGAAGGATTATGAGTTGAATTGGTAAGGTCTTTCTGGTGCTTCAAGTGTACAATGAAAGAAACAAGTATCTTTCCAAAGTCCGACGAATATAGCAATGAAAAATCGAACCGTTTGAAACACGCATTAGTAGAAACAGGGTTTTCATTGTATTTCACCTAGTGTAAATTTTCTTCAGACGGAACTGGGAAGATAGTTGTGTCTTTCATTGTACATTTACCGGTAAATAAATCAATCTCACAATACTTGTGTTTTGTTTCCGCCAGATTAATCGTGATTTCAGACTATTCAGGCACCTCTTCACACCATATAGTCTGGATAATCGGGCTATCTCTGTATTTCCTTTCATATCGAGTATCGATTTTCATATCATCGAGACAGATATTTTCGTACTGTGGAATTTGTCCTATATTAATTGCTTTCGTACCATCAAAAATTCGTACTTCGGGTTTTCGTATTTCGAAGACTCACTGTATATATGTGTATATATATATTTTTTTTGTTTTATGTATTGTTCTCTCAGTGTTTAGGATTATACTGTATATTCCAATGTGTGTTTTGATGTCTAAAAACAGCCAAAAGACCACAGAACACTGCCAAAATTTGGAGGGATACTGTGCATATATATATTTTTTTATGTATTATTTTCTTAGTGTTTAGAACTATACTGCATATTGCAATGTGTGTTTTGTTGTCTGAAAAAGAGCCAAAAGACTGCAGAACACTGACAAAATTAGGAGGGGTACTGTACATATAGGCTGGGTATGGGTTTAAGTAGGGTATGGGTACAGTACAGGATACTGTTCCGTATCCAGACATTGCCCATATCCAGTCATGCCTTTGGCTCTATTATGATGGATAATTGAGGGATTACTGTATTTACATACATATATATATATATATATATATATATATATATATATATATACAGTAATCATTCTAATATCCGGACATCCAATATCCGAACATCCCCACTACCCGGACATAATCATCCGGGGATTCAATATTCCCAAAATGGTCCGACCCCCCCCCCTCAAAAAAAAAAAAAGAAAAAATCTCCCGCCTGTAATTTGAACTTGCCGTTCGCGGCACGGGGGAGCATTGTTGTGGTGCGTCATTCCTCCGACGTCCGATAAAGCGCCGCTGCATCCTCCCCACTTTCCACCTGTCTCTCGCCGCGAGTGCACGCTCATCGTTATGGCTGCCCACGTGATCGCTTTTGTGGTGGTGCCTTACCTGCTGCAGGCACTCCTGCTGCTCTCGGGCCTCCTCTTTGTGTGTGTGATGATGGCCCCGCCACCTGAGAAAAGGAAGAGAGTGGTGTTGACTGTGGAGAAGAAGCGGGAGATATTGGAGAAAGTAGATGCGGGGTGGTCTTCTTCCCGAATTCTCCGCGAGTTTAACCTGGCCCGGTCTACTTTGTTCGATATCAAGAGATCCCGAGACAAACTCATGCAGTACATGGCTGACTTCTCGTCGAGAAGCAAACGCAACGTGGAAAGGAAGGTTATGTTTACCCCCAAGTTTGCAGAAATCGACTGATCCACGTTGATTTGGTATCGACAACAACGTGCTGCTGGTGTGATGGTACGTGGAACGGAGCTGAAGGCTGCTGCTGAGAAGTTTGCCAGGCTTCATGACGCCCTAGACTTCAAGGCATCCGAGGGTTGGCCCTTTGCGTTCAAGTTACGGCATGGCCTTACCAACCGTAAAGCACATGGCGAAGCATTGGACGCTAACAAGGATGGAGTTGACGAGTTTCGGCACAAGGTGAAGGGCTTGATCGACAGGGAGGGCCTCACTCTCGGTCAAGTCTACAACGCAGACGAAACTGGCCTATTCTATTGCTCGCTGCCAACGAACACTCTAGCCGAGGAGACGGAGAAGCGTGTACCTGGCCGCAAGCTCTCCAAGCAACGGATATCTGCTTTGTGTTGTGCCAATGCTAACGGCATGCACCGGCTTAAGCCCATTGTTGTTGGCCGCGCAAAGCAGCCTCGGTGCCTTCGTGGGGTGATGGATGTCCTTCCTGTCGTCTGGTACCATTCTTTGAAGGCATGGTTCACAGCTGTGATCTTCAAAGACTGGTTCCACCGCCACTTCGTCAAGGAGGTCATCCATTACCAGACGAAGACACTGGGAATCCCGCGCGACCAAGTAAAGGACCTCCTTCTCCTCGACAATGCACCTGCCCACCCGTGCGACAAGGACTTGGTTGCTGAAAATGGCCGTATTAGGTGCATGTTTCTGCCACTAATACGACTGCTTTCATCCAACCAATGGACCAAGGAGTGATTGTGGCAACAAAGCGTCTATACCGTCGGAAGTTCCTGGACGAGGTGATGGTTGTTCTCGAGGACAAGGACGAGCGCAGGGAGGGACGGGATACACGAGGCAAGAGGACTTTGGAAAACCTTCGCCGCTACAACATCAAGTCTGCGCTGTACAACTGGGCTAGTGCATGGAAGAAAGTCACTGTGAAGACTCTGGAAAATGGTTGGTCTCGTCTGCTTCTCGGAACGGATGTGGAGTACGATTTTCTAGGATTTGACGTGGATGACTTCCATGCACGGCTACGTACGCACGGTGACGATGTATATGTGGACGATGTTCATGAGTGGTTGGATGACGACGAGGGCGATCCTGGGTATCAGACGTTGTCTGATATCGAGATCGTCTTCGGTTGCAGGTGTCAGTACCGAACTTGAAGATTCCGACGATGAAGGGGACGATGATGTGGACTCCTCTCAGCAGGACACTACTCCAGCCATCCCCAAGCTGAGCGCACTCCGGGAACATCTAGAGTTCGTCCTAGACTACCTGGAACACCCGGACTGCGACAGGGAGATGGGGCCCTTGGGACTCGTGGAGGAAGTGCGTGCTTTCAGGCAGCGCATCATCAATCGTCAGAATCGTCGGTCATTGCGTCAATCAACCATTGACAGTTTTTTCAGGCCCGTGACCCCCGCTGTGCCCAGCCCTGACTCCACTCCGTTGCCACCCCAAGACAGGCCCTCATGCTCCGAGCCACAGCCCAGCACATCAGCCACGGTGGAGTCACCGCTTGACGTGAGTTTGTGGCTGTCTTCAGAGTCGTCGCAGTGGGTACGCCATCACCACGACCCAGTGATGCACCCCTAGGTCACCTGCCAGTGATACTCTCGGACTCTGACAGTGATTAAACAGCAAGAACTCCTCCACTAGACCACACAGGAATTTAGAGTGTTGTGCAGTGAAAAAAACAGTGTGTTGTGTTAAGGATTTACAGTTGTGAGAGAAAAGACTCAATTGAAACAAAATTTAACGTAAATAGACTTGTTTGTTTTGGCTTTGGAAAATTACAAGAATGGGAAAAGTTAACGTCCAACACTTAGTAAGTTACAATGGAGCATTATTTAGACAAGA
The DNA here is from genome assembly GCF_032717465.1 of Coenobita brevimanus. NCBI lineage: Eukaryota > Metazoa > Arthropoda > Malacostraca > Decapoda > Coenobitidae > Coenobita > Coenobita brevimanus. The sequence continues at coordinate 15,080,053 of NC_136977.1, forward strand.
GTGCACACTGTGAAGAGAACGGATTTCCGTGTGTGATTGACTAAGTTCAGTGCAAGACTTCATGAACAGTGTACTGCAAGTGCTTCAGGAAATCCTTCTTACTGTCAGAGTCCGAGAGGAGGTGGTTATTCATCGAGGTGGCCATGGACTTGCTGTAAGTAGGCAGAATGTTTCATACTGTACTTTTTTCCATACTATACTTACCTCATTTCACTCTTTAATGTCCTTTATTGGTGTGAATAGGGTGTTAGGAGCTATGCATGTGCAGTAGGAAGGTGTTTTTCTGAGTTAGGCTAGGTTAGGGTCCATAAGTTCCAGTCCAGGAGCCAGTCACCAGAATGCTTATTAATGTATGAACATACTTCTAAACCCTCATTTTATGTTTCTTTTGCATTTATTTCAGTCATTTATGTGCCTTATTGGTGTGATTTGGGTCTTAAATAGGTGCTATGCATGTCCAGAGGGAGCTGTATAGGTGTTTCTCTGAGTTAGGGTCCATAAGTACAAGTCCATAAGCTGGGGCCCAATATCCGGACAGAACCAATATCCGGACCTAACTATGGCTCTATTACGTCGGATATTGGAGTGATTACTGTATATATTTCTATTACTAACTTAACCAATCTATATGAGGTGCGATATGTAACCAGTAGGGGTATGGAGCTAAACCAAAGAAAAATGGTAGGGTATGGGTACAGTAGAGGATATTGCTCCACATCCAGACACTGCCCATATCTGATCATACCTTTGGCTCTATTACAACAAATAACTGAGGGATTACTGTGTACACGTACAGATGCATATTTCTATACCTACCTTATCTACATGAGCTGTGATATGTAACCAGTAGAGGCATGGAGCTAGAGTACAGAAAAATGGGATAAAATCTGTCCTCGGGGGACACTGTGCATTGGGGGATACTGTCCAGGAGGATTTTGTCCTCACGTGATACTGTGCATGGGGGGATACTGTCCTGACACCCCAAGACTCATAGCAGGACACATGATGATTAGACATACACAGGCTTCTGCGACTGAAGAACCTCCTTCCTGTAGTTGGCGATGATTTGGAGGGCCACCTGTCTCATCCTTGCTCCTCAAGAGCTTCTCATTAAAGTCAGTTGCCAGCTTGACTCCAGGTTCAGTGCAGTCATTAACTATGCTGACTGCCATTACCCGGCTGTGGTGCTCCTTGATGTCCTCGAGCTCCCTGGGAACTTCCATCTTCAAACACTTGAAGAAATTTTGTGGTTGGATCGTGACAAAATCAGCAAACTTCAAGTCTGTGGGGTCTTGCAACACTCAGGGATCCACCTTCCTCATCCTCCCCTTTTGCAGAGGCTTCTGGTGAAGGCTGAGGAGCATCTGAACTTTTTTCATCCACAGGCTCGAGATTCAAGAAAAAGCTAAAGCCCGTCAGATCCTCACTCATGTCATGGTTCTGAAATTTTCCAAACACTGTGCCGCCCACTTCCTTGTCGATCTGTAGTGTCTTGAAGAAAGCCAGATCATTTGTGGGTGCATCGGTTCCAAATGGCAACGAGTACCATGCTCAAAGGTACAACATGACCAAGAAGACGTTTATCCACTTCAGGGCTCGTTCCTCGTGAGGGGTGAGAGGAAACTGGTCTGGAAGAGAAAAATCTTCAGCAAGTAGATCCCATGCCCCATCCATCTGTCCTTGTTGTACGCTCCTGGATGGCAGAATCCGCTGTCAGAGCACTTCTTCGTTTTGGGGAGTGGATAACTCAGGAAGTGGAGTGCACATTCGAGGTATTCTCTGTGGCCTTCGTGGTCGTGGCCCTCCTGGAGTTTGGCAATGATGAAGGAAGTCAGCTCGTCTCGGTGCTTTGAGATCCACTGTTCTAAGGGTTGTGGATTGGAATGATTGACCTGAGCTTTGTACAGTTTGAAAACCTGTTGATTGACAATATCCCAGCAATCCTTGAACCAGCCAAATAGGGGATTTCTGGGCCTGAGGAGAAGAACATGTCAACGACCCCGGTGAAAAGCTCATGGATGTGACAGTGGCATGCCATGAAGAGGAGCAATTACCCAGTGGTGTTCTGGAATACGGTGCAAGCCCTGCTGTGGACACCCGTATTGCTTGCAGTAGTATCACGGCAGAGGCTGGCCACCCATTCTACTACTTGTGACCACTGCTTCAGGACATTCAATACCACTCTTCCCATTGAATCTCCCATCCCAGAATTCAGTTTTGGGATAGCCTTTGACATTAACCAGAAAAGCACATAGTAATCACTCGATTATCCAGATGCTCTGTATGCGGACATGCTCCACATCCAAACGTTAACCCATAAAAGATGGACATCGGAATGTCTTGGCATACGCTCAGGACGGGGATAATCAGCGGGTACAATACTGTGGGGGGTTTGTGGGGGATGGTGGTGGGAGGTGGGAGGGCTGGTGAGGGGATTGTGGGATGGTGCAGGGGGGTAGGCTGGGTGGTTTGGGAAGGTAGGGTGTGGGTGTGGGGGTAGGTTGGGGGTGGGGATGATGGGTGGGAGATGGGAAGTGGAGGGTGGGAAGGGGGGGTGGAGTGGTGGGTAGTGGGGTGGGATGGCAGTGAGGATTGGAGGGGTGGGGGTGGTTTGGGATGTGGGGGTGTGGGAGGAGTGGGAGGGGAGCTAGTAGATAGGGGGTTGGGGGTGATGGGGATATGGGGTGGTGGGGATAAGGGGTGGGGGACAAGCAGTAGGGGTGGGGGGGGGACTGTGGGGGAGTGGGAGTGATTGGAGGAATGGGCAGATAGTGGGGGTGTAGGGATGGGGTGGGGAGCTTTGTGGGGGTGGGACAGTGGGGGTTGGGGGGGTAGGGGGCAATGGGGAGGGTTGGGGGCTGTGGAGGGAGTTGCGGGGCTGTTGGGGTTTGGGGTTGGGAGGGTGGGGGCGGCGGGGGTTGTCTGGGTGGGAAGGGTGGGGGGTGGTGTGTGGGTGTGGTGGTAGGGGGATGGGGTAGGTGGGGTGTGTGTAGGGGGGTGGGGGGAGAGGACAGGATATGCAGACACTCGTCTTTTTGGCCCTAGTACCCTTGGACAGCATATGCGGACAACCATCTTTTAGGGGTTAAGGCCTTGATTCTATTATGGCAGAATCTGGATTTCTTTGTCTGTATCTGAACAAAAAATTTCCAACATTAGCAGATGGGTGGCCTACAAATTCAAATAATTAGTTGGGTGGCCGACCGACCTCTTTGGCCACGCACGGGTAATAGACCACAACCCACCAGCTAGCAAAATGGCAGTTCGCCTTCTCACCAAACAAAGTCCCCCAGTCGCCCGGGTCACCTGGATGCTCTCGGCTGTGTGCGAGTAATACAGGCCCTAACCCACTACCTGAGCAACAATGGTCATCCGCCTCCTCACCGAATGGTCAAAATCCCTCAGTCGCCCAGAACACTCGGATGCTCCTGGCCACATGCAAGTGATACAAACCCTAACCCACAAGCTGGGCAAAAATGGCTGTCTGCTTCCTCATCGAACGGTCAAAGTCCCCTGGCTGAACGGATCACTCGGACACTCCCAGGCACGTGCAGCCATCTGCCTCCCTATTGAATGGTCAGAGTCGCTTGGCTGTCCGAATTACTCGGACTCTCCCAGGGGTCATGATGTACGGTGAATCCGGTATTGCTGCTGAGTGGCAACATCTGCCTGGCCGATTCTTGAACTCATAGGTCAGTTTGGTGCTTTTTACTTGTGTGCTCATAGCCAAGTGTGGGTAGAGACATGGCAACACTGTGTTCATGTGGCGGTATCGCACGTCAGTTCCTGTCTTTGTCTCTCTCGCATATGGACAAGCTTGGCCGAGTTGTTACCAAGGCAGCTTTCATTGTTGCATTTGTGGTGGTTCCCTACCTTCTTCAGGTCATGATTTTCCTCTGAAGCATTCTCGTGCATGTGATGATGACCCCACCACCACCTGAGAAATGAAAATGATTTTACCTCTAGAAAGGAAGCGTGAAATACTCAGCAAGATTGACGCAGGCTGGACCACTTCATGCACTCTGCAGGAATATGATCTGGCCCACTCAACTTTGATGTCATGAAATCACAAGCCATGCTGACTCAGTACAGACATGGCTACGGCAATGCCACTCAGAAGGGTGATAGGAAGGTGATGTCTCAGGCTCACTATGCCACCATCGGCCAGTTAACTTTGGTTTGGTTCTGCCAACAATAGGGTGCCAGTATGCTCGTATGTGGGACCGAGTTTAAGGCAGCAGCCGAGAAGTTTGCACACTTACACGATGTGTATGATTTCAAGGCACCTGAAGGTTGGCTCTTCCCGTTCAAACTTCAACATGGACTTACTGGCCATAAGACACACAGCAAGGCTTTGGATGCACTAGCAGAGGATGTTAAGCCGTTTCACCATAGAGTGCTACACCCGACCGAGGATGAGGATCTTGCTCTCGGTCAAGTTTACAATGCTGATGAAACTGGCCTCTTCTACCGCTCCTTTCCCACCAACACCCTGGCAGATAAGAGGGAGAAGATTGTGCCTGGTAAACAGCGTGTCTCAGTTTTGTGCTGTGCCAATGCTAAGAGGATGCACTGCCTCATGCCCATTATTGCTGGAATGGCAAAACAGCCACAATGTCTCTGCGGGTCGATGGATAGTCTGCCTGTTGTGGGTACCATTCTCTGAAGGCCTGGTTTACCTGTAAGATCTTCAGAGATTGGTTCCACAGACACTCTGTCGAGGAGGTCATCCGTTATCAAAAAGAGGAACTTGGTATCCCTCTTGACCAGCTGATGGCACTCCTGATCCTCAACAATGCCCCTGTGCATCCGTCCGAGAAGGAATTGGTTGCTCATAACAGTCATTTCAGGTGCATGTTTTTGCCTGCTAATACAACTGCTCTCATTCAACCAACGGACTAAGGTGTGATGGTGATAGCGAAAAGACTGTACCACTGGAGGTTCCTTGATGAGGTGATGGTGGTGCTAAAGGATGAGCAAGGGGTTGACACTTAGGGAGCGAACCTTGGAAAATCTTCGGCATTACAACATCAAGTCTGCAGTGTTCAGCTGGGTGAATGCTTGCGAGAAAATTTGTCAAAACACTCAAAATGGTTGGTTTCATCTACTTCAGGGATATGAGGCCTCACACGAATTTGAGGGATTTGACATGGATGATTTCCACCTTCAGTTAAGTACAGTAGGCAAGGATGTGGACGTTGATGATGTAAGGGAGTGGTTGGATGATGTCAGCGGTGATCCTGGTTATCATATGTTGTCTGATGAGGAGATCACCCCTGCTGTCTCTGTGGGGCTGACTGAGGACAGCAACGAGGACAACGACAAAAATAAAATAACACCAAGACTCAATGCTTTGAGGTCACTTGCCCATACAACATTTGGACACAACAAAGAAAGCACCACCACAGTATACAAACAATACATACGTTCAGTGATGAATTATGCAAGCCCTGCCTGGGCTTCTAACCTCACCAAAACACACTACAACACTCTACAGACCATACAGAACAAGGCCCTAAAAATAATCACAGGCTGCACAGCTACGACACCCACAGACCACCTACATCAAGAAACCAAAGTCCTCAAAGTCAAGGATCACCTAGACATGAGAGGCACCCAGTTTCTTGCTGCAGCCTCCACAAACCCACAACATCCACTACAGTACATGGCAACACATCCACCCACACCAAGGAACATCAAAACAACACCCAGCACACAAAACCATACACAAATACTGTCATCTCTCCCCCCTCAGACCAGCTTCCAGCAGCACATCCACACTCAGATCACCCGCCACTCCATTCAGTCACTTAAAGACAACACATAGCTGCATGCACGGCCTCCTGACATCCACCCTTCTGAATCCTATCTTCCCCGTGAGGACAGGGTCCACCTGGCCAGGCTGAGATGTGGGCACCATCCAGCCCTCTTAAGCTACCAGAAGAGGCTGGATGACTCCGTCGCTGATGCCTGTCCAGGATGCAACACAGCACCCCATACTATCAAGTACATTATAGAAGACTGCATTGCACACAATCACCTATGCCAACAACACAACATACACTCTTTGAGAGCTCTGTGGGAAAGCCCGGTCTCGGCCATGGTCTTCCTAAGGGACTCGGGGCTGTTCGGCCAGACTGCCTAGGGAACAACTACTACTACTACTACTACGACAAGGACCCTGACTCTGAGCACCCCAACATTCCATCACTCCCTCGTCTTGGTGCACCATGTGCCAACATAAAGCAGGTGCTCGAATATGATGAGCACCCTCACTGCAACAAGGAGTTGGTGTCACTATACCTGGCAATGCATGTTTGGGCAGTCAGGGATGCTGTCGTCCTCTGTCAGAATTGTCACACCTATCATCAGTCCAAGATCGACTTGTTTTTCAACCCTGTCGCTGCCATGTGTATGAGCCCATGCTCCCCACCACCACCACCACCTTATCTCCAGTCTTCACTCTCAAACTCACAACTGAGCACATCGACAGCGTTAAGTCGCAGTTAGTTGTGAGCTTGCAGCTGTCTTCAGAGTTTCCTGAGGTGGGTAGGCCTCCATCACCTCACCGCATGTCCCCAATCACTGCCAAGCTTGAGCGGATGGAGGAGGAGGAGGAGGGTTTGACATTTGTTAAATTATTTTGTTAGCCACTAGACCACATGGTCTTATTGTCCTTCAGTTGGAGGCTAGCTGGTTAAAATGCCTGTCTGCCATTCACTGGGTGGTAAGTACTGTACAGTACACTACTTTATTTAAATTCTTTTTTCAACCTTCATCTTTTTCATTTACAGTATTTATTAGTGGATTTTTATTGTTTATGCACTGTTTTCTTAGTGTTGAGCATTATAGTGAATATTGTCATGTGTGTTCTGAACTTCTGATGTGAAAGATGAGTTTTGGGCAAGTGTAGAAGCATGTACGGACATGTCTGAGAGGAGCGAGAGAGTGTTTTTGATTGAAGACATGAATGGCACAGTTGGGAATGTACAAGCGAATGGAGTGGTTGGTCACTGAGATGTGCCAGCTGAAGCAGATGGGAATGGTACTGCTTTGGTGGGCATCTGTACTGGTAACAGGCTGGCAATAGTCAACACCTTCTTTCGGCATATGATGATCCACAGGTATACATGGAGAGTCATGAGAAGGATGGACGATGAACTTGTTGAATGAAACGCAAAGATAGATTACATGTGCGTGGATGAGCAAATGAGAAGACAGGTGTTGGATGCAAGAGTGTGGAGAGGGTGGGGGAATGGAATCTCAGACCATCACTTAGTGATGGCCAAGGTAAGGCTGCAAAGAAAATGGGTGAAGAGATGAAGGGGAAGACCGGAGGAAACAGCTCCCGTGAAAAGAGTGGAGAAGTTGCAAGAACGTGAGAAAATGGCAGAGTATAAGAGCATTGTGGAAGAAAGACTGGGCAGGTATGAGTTAGAGCAGATGGAAGGGGTGGAAGAATTATGCAAGATATTCACGGAAGAGATAGGCGCAGCGTGCGAGGTGGTTTGTGGAGTGAGGAGGAGATGAAGGGATGTGCAAGAGACAGCATGGTAGAATCATGAGGTCAAATGAGATGTAGAACAAAAGAAGAAGGCATTTAGTGACTGGCTAGCGAGTTTAGGTAGGGTAGAAGAGAGAGAGAGAAGAGAAAGGTATATGTGAGCAGAAGAAAGGAGGTGAAGAGATTGGTGATGGAGAGTAAGAAGAGAGTCGATGAAGAGTTTGGAGGAATCTGAGTGTGAAATGGAGGGAGAGTAAGAAATTCTTTTGGAAGGAGGTAAAGAAAATAAGACAGCGTGAAAGGGGAAATAGCAGGGGAGTGAAAGACGGGAATTACAGATTGGTGGTGGAGAAGAGAGAGAGAATGAGGAGATGAAAGGAGCACTTTGAGGATTTGTTGAATGTAGATAGTGACGGCAGTGCACGTATAAATGGTTGAGGAATGGCTGAGATGGGAGGAGGGAGGAAGAGATCAGTAGGGCACAAGCACTTGAAGCAATAAGGAAGATCAGGATGGGAAAGGCCCCAGGAATTGATGGAGTGTGTGGTGAAATACTGAAGTATCAGGGTAAGATTGCTGTGGAGTGGATGTGGAAGTTGTGTAGATTGGCTTGGGAAGAGGGAATGGTTCCAGAGGAATAGAATCAAGTATACTGTAATTGTTCCTTTACACAAAGGAAAAGAGGAGAGAGAAGTATGTGGTAACCATAAGGGTATTTACCGTCTTAGTGTGACTGGAAAAATATATGGTAGAATACTCATTGATAGCGTTAGGCATATAACAGAGGAGCTAGTTGGAGAAGAACGAGGGGGATTCAGGAGGGGAAAATGGTGTGTGGATCAGATATTTGTTGTAAGATGTTTGGTGGAGAAGTATCTAGAGAAGGGAAAGAAAGTGTTTGCTGCCTTCATGGACTTGGAGAAATCATATGAAAGAGTAGATGGGTGAGGTATGTGGACGGTATTAAGAATATATGGACTGGATGAGAAATTGTTGTGCTGTGAAGAGAATGTACAAGGGAGCTAGGACTATGGTGAGAGTGGATGGTGAGCTGAGTTCTTTGATCTAAATGTGGGACTGAAATAGGGATGTGTGATGTCTCCATGGCTGTTTAACCCGCGCCGTCCCGGCGACGTGAATTAACGCGGCAACATTGCAAGGTCCCTAATTTGCACAATTTTCAATTTTCGCGAGTGATTTCGTGAGTGATTTTTGGCATGTATACACGGGACATCTTCCTCTATTCCTCTACAAGATCCCAAGCAGGAACAATGCCTTACACCACACAACCTCTCCCCCCTCCCCCTGCACGCCATTGTCTCGGCAATTCACCTGTTACCAGTGACCTGGCCAATAAAGACATTCAGGGCCAGAGTGATTCCCCAATCGATGACAATGTGGAGGACAAAGTTTACATAGCATTAGAGGAAGAAACAGTCAGAAATGTTGATCAGGTAATGTGGGAAAAAAAAGGTCATGAATGGTGATGAGTTAGTGAGTGAAACAATGCTTATAATGCCTATATTACTGTTTGAAAACCAATATACTCTTGTACTACATATAAATTCGTACCAAGTAAATAAATAAATACTGTTTATGAGTGGATAAAATAGCTACCCTCCCATAGAACTCGTTTTCTTTGGTGCCAGCCTGTTAGAAAACCCAGTCAGGTAAGGAAGTACTTGTACCTAAATCGGGTATTTTAAACCTCAGGTGAGCGATTTCTCTATGAATTTTCGATGTTTCTCACCAAAAGTGGATGTTTGAGCCAAAAAAAAAAAAAAAGGGTCCAAAAACGCCGGGATGGGGCGGGTTAATATATACATGGATGGGGTTGTAATGGAGGTGCAAGGTAGGGCAGTGGATGTGGGGGTGCTCTAATGAATGAGGGTGAGGTGTGGATGATTCTGGTGTTGCTCTTTGCTGATGATACAGTATTGCTGAGTGAAGATGAATGGGAGTTGCAAGGTTTGGTGAATGAATTTGGGACAGTGCGTAAGAAAAGGAATCAAAGTTAATATAAACACGAGTAAAGTTATGGCGTTTGAGAGGAATGAAGGCACAGAACGCACAGTGAGGTTGGATGGTGTGGATATGGAGAATGTGAGTGCATTCAAGTACTTGGGTAGTGTGATGAGTAAGGATCGAAGTTTGGAGGATGAAGTGCTTGAAAGCTACAGCAGGGAGGGAAGGTTGTAGGTTCACTGAAAGTGGTGATGAGAAATAGGGAGGTGAATATGTAAGTTAAGAAGTCACTGCTGTAAGTTAAGAAGTCACTGCATGTGATACCTACCCTGATGTACGAAAGCGAGGCATGGACCTTGCTAGAGGGGAACAAGTCAAGAGTCAGGGCAGTGGAAATGAGTTACCTGAGAGGAGCATATGGAGTGACATGGAGGGGCAGGTTGAAGAATGAAGAAGTGAAAGCACATTGTGGGGTGGGTGTGGATGTGATTGAGAAAATTGGAGAAATACGCTGAGGTGGTTTGGACCTGTGGAGAGAATGGAGAATGAAAGATTGACTAAAAGGGTGTATGTAGGTTAACTGGAGGGAGGGGGAGACCAAGGATGAGGTGGTGGGATGGAGTTGAGAGGTATATGAGGGAGGGTGGAGTGAGTTGGGGGGAGGGCAGTAAAAAGGTGGGTGACAGAGCGACCCGGAGGCATTTTGTCTGTGGCCACCCTTTGCGGGATTACGACATCGGACTATAGATAGATAGACAGACTAATAGATACTGTTTTGATGTTCAAATAACTGAAAGATCAATGAACACTGCCACAAACAGGAGGGGGAATATAAATATAGGTTGGGTATAGGTAGGTAGGGTAATGCTCCATATCTGGATTTCATCCGCATCCTAATGTGCCGATGGCTCTATCACGTCAGAGAATCAAGGGATTACTTTAATTTCTTATAACGAGCAAAACACGCACACCCTGCAAAGATGGGATAACAACAGGCACTTATGCTCATATTTTGAGTGAAGTCACTGCTTGTGAAAACTCTACTCAATTAGCATGTGTGCATTCACCGAGCACAAAACTCAAAATTCTGAAACACCCTAATGTGGGTGCTTGGAGCCAGGTGAAAGTGAACGGAGATTTGAGCAATGAGTTTTCCGTAATGCTGGCATGCACCAGGGGTCAGTCTTGAGTCCCTTATTGTTTAACATGGTGCTTCAGTCCCTATCACATGACTTCAGAAATGGACTTCCATGGGAGATGTTGTATGCTGATGACTTAGTATTGATTGCAGAGAATGAAAAAGAGGCAGAGGAAAGATTTACGAAAAGGAGAGATGGTATGAGACACAGGGGCTTGAAGGTAATTGCAGATAAAGCAAAACAGGTGTCAAGGGCTGGTGGCAGTACTGTCAAAGAAGAGGGAGAGTGTCCTTGTGCTGTTTGCCACAAGGGCATGGGAAGTAAATCCATTTTGTACAGTATTTGTGATAAGTGGAAGCATTAGAGATGTAGTGATATCAGAAGTAGACATTGAGATAATGCTGATACTGTGTGCGTGGTGTGTCATGGAGAGCATGTGGAGATTGTCAGGCATGAAAGGAGCGATCTTGCTGATGAGTCTCATGAGTGTGTGGAAGTTTAGTTACTTGGGAGACAAGTTATGCGCTGGAGGTGGGGATGGAGTGAGGAGTGGTTGGAAGAAGTTCTGGGAACTGTTGCCTCCCCTAATATTGTGAGAACTCTCTCTCTCTGCTAAGGGAATGTTGTATGCAACATGGTTTAGGAGTGTAATGCTGTATGGTAGTGAGACCTGGGCAGTCAAGGAAGAGGATATTAGTGGACTCAAATGTACAAAAATGACAATCATTAGGCAGATGTGTTGAGTCCTGGAATGCAAGGCCTGGGGAGGCTAAGCTTATGACTGAAGAGTTGAGAGGAAGGATGGGGCTGGAGTGAAATGGTGTTGTGATGAGGAGGGGTAGACTGAGATGGTTTAGGCATGTGGAGAGGATGGGGGATGACAATTTGGAACAGAAAGTGGGAAGTGTGAACATTGGGGTTTGGGTTGCAAGAGGTAGGATGAAAAAGACCAGGGAGAACGTCAGAGACTGTGATCTCTGGGATAAAACAGAATAGGAAGGCTGCCAGAGATTGAGCAGCATGGACAGCCACCATTAGGTGACCAAAGTCGACACATACAAGCAAGCTGGAGCCTTTATAAATGAAACGAAACAAAACAAATGAAAGTAACATGAGTACAAGTGGTTGAGGAATGGCTGGGAGATGGAGAGAGATGAGAAGGGAGGAAGAAATTAGTAGGGTGGAAGTAGTGGAGACAATGAAGAAAGTCAAAATGGGAAAACCCCCAGGAACTGAAGGTGTATGTGCTGAAATGCTGAAGCACATGGGAGAGATAGTAGCAGAATGAATAGATGTGCAGATTGGCCTGGGACGAAAACAGTCCTGGAGGATTGGAAGTCATGTATAATTATTATCCTGTATAAAGGAATAGGGAAAAATGAAGTATGTGGTAATCATAGGGGCATCTGTCTTCTTTGTGTAACAGGAACAGTATATGGTAAGATACTTATTGAGAGGGTTAGAGAAATAGCAGAGGAATTAGTTGGAAAGAACATGGGGGGTTTCAGGATGGTAGAGGTTTTGTAGATCAGATATTCATCCTAAGTTGATTAGTGGAAAACTGTCTCTAGAAGAGAAAGAAACTGTATGCAGCCTTTGTGGATTTGGAGAAAGCATAATGACAGAGTGGATACGCAAGGAATGTGGAAAATATAAAAAATATATGGAATAAATGGGATACTGTTAAATACCGTGAAGAGTATGTATGAGGGTGCTAAGGATGCAGTGCTTGTAGATGGTGAATTAAGCAAAGCTTTCTATCTGAATGCTGGATTGAAACAGGGATGTGTCTTGTCTCCATGGGTGTTCAATATGTATATGAATAGAGTTATAAAAGAGAAACATGGTAGGGCAGTGGATGATGAAGAGGCCCTAATAAGAGAAGGCAGTGTCTGGAAATTTCCTGTTCTGTTGTTCGCACATAATACTGTATTAGTAAGTGAAAACAAAGAGGAACTGAAAGGCTTGGTGAGTGAGTTGGGAGAGTTTGTAAGAAACGGAATCTAAAGGTGAATGTAGCGAAGAGTAAAACTGTGATCCTCTAGAGAAATGAAGTCACTGAATGCACAGTTAGGCTTGACAGTGAGGAGATAGAAAATGTTAATGCACTGAAGTACAGTAATACCTCGATATACAATATCCCTAGATACGATACCCCGGCTTAACGATGGGGGTAGAAATTGCACCATACCCAGCCAAACAATGGCCAAACCCTTGTTTAACGATGGGTTTTGAGTTTTCTTACCGATTGTGATGATATTTTAGACTAAATTTGTGTGTTTAGGTTGATTTGTAAACTGTTTGTAGACTTTGATTAATGTGTTTTAGCCATACGTGGGGTGAACATTGTCATTTTGGGGTACAGCTTGCTAAGCTTGATTTTTTTCACTTATATTTGACAACATTCAGATTTAATTTGTTGGATTTACTGAGTCATTTACAAGTGTTAGGCTTAGGTTAGCTTCCTTTACAGCTGTTAGGCCATTTAGATTTCCTTTAAACCTGTTTTTGGCCTCATCTGGGTGGGTTTTGGACTTGGTTTGGGGGGAAACTCAAGGCTAGTAAAGGGTCCACATTGAAATACATGTTAAAAGTACCCCGATATACGATACCCCTCCTAATGATGGGGTTTTACCTGACCAATTAGATCGTTAAACTGGGGTATGCCTGTACCTGGCTAGTGTGATGAGTAGGGATGGAAGTTTAGAGGATTAAGCATTTGAAAGGGTATAACAGGGAAGAGAGTTGCTGGTACTTTGAAAGCAGTGATAAGTAATAGGGAAGTGACCATGGAAGTATAAAAAATGGCTGCATGATGGTATTGTAATACCCACTGTAATGTACAGAAGCAAAGCTTGGACCTTGTTGGAAGGATATAAGTAAAGTGTGAGGGCAATGAAAATGAGTTATCAGAGAGAAGCATGAGGAGTTACATGGAGAGACAGACTGACAAATGAGGAAGTGAAGGAGCACTGTGATGTGGGTGTGGATGTGAATGTGACAGAAAGTGTTAGGAGAAATACACTGAGGTGGTTTGGCCGTTTGGAGAGGATGGAGAGTATGAGACTAGTGAGGAGGGTGTATGTGACTGAGGTGGAGGGGTGGGGAGGGATGATGAGACTGAGGATTAGATAGAGGGATGAAGTGGAGAGCTATATGAGAGAGGGGTGTGTGAGTTGGGGAGAGGGCGGCCAAATGGCAGGGGACCAGGTGACATGAAGGTGATTTAATTACGGCCACACTTCATGGAATTATTGCATCTGGCTGTAGCTAGATGGATAGACAGACTAATATATTTGTCAACATCATCATCCGGACCTCCTTTCCCACCCTACAGCAAGGTGAGGAGTAGCAATGTCCTGACAGCCCAAAATGGCCAAATCCAAAGGGCAATGCTTCCATTCGCTCACCATTCAAGCCCACGGAATCCTGGCTCTGTCTGATCCACCAAAAAAATTCACCATGTTCTGTAGCATCTTCCACTCACTCAATGTAAGGATGCCTTATGGTCTCTAGCTGAGTGACAAGACAAATGGTTTCCTGTACCCAGGAAACCATTTACTATGCCCGGTGATAACTATATAACTGGGGTTTTTGGCCAAGTTTAATGTCCCCCAGACTCCCCTATCTAAAATCACTTAATCATGGCAATTGATAGACTAATATACCTGTATGAAATTATCATGCAGCTTCCAGACTTAAACCTCTGCTTTGGTTTCAGGATTTTCATTGCACCAGCCACCTTTCTTCCTTGAGCCATTCAGCCTCCACTTTCGTTACAAATTTCTCTCTTTTTTTACCATCTCATCTTGAACTCATTACCATTTCACCTCTCTTTACAATAGCACACCACAATGTGAGTGACATCTCCCAACACCCTTACTCTTACCTACATTTACTTTCAAATTATGCTGAGCACAGTCATTCACAACACTCCGAATCATGCTGGAGAGATTCTTCTCACTGTTAACAGGCAACTCAACAATTTTTGCATACATCGGATCTACAATACAGCATCTTTCATTTATCATCATTCCCACCCTTATTCCCATGACTCACGTTTAATCCTTTCTTATAACTCTATCCCACTTGTCAAAGTGAAACACTAAAACTAATCCACCCATTTAGACAACTATTTATTCTTTTGAATACTTCACAACCAAAATTATAACTCAACAAGATGCAATGGTTTTCCATCAACAATGTACCGTACAAATGTAAAATCTCCTATAAACCCTTCCCTATTCACCTTGGTTGTTTTTTTTCCAAACCTATACCTGCCATAAATACCTAACAGTCCTCCACACATGCTTTTATCCTGCATTCCTTCTCACGCTGTTTTTTGACTATCTAGCTTATTATAAGTTAGCTAATCCACACATGCCCCATCACTCCTATAACAACTCTGTTCATCATCAATTACCAGACATTCGGATACCTATCTTATAAGGAATGTACCAAGAATTGATACAATGAGAATGTTCAGTCAGTGCAACTCACCTTCAACAGCCAAGTGAGGACAGAGTCTCTGTAGGGCACAAAGTTGTCGCCTTTGCTCTTTGCTTTGCCCACTGCAGTATCGGCCAATTTAGAGATAACCAACCCAAGAGTCGTTAGTGACCTGATGTTAGAGAAAAATCAATCACTATTATACATATAAACAATATACATATCTCCCACACTATTCGACAGGGATGAATTTCACAAAAAGTGGCTGAATAATGAATTGGTCGAATAACAAACAGATTTTTTCCCATAAGATTGTTAAGAAGTAGGGGGGTTTGGTTCCTGAACATCTTCGTCATTCAAAAAATATTCAATACAGATGGAAAAAATACCAGTAAATATGAATGAAACTGATACAGGGATTTGAGCTGTTTTTTTTGCAGATCTACATTCTCAAGGAAAATTATTTTAGTACTGGATACATGATACACCTCAGATCACTGACATTTGATTTTCGATAAAAAAAAAACACTGAAGAACAAACGAAATATACCTACTCAGCGATATTATTGAAAGCCGCCTGAATGCCTTCGATAGCATATTTACTGCTGATCCCATTGACTAAACATCACGTCACCACACCAAATAAACTCAAATGCATACAATTTAAAACCATAAATAGCAGTGGAAGCCTAACTGAAAGCGCTGAAACCTAACTGGGGGGCTTTGTTCCCAGGACCCCCAGTGATTACAACCAACCTAACTTAATGCAAACTAAGATGTGCATTACATAAAACTGGCGCCAAACAGTATCGTGCATGAAGAGCATTCGTTATACTGTACGTGCAATCGTCACCCGACTATGTGATAGTGAAACTCTCACTCTGGTTGGTGAGCACATAACTGTGCTTGACAGGGGCAATAGTAAAGGTCTTGGGTGTAGCCATGGTGGTGCTGTGGTATTCCATGTGGTCAAATAGAAATGCAGACGAATGAAGAGGCAACCGATCAGCAGTGTAGAGCGCAGGAGACTGAGGCAGCTGACAGCTCAGCTGGTCTGTCTGGCAGCGCATGGTTTGAATTGTCGAAATGGTGGGGATAACTATGTCGAACAAGGAAAAAGGGTATAGATTTATAAATGTTGAAACAATGAACTATCGAGTAACGATTGCTCGAACAACAAAGGCTTGGTGTATCTATATTTATGCCTGTACTGGGGATCTACACACACACACACACACACACACACACACACACATATATAGTGGCAGGTGGGGGGAAACAATCTTGCTGCACTATGGGGTGGTACTACCACTCTCTGGCCAGGTGTTAGGATGAATTCTGCCACTGTATTCCCTGCGTCTTGTAAAAGGCAACGAAAAGGGTCAGGGCCAGGGGACTAGGGGCTCCCTCCTCTGTTTTTTAGTTCCTACAATGAGACAGGGCCTAGAAAGGGATGGGGGATTGAGTTATCCCCGTACCCTGAAGACTGGGTCTATGAATGTGCATGGATGTTGCACAATTGAGGCTAAAAGGGAGGAGACTGGGACAATGTTTGTGAGAAGATGAAAGGGAAAGGTGAGTCTAAGTTTGGAAGTGTGGATGGAGGGATGTCAGGTGTTGATGGAGGAAGGGTGAGAGAAGGTGTGGCCTTGTTAGTGAGTATGGAAGTGCAGCAGTGTGTGACTGAATGGGAGGTGGTGTCATTGAGACTGACGTGGTTGAAAGTGAAATTTTGACGTGGGTTGTGGGCATTTGTGAGCATATATGGGCCTGGTAGTGAAAGGGATGCTGAAGAGATGGAGTCTTTTTGGAATGATGTTGATGAGTGTCTGCAGAGTATAGAGGCAAATGTGAATGTGGTAATGATGGGAGATCTGAGTGCCAGAATGAGAAATGTATCAGTTGAAGGTGTAGCTGGTATGCATGGTGTGATTGGAAGAAATGAAAATGGCGAATGAATAATAGCGATATGTGCTGAGCGAGATGGTAAGTGGAAATACCTTGTTTGAGAACAAAGATATTTGTAGGTATACATAGGTTAAGCAGGAGGGTGGAAGGGTTGTTGATAGAGCACTGATGGACTATGTGGTTGTGTCCAGGAATGTAAGAGGAAGATTGTTGGATGTGAGAGTTTTGAGAGGAGAGGGTGGAGGTACATCTGACCACTACCTGGTGAAGGGAAAGTTGAGAGTAGGAATGAGGTGGGTGAGAGCTAGGAGAGGTAGGTGTGGCAGGGAGGTTTTGAAAGAGAGTTGGATAAAAGAGAGAAAACGACAGAGTAACATGAGAAGCTGAAAGATGTCGCTGATTGCACTGAGCAACTGACCCTCGTGTAGTGTGATGCAGTAAAGATCTGTCCTTTCTCCCCTTGGGGCTAAGATATGAATAAATGTGTGTGTGTGGATGAGTAATGTGTTCTTACCTAATTGTTCTTACCTAACTGTATCTTTACAGGAATGAGTCAAGCTCGTACTGTCCCGTATCTTAAACCATATTTATCGTACATATCCTTAAATTTGTGAATTGTTTTGGCACACACTATTTCATTCGGTAATGCATTCCAATGATCAATTGCTCTGTTTGGGAAACTGAATTTCCTTATGTCTTTATCACCTCTCTTCTTATGCAGTTTTTTGCAGTGTTCTCTTGCTGATGCTTCCCCATATGTTAAGTAATCATTTATGTCTATTTTCTCCTTCCCTGATATGCATTTATATAGCATTATCATGTCACCTCTTTTCCTTCTCTCCTGTAGTGTTGGTAGATTCAGTTTATTTAGTCTTTCTTCATAGCTTAGATCCCTTAAGCTTGGTATCCATCTTGTAGCGGCCCTTTGAACTTTTTCAATCTTGTCTATGTGTTTTTTGAGATGAGGACTCCAGACTACTGATGCATACTCCAGGGTTGGCCTGATGAATGATGTTATTATCCTTCTTAGCATGTCTTCATTTATGTATGTGAATGCTATTCTCATATTTGCAAGCAGTGTATACATGTTCCGTACCTTCTCACTGATGTGGTCAGCCGGAGATAGTCTGTTACTGATAATCGCACCTAGGTCCTTCTCTCTTTCTGATGTGTGTAGGGTTTTGTTTCCTAACGTATAATCCCAATCAGGTCTTTTTCCACTTTTACCAAACTTGATTACATGACACTTGTCCACATTGAATTCCATTTGCCATGTATTACTCCATTCATGAAGTTTATTTAATTCTTCTTGTAGCTCTTTACAAGAGTCTGTGTTAGTAATTCTCCTTTGTATTTTTGCATCATCTGCAAACATATTTAGAAAGCTTTCATTTCCAGTGTTACTGTTTATATCATTTATATACACTAAAAACATGATTGGTACCAGCACTGAGCCCTGTGGTACTCCACTAGTCACTTCTTTCCATGATGAGTAGTTTCCCCTTAGTACTGTTCTCATTTCTCTCTTATGAGAAAATCTTGCATCCAACAAAACAGTTTGCCTTGAATTCCTCCTTGATGGTACAGTTTCCATAAAAGTCTTTGGTGTGGTACTGTGTCAAATGCTTTCTTGAAATCTAAATAGATACTGTCCACCCATCCTTCTCTTTCCTGTATTGTGTCTGTTACTCTGTCATAGTAGCTCAACAGATTAGTAACACATGATTTTCCTTTTCTGAAACCAAACTTTCTGTTATCATATTGTGTTCTTCTAGATGATTTACCAAAGCTTTTCTTATAAGCTTTTCTAATACCTTGCTTACAACACTGGTCAGTGATACTGGTCGGTAGTTGAGTGGATTTTTGTGTGTGTGTTGTCTTGTCTCACCTACCTACCTTTCTTTGTGGGAAGCAGCCTAGGTATATAGGTACAGTACTGTATATAGATAGGGTGTTTCACAGGGCATAGGGTATATAGTGAATGTTTCAAAACACCTGTTCCTCATTGAAGCCTGTGTTTGTTTAGATGTGAAAAGGTATCTGAATAAGTTTTGACATGATATGACAGAGTTTAGTGGTCCCGCAAACTAACACTTTGTTCAGTCTGTAACGAGCACTCAGCCAGGAAGGTTGTCAGTGTGCAGTGCGATGGACACTTGAATAATTTCCAAGGTGTGGTTAATTGGACAGCCAAGTGCAGAAGTTTCAGGGTGCTGTTTCCCAACAAAACTGAAAGTTTTGAAGAAAGTGAAGTATCATCAAACACAATAAGAGCTGGGCAGAATCAAATGTCTGAATCTCTGCCTGGACACCATAATTCCATTCTGGCAGAGAGCCAGGATTCCTGCTATGAGGCAAGACAATGCACTTTGCAAGATGGAAGTCCTCTTGGCACGGTACGATAAATTGGTAAAAAAACACAAGAGCCTACACGACCCATTCCGTGTACAAAAAGAGATGTTCCAGTCACAGTTGAAGAACGAGATTTTTTATATCGCCCACAGCAATGCCCTCGTGATGATGAAGAATGAAGAGGACAAACTCTTCTACCAGACCCAACAGAAGGACCCAACAGAGAGTAGCATGACAGAAGTGGATGCAAAACTGCACAAGAAGGAAATCTGGAAGAGGAAACGAGACAAAGAGAGTAAGCACAGACGTACTAAAGAAGAGGAGAGAGTGAAGAAGGCCACTGAACGTGCCAACAGTGACGCAAGAAACTGCACTTCTATGGACACAGATTCAGAGGATGATGATCCTGGTTTCGAAGCAGTCACTTCCACATCTCTGCCCACTCCCAAGCGCTCGAAGAATTTGACATCAAAGAAGCCTCCGATGTATATGACTGGATGAACTTGTAGCATCGTGATGCATCAATGTCCTATGGTAGCGCTCGAAGAATTTGACATCAAAGAAGCCTCCGATGTATATGACTGGATGAACCTGTAGCATCGTGATGCATCAATGTCCTATGGTATCAAAGCGAAATCACTGTCACAACTTGACAGAACTATCTATTTCTACCATGATGTACCAGGCATGCTGATCTCTCAGAAAGCATGTAGCAGAGGCTTACCAAGAAGAAAGTTTCTATGTGGGAGAACCCATGGTTTTGCATTTTGATGGGAAGATCCTGCCAGATATTACAGGTGATGGAACAGTAGATCGAACTGCCATCTTGGTATCTGCCAATGGCCAGGAGAAACTTCTCGGAGTCCCAAAAATTGATGCAAGTACTGGATCTGAGACTGCTCATATGTGTTGCAATTTGCTGAGAGCACACAGCCTAGAAGGAAGGATCGCTGGTCTTTCTTTTGACACCACAGCACGTAACACCGAACTTCTTGCCGGTCCCTGTGCAAAGATTGAAGATGTTCTGGCCTGAAAGTTGATCCATCTAGCATGCAGACATAATATTTATGAAACTGTGCTTGCTCGCGTGGTTGAGGCGGAAGTGGAGCTGTCTTCGGGACCAGATATCATGATTTTTATGTGATTTCAGAAGCCCTGGAATCATATTGATTGCTCCCTTGTAACTACTGCACTGGACACTCCATGGAATCATATTGATTGCTCCCTTGTAACTACTGCACAGGACACTCCAGAAAGCAATGTTGTTTGAACAATGTTGGTAGCCCTTTCTGAACGAACTGTTCAAGTCACACAGGAGTTGCTCCTAACAAACCAGCCACATGATGACTATAAGGAGATTTTACAGCTGGTTCTCTTGTTTCAGGAAGCAATGTCTGTTGAAATGGCTCCAATCCGAAAACCGGGAGCCTACCACTGGGCCAGGTGAATGGGAAAAGCTGTTTATGTGTTCAAAATTTTTCTTTTTCATGATCAGTTCAACATGACGCCATATGATTTCAAAGGCATCACGAACATCTGTCTCTTTGTTGCCCTGGTGTATGCCAAGGCTTGAGCTCGTGTAGCTATTGCTCAGTTAGCTCCTCGTGTAAATTTGGAGTTTCTACAGAATCTGGAAGTACCTGAAGAAGGCACTCCCCGTGACTCAACGAAGCAGAGGACCACAGTGTTCAAACGCCACCTTTGGTATCTATCGGATGCCCTGCTTGAACTAGCATTTTCTGACAGAGGGCTATAATCAGAGGACCTTAAAAGTATATGTGACAGTCTTAAGAAGCCAGGCTCAAAAAAAAGGAAATAAAGTGCCTCGAGAAGAAGGGTCTGGATTCTTTCATGTAAAAGAGACTCGGAGACTTTGTTACAGCAGAGACCAGGGATCTCTTCACAGCAATGGATATTGAATCATCCTTCCTGAAGAAGCCCCCAGTGGCTTGGAAGGATGACCCTAATTTCGAACTCGGACTGAAACGCGTCTCACGCCTGGCGGTTGTCAACGACAGAGCAGAAAGGGGGATTGCGCTTGTTGCAAAGTTCAACTCTTCAATTACTAAAAATGAAGAAGGCAAGCAATACCTCCTGAAGGCAGTGTTCAGGCACCGAAAGATGATCGAGAAGATGAAAGCAGACATATTAGAATGAAAAGAAATCTAATGCATATCTTAGTTTCTGTGTTTTTGAATGGAAGTGAAATAACTACTTAATTTGTGGGACACCTAAATATTAGGATACAGTCTTTATTTTTTGTGTATGTTTTTGGTTCATGTAAATGATGGTAACAATTAACCCCTAAAACGCGGCTGTGTACAGTCGATCCCCCCCCGAGTGGTGGGGTTGTATCGCGGTCTGAGTACCTGTAGGAAAATATTCGCCAAAAATCAGAGATTAAGCCTAGAACATTATACTTGGTATGGCAGATAGTACTTACATTCAGCTTTCTCCACAGACAGGTGTTGAGCCTTCGTGGACTACCCAAGGACTTGTGGAGACTTGCAAAGTTGGGTAACCAAATCTTCACTTTCACACCTCCAGCAACCCAGTTTCCCCTCTACCACAGCCTCATTCTGTCACAGTAAACTTTATACTACAACGTAAAGGTAGTTAGGAATCCGTATTTGTACAATAAGCACTGAAAATAAGGCTAAAATCAACGGAGCGTACGGCCGACATGCACTGTGGCGGCGGTCTTCCCGTCACTCAACAAACATTTCCATTTTCACAGCTAAAAACATGTATACTACATTATTTTCAATCATATTACTTCCCAAAAGATCACCACGGCGCGCTTTTTATTCTGCCTTACGTCCGCCACTTTATTCTCGTTCCTGTCGGCCGCTTGCACTGACTGGGAAGAGCTAGAACTCGCCATAATCTCACTTGAAAGCCTGCAGTAAACCGACGCTAAACAGAGGCAAACCGTGAGAAAAAAAGCTAGTGTTACAACTGGGGAAACAAGCGTTTCCTAGTAGCATAAACTGCTTGTGAGAGGAGATCGCAGATTTACAGTTCTGAGCACTCAGAGCGCTGCCATGTATCACAGCCAGGCTGGCCGGGCCGTGGTGGGGGGGGGGACGGGGGGAAAACGCGATATTTGGCAACAACTGAGGTCAGTAGTACAAAGGTAAAGTATGCTAGTTGTAGCTAGAGGGTGGTGGTACTGATAGACAATACCAGCTGGAGCCTGCTTGCCCGCGGTTATTCAAAATTTACTCAAATCGCAAACGCGACGATCCGCCGTTCTGTCCTTTGGGCCGACCTTCGCAAATGCGACGATCCGCGTTTAAGGGGTTAACGAAGATAAAAATCATCATTATCATTATTATTTATGTGAAACACCCCCCCCCTCCCTCTACACACATATATAATATACGGTGTGTGTGTATATATATATATATATATATATATATATATATGAAGTTCAGGGAGCTCTTGCCTCTCCTGACATTGTGAGGGCTCTCCCTATGTGCTAAGGGGTCTTTGTATGCAGCATGTGTTAGGAGTGTAATGCTGTATGGCAGTGAGACCTGGGCAGTGAAGGAGGAAGACATTCACCGGCTCAGACGTACAGAAATGACAATGATTAGGTGGATGTGCAGTGCGTCCCTGCGTCCAAGGCCTGGAGGGGCTGGGTTTACAATGGAAGAGTTGAGAGGTAGGATGGGACTGGAGTGTATTGGTGTTGTGATGAGGAGAGGTAGATTGAGGTGGTTTGGACATGTGGAGAGGATGGGGCATGATAATTGGGTGAGGAAGGTGAGAAATGTTAATACTGGGGGTGGGGTTATGAGGGGTAGACCGAGAAAGACATGGGACGAGGTCATTAAGTGTGACCTTAGGGTTAAGGGACTGAACAGGGAGGCTGCAATGGATCGTGCAGCGTGGAGAGCCGCCATTAGGTGACCAAGGCCGACACATGCAAGCATGTTGGAGCCTTTAAAAACGAAACGATATATATATTATAAACACACACACACACACACACACATAATATACATATACAAATAAATATATATATATATATATATATATATATATAAGTAATCACTCTAATATCCAGACGCCCAATAACCGAACATCCCCACTACCCGGACCTTATCGTCCTGGGATCCAACATTCCCAAAATGGTCCAAAACCCCCCCCCCCAAAAAAAAAATCGATTTTTTTTTGCCGTCCGTAATTTGAACTTGCCGCGCGCGCCGCGGGAGAGCATTGTTTTGGTTCGTCATTCCTCCGACGTCCGATAGAGCGCCGCTGCATCCTCCCCACTTCCCGCCTGTCTCTCACCGCGACTGGACCTACGCTCTTCGTAATGGCTGCCCACGTGCTCACTTTTGTGGTGGTGCCGTACTTGCTGCAAGGCCTCCTGCTGCTCTCGGCCCTCCTCTTAGTGTGTGTGATGATGGCCCCGCCACCTGAGAAAAGGAAGAGAGTGGTGTTGACTCTGGAAAAGAAGAGGGAGATATTGGAGAAAGTTGATGCGGGTTGGTCTTCTTCACGCATTCTCCGCGAGTTTAACCTGGCCCGGTCGACTTTGTTCGATATCAAACGTTCCCGAGACAAACTCATGCAGTACACGGCTGACTTCTCGTCGAGAAGCAAAAGCAACGTGGAAAGGAAGGTTATGTTTACCCCCAAGTTTGCAGAAATCGACCGATCCACGTTGATTTGGTACCGACAGCAACGTGCAGCTGGTGTGATGGTACATGGAACGGAGCTGAAGGCTGCTGCTGAGAAGTTTGGAAGGCTTCACGACGCCCTAGACTTCAAGGCATCCGAGGGTTGGCTCTTCGCGTTCAAGTTGCGACATGGCCTTACTAACCGTAAAGCACACGGCGAAGCATTGGACGCTAACGAGGATGGAGTTGACGAGTTTAGGCACAAGGTGAAAGGCTTGATCGACAGGGAGGGCCTCACTCTCGGTCAAGTCTATAACGCAGACGAAACTGGCCTATTCTATCGCTCACTGCCAACGAACACTCTAGCCGATGAGACGGAGAAGCGTGTACCTGGCCGCAAGCTTTCTAAGGAACGGATATCTGCTTTGTGTTGTGCCAGTGCTAACGGCATGCACCGGCTTAAGCCCGTTGTTGTTGGCCGTGCAAAGCAGCCTCGGTGCCTTCGTGGGGTGATGGATGTCCTTCCTGTTGTATGGTACCATTCTTTGAAAGCATGGTTCACAGCTGTGATCTTCAAAGACTGGTTTCACCGTCACTTCGTCAAGGAGGTCATCCAGTACCAGACGAAGACACTGGGAATCCCGCGCGACCAGGTAAAGGCTCTCCTCCTGCTCGACAATGCACCTGCCCACCAGTGCGACAAGGACTTGGTTGCTGAGAATGGCCGTATTAGGTGCATGTTTCTGCCACCTAATACGACTGCTCTCATTCAACCCATGGACCAAGGAGTGATCGTGGCAACAAAGCGCCTGTACCGTCGGAAGTTCCTGGACGAGGTGATGGTTGTTCTCGAGGACGAGGACGAGCGCAGGGAAGGACGTGACACTCGAGGCAAGCGGACTTTGGAAAACCTTCGCCGCTACAACATCAAGTCTGCGCTGTACAACTGGGCTAGTGCATGGAAGGATGTCCCTGTGAAGACTCTGGAAAATGGTTGGTCTCGTCTGCTTCTCGGAACAGATGTGGAGTACGATTTTCTGGGCTTTGACGTGGATGACTTCCATGCACGGCTACGTACGCACGGCGACGTTGTTGATGTGGACAATGTACGTGAGTGGTTGGACGACGACGAGGGCGATCCTGGGTATCAGACATTGTCTGACATCGAGATCGCGTCTTCGGTTGCTGGTGTCAGTCCCGAACTTGAAGATTCCGATGACAAAGGCGACGATGATGCGGACTCCTCTCAGCAGGACACTACTCCAGCCATCCCCAAGCTGAGCGCACTCCGGGAACATCTAGAGTTCGTCCTAGACTACCTGGAACACCCGGACTGTGACAGGGAGATGGGGCCCTTGGGACTCGTGGAGGAAGTGCGTGCTTTCAGGCAGCGCATCATCAATCGCCAGAATCGTCGGTCCTTGCGTCAGTCAACGATTGACAGTTTTTTCAGGCCCGTGACCCCCGCTGTGCCAAGCCCTGGCTCCACTCCGTTGCCTCCCCAAGACAGGCCCTCATGCTCCGAGCCACAGCCCAGCACATCAGCTACAGTGGAGTCACTGCTCGATGTGAGTTTGCGGCTTTCGTCAGAGTCTTCTGTAGTCGGTACGCCATCACCACGACCCAGCGATGCACCCCTTGGTCGCCTGCCAGTGATACTCTCGGACTCTGACAGTGAATAAACAGCAAGAACTTCTCCACTAGACCACACGGGAATTTAGAGTGTTGTGCAGTGAAAAAAACGGTGTTGTGTTAAGGTTTTCGAAATGAGAGAAAAGACTCAGTGGAAACAAAATTTAACGTAACTAACCTTCTTTGTTTTGGCTTTGGAAAATTAAAAAAACTTGGGAAAAGTTAATGTGCAACACAAAATTAAAATGGAACATTATTTGGACTAAAGTGAGCACTGTGAAGAGAACGGACTTCTGTGTGTTACTGACTAAGTTCAGTGCAAGACTTCAGGAAGAGTGTACTGCAAGTGCTTCAGGAAATCGTTCTTACTGTCAGAGTCCGAGAGGAGGCGGTTATTCATCAAGGTGGCCAGAGACTTGCTCTAAGTAGCCAGAATGTTTCATACTGTACTTTTTTCCATACTATACTTACCTCATGCATGTGCAGTAGGAATGTGTTTTTCAGAGTTAGGCTAGGTTAGGGTCCATAAGTACCAGAATGTATATTAATGTATGAACATACTTCTAAACCCTCATTTTATGTTTCTTTTGCATTTATTTCAGTGATTTATGTGCCTTATTGGTGTAATTTGGGTCTTAAATAGGTGCTATGCATGTCTAGAGGGAGTTGTATAGGTGTTTCTCTGAGTTAGGGTCCATAAGTACAAGTCCATAAGCTAGGGCCCAATATCCGGACGAAACCAATAACCGAACCTACCGATGGCTCTATTAATCCGGATATTGGAGGGATTACTGTATATATATATACAGTTATCACTCTAATATCTGGACGCCCAAAATCTGGACATCCCTACTAACTGGACATAATCGTCCCGGGATCCAATATTCCCAAAATGGTCCGAAAACCCCCCAAAAATATACAAAAAAATGAATTTTTCCCGCCCATAATTTGAACTTGCCGCGCGCGGCGCGAGAGAGCGTTGTTGTGGCGCGTCATTCCTCTGACATCCGATAGAGCGC
>NC_136977.1:15111651-15134151 GCF_032717465.1 Coenobita brevimanus
CAGTTTATTCACTGTTTATTCACAAAGGCATGCACAAGGGCAGCCATGGCGATGAGGGTGCAGTCACGATGGTAGGTATGCAGGAAATGGGGAGAATGCAGGGGTGCTCTAGCGGATGTCATTAGAACTATGGGCCAAAACACAGCTGTTCGTAACTGCACAGCAAATTTAGAGTAGGGATGAACACATATCGGCCTCTTTTTTTTTTTCTTTTTTTTTTTTTTTTTTTTTTTTTTTTTTTTTGGTGTCCCAGATCCCAAACCAAAAATGTCCAGGACTTGTGGTGTCTAGGTCTTGGGCATCCGGGTCTTAAAGAGATTCCTGGACATTTTGGGTCCAGGCCTTTGGACCCCCCCCCCAAAAAAAAAAAAAAAAAAAAAAAAAAAAAAAAATCGACATTTTTTTCAATCGTACTTTGAAATAGGCACGAAGCGCCAAACAGCTGTGTTTATGCTTGCTGCTTCTTCCCCCATCCCTCCCCAGTTACCACCTAACTACCATCCTGACTAGACACTAATTCAATGGATGCTGTACGTGCTTGTTTTTATGAATAAACAGTGAATAAATTGCAATACCTCGCCACTAGACCACATGGGAATTTACAGTGTTGTGCAGTGTTATGAAATTAGAATTCAGAGTGCAAAGATTAAGTACAGAGTGTAAACTAGAGGTTGAAAATGGCAGCTGAAACTAGCATGGTGCAATCAAGAACAGAATGTGCAGTGTTAAACAATTATAACTCATAGTGCACAGGATTAAGTCTAGCACAACACTGAAATACTTTACGTGCTTCAAGAGCATTTTCACCTCTGACAGAGCCTTAGAGGAGGCGGGTTAACCATAATAACGAACGGCCACAGACGTGTTGTAAGTACCCTGTACACTACTAAATATTTTCCATACTCAGATCTAATTCCTCATTCTCTGGTTCCTTTTCATTTATTTCATACTTCTGTCCCTTACTTGTGTGAATAGGGTCTTACATGGGTGCTATGCATGTCCAATAGAAAGTTATGTAGGTGGTTTTCTGAGACGGGGTGGGTTAGGGTCCATAAGTACCAGTTCAGGAGGCAGGGGCCCACTATCCGGATGGACCCACTTTCTGGACATGCCTTTGGCTCTGTTACATCAGATAGTGGAGGGATTACTGTACATATATATATGTATTGTTGTGAGTAAAAGATGGAAGAAGAGCATAAAAGAGTATGGATCAGTTGGGTCAAGGATTGTGTGGGTAAGATTGAAAGTTGGAATACAAATGTGGGCGATTGTGTGTGTGTGTATGCATCAACGCAAGATCGTGCAAGCAGAGTGAGGGAAGAGTTCTGGACAAATGTTGAAGTGTGCATGGAAAAGTTTGGAAGGAATGAGAGAGTGTTTTTGATCGGTGATATGAAAAAGCAGGGAATGTGAAGATGGATGGAATAGTTGGTGAGTGGGGTGTGCCTGCTGAGACAGAGGAGAATGGCAGTGCGTTAGTGGATATTTGTGCTGGGAGGGGGTTGGTGATAGCCAATACCCTCTTCAGGCACAAAATGATCCACAGGTATACATGGCGAGTGATGAGAAGGGTGGGTGGTGAACTGAATGAAAGGAAGGCAATGATTGATTATGTGTGTGTGGATGAAAGGATGCGAAAATGTGTAATGGATGCAAGAGCTTATAGAGGTTGGGAGAGTGGACTTTCTGACCACTACTTGGTGGTGGCCAGAATCAAGGTCAATTAGAATGGAGAAATAGAAGAAGGGAAGGACGGGAAGAAGGAGTATTTGTAAGGAGAATGGAAAGGTTACAAGAGGATGAGAAAAAGGCAGAGTATAAGAGAGAAGTGGAGGAACGATTTGGCTGATATGAATTGGAGCAGATGGGGGATGTGGAAGGTGTGTGTAGGATATTTACAGAAGAAATATGTGCAGCATGTGATGTGGTGTGTGGGATGAAGAGAAGACGGAGGGGTGTGCAAGGAACAGCGTGGTGGAATGAAGAGGTGAGACAGGCTGTGGCACAAAATAAGAAAGCATACAATGAATGGATAAGAAATAGGGGCATGGAAGAAGTTGAGAGGCAGAAGAGAGAGTTATATGTAGAAAGAAAGAGGTGAAAAGATTAGTAAGAGAGAGTAAGAAGAAAGCGGATGAGGAATTTGGAAGGAACTTGATTGTAAAGTGGAGGGACTGTAAGAAAATGTTCTGGAATGAGGTGAAAAGAGTAAGACAGGGTGGAAGTAAAGTTAGCAGGAGAGTGAAAGATAAAAATGGTATTACTAGTGGAGAAGGGAGAAAAAGTGAGCAGATGGAGAGAACACTTTAGGGAACTGTTGAACTAAGAGGATGGAAGTAATGCGAGTATAAGTGGCTGGGGAATGGCTGGGAGGAGGAGAGAGGTGAGAAGACAGGAAGAAATCAGTAGGATCGAAGTTGTGGAAGCAATGAAGAAAGTTAAATTGGGGAAAGCCCCAGGAATTGATGGAAGGTGTGGTGAAATGATGAAGTATGGGGGAGAGATAGTAGTAGAATGGATGAGGAAAATGTGCAGATTGGCCTGGGAGGAAGGTAGAGTCCCGGAGGATTGGAAGTCAGGTATAATTATTCCCTTGTACAAAGGAATAGGGGAAAAAGAAGTGTGTGGTAATCACAGGTGCATCTGTCTTCTTAGTATAATAGGAAAAGTGCACGGTAGGATACTTATTGACAGAGTTAGAGAAAGAACAGAGGAATTAGTTGGAGAAGAAGAGGGAAGCTTTAGGAAGGGAAGAGGGTGTGTAGATCAGATATTCATTCTTAGATCTTTAGTGGAAAAGTTTCTAGAGAAGTGAGTTCCAGAGAGATGCAGTCTGAGGAATGAAAGAATTCTGATAGGCAGAAGTAGTAGTAGTAGTTGTTCCCTAGGCAGTCTGGCTGAACAGCCCCGAGTCCCTTACGAAAGCCATGGCCAAGACTGGGCTTTCCCACAGAGCTCTCAAAGAGTGTATGTTGTGTTGTTGGCGTAGGTGATTGTGTGCAATGCAGTCTTCCATAATGTACTTAATAGTATGGGGTGCTGTGTTGCATCCTGGACAGGCATCAGCGACGGAGTCATCCAGCCTCTTTTGGTAGCTTAAGAGGACTGGATGGTGCCCACATCTCAGCCTGGCCAGGTGGACCCTGTCCTCACGAGGAAGATAGGATTCAGAAGGGTGGATGTCAGGAGGCTGTGCATGCAGCTGTGTGTTGTCTTTAAGTGACTGAATGGAGCGGCGAGTGATCTGAGCGTGGATGTGCTTCTGGAAGCTGGTCTGAGGTGGGCGAGGGGGGAGAGATGACAGTATTTGTGTATGGTATCGTGTGCTGGGTGTTGTTTTGATGTTCCTTGGTGTGGGTGGATGTGCTGCCATGTACTGTAGTGGATGTTGTGGGTTTGTGGAGGCTGCAGCAAGAAACTGGGTGCCTCTCATGTCTAGGTGATCCTTGACTTTGAGGACTTTGGTTTCTTGATGTAGGTGGTCTGTGGGTGTAGTAGCTGTGCAGCCTGTGATTATTTTTAAGGCCTTGTTCTGTATGGTCTGTAGAGTGTTGTAGTGTGTTTTGGTCAGGTTAGAAGCCCAGGCAGGGCTTGTATAATTCATCACTGAATGTATGTATTGTTTGTATACTGTGGTGGTGTTTTCTTTGTTGTGTCCAAATGTTGTATGGGCAAGTGACCTCAAAGCATTATGTATTGGTGTTATTTTATTTTTAATGTTTGTGATGTGTTGTTTAAATGACATTGATGTATTGTATGTTACACCAAGGATTTGGGGGGGGGGGTAGGGGAGTGTTGTTTATGGTGAGGTGTGGGATGTGACTGTGTTCTGCTGTCCAGTTTGTGAGAAGAGTCACTATAGATTTGGCTGGGGCTATTTTGAGCCTGTTTGTGGTGAACTATTCGTGTAGTGTGTTGAGGTAAGGTTGAATGATGTGTGCAGCTGTTTTTGCGTTTTGGTGTGTACATGTAAGTGTTATATCATGTGCATAGGAAGCTATGTGTATCTGTGGTGTGTGGGGTGTGGGTACGTCGTGCATGTATAGATTAAAGAGTGTAGGGGACAAAACAGACCCTTGGGGGATGCCATTTGTTAAGTTTCTGATGTTAGAAGACTGACCGGCAAATGTTACATGTGCAAAATCTACCTGCTAAGTAGTTTGCCAGCCATCTTTTTGTGCATGTTTGTGTTGAGTATTTTGTTTGTGAGGTTGTGGCGGGGGATGGCATCACAAGCTTTGCTAATGTCTAGCGTGACTAGGAGTGTTCTGTGTGGTGGCCTAGCTGAATTCATGCCATCGAAAACTCTCTGTGTAAGGTTTGTAAGAAGGGTGCTTGTGGAGTGTAGTGGCCTAAAGCCATGTTGTGACTGGGCTAGGGGAATGTGAGGTGTGACTAGTTATAGTATCAGTCGTTCAGTGACTTTAGAGGGGGTGCCGAGGAGTGTGATGGGGCGATGTGAGGAGGGTAACGTGGGGTCTTCGTTGGGTTTAGGGATAGTGATGATATTGCCATGCTTCCAGATGTTGGGTATTGTGTTGTGTGAGTAGCTATAGTTTGATATGTTGGTGAGTGCTTGTATGCCTTGTGGTCCTAGGTGTTTAAGGTGAATGTTGCTTATGTTGTCTGGTCCACAGGCAGATGAGTGCTTGAGGTTGTTAATGATGTGCTTCATCTGGTTGTAAGTGAAAGGTGCGTAGTCTGGGTCTGTGGGGAACTGTCTCTTATGTCTGATGATACGTCAGTCTTCCGGATGGGGGGTTAGATGGCTGACTTGTGAAAAGTGATTGATGAGATAGGCAGAAGTTCTGCAATATGGCTGAGAGACATTTCAGTCATGAGCACTACCAGATGCCCGTGTACCCGAAGGCATGGAGTGGTGGCACCATGGATGCCACTTTGTTTGAGCATTTGCCATAAAAATATCTGTAAAATAATGCACGGGAGGCAACATTTCTTCTTACTTGTACAGGTAGTTTATTTGTAATGGCAGGGTTGTTAATAATTCTAACAGCTTTGTTCTGAATTTTGTCTAGTTGTTTTAATCCAACCTCTCCACATCCATTCCACAAGGGTGAGCAACATTCAAGCTGAGAGCACACGACTCTTATAAATTGTGGTTAACTGCTCGTCAGTGAAGAAGTTACGAACTCTGTACAATAATCCAAGTTTCTTTGAGGTGGTTTTAGCAAGTAATCTAACATGACAGGTCCAGCTGAGGGTGTTGTTAAGTGAGATGCCGAGAATTTCAATACTTTTGGAGATGGGAATATTAGTAACACTGAAGGTAATCTATGAATCTGGCAATATCTGTCTATTAGTAAACTGTATATATTTAGTTTTACTAACATTAAATGAGACAAGGTTGTTTTGTCCCCAATCACTGATCGTAGATAGGTCTTGATTTATGGAGATGGCTGTACTGAGTTGACAGGTAGAGATATCAGACTTTGTAAATGGGTGTCTGAGTGTGAATGAACTATGTAGTGCTGAGTCATCTGCATATGAGTGGATGGGATTGTGGGTGACAGATAATCTATCTATATACCTAGGCTGCTTCCCCCAAGGAAAGGGAGGTAGCCGAGACAGGACGACACACTCCCCATTTACTCATCCATTCAACCACATTCATACGCATCTTAGCCCCAAAAGGGATAACGGACAAATCCTCACCACACAAGGGTCAATTGCGCAATGTAATCAGTGACATCCGCAGCAGGGCCCAACAGCAGAGTTGGGTTACCCCTGCCACATCATAGCAGACCCATCCCCTTACCCGCACCTGACCTGACTAGCTGATCAAACAAGAGATCATTACTATGAACTAGGAATAAGGTTGGCGCCAGAACTGATCCCTGGGGCACGTCAGCGTTAATTGAGTGGAAATTGGAATAAACATCATCTATTTTTACTCTTATTTTCCTGTCACTAAGATATGACGAAATCAAAGGAACAAAAGACGTTAGACCATAGTAAGGGAGCTTGGATAGCAGGGAATGGTGCCATACTCTGTCGAAAGCTTTAGAAATATCAAGGGCTACTGCATGAGTTTCTCCACATAGGTCAATTGACTGACAGATGATATGAGTTAAGAGACTGAGTATGTCAATGGTGGATCTTTCATGGCAAAAACCATATTGTCTATCACTAATTAAGTTGTTGGATTCAAGATGTCTAACAATGTGCTTATTAATTAAATAAGCCTTACCAAGAGAAGATGTGACAGCTCCTGGTCTGTAATCAGAAGAGTCAGAGGAACTTCCTTTCTTCCGAATTGGGTGGATGTTGGCTTCTTTCCATGAATTTGGGAATGAAGAAGTACGTATGCATAGTCTGAATAATTTAGCTAGAACAGAGGCAAGTTCAGGGGAACACTTTTTCAAAACAATTGGCGGAATTCCATCTGGGCCTGGAGCTTTGTTGGTAGGTAAATTGCCTAGGATGGATTTTACATATCTTGTCTGTATTTTAAGTGGGGCAATTTCAGGAGAGTCAAGTTCTAGTACTGGGACATTCTGGCTGGCATCCTCTATGGTGGAATTTCTTGGAAATATACTGGCAAAACTATCTGCTTTCCCATGCAGGTCTTTTTTATTTTTTATTTTTTTATTTATTTATTTTTTTTATTAACAGAACAGAGGAAGGAAAAACAAATGGGGAAAAAAAAAAAATCCATACACCAGATTACTGGTGTCCTCTATTCATAAAATATCTGTAACAGTTAGACTTGAACAGTTGTGGGTTGAAATTTGGAGGAAAACAACTCTGGGGAAGCGAGTTCTAGAGAATTGCAGTTCGGGTAATGAAAGAATTCTGATAGGCATAAGTTCTGAAATATGGTTGAGTGACATTCCAGTCATGAGCACTACCAGATGCCCGTGTAGCACGAGGGAAGGCATGGAGAGGTGGAACCATGGACGCAACTTCGTCTGAGCATTTGCCAAAAAAATATCTGTAAAATAATGCAAGGGAGGCAACATTCCTTCTTACTTGCAAGGGAGGTAGTTTATATGTAATGACAGGGTTGTTAATGATTCTAACAGCTTTATTCTGAATTTTGTCTAGTTGTCTTAATGCAACCTCTCCACAACCATTCCACAAGGGTGAGCAATATTCAAACTGACAGCGCACATGACTCTTATAAATTATAGCTAACTGCTCATTGGCAAAGAAGTTACGGACTCTGTACAATAATCCAAGTTTCTTTGAGGTGGTTTTAGCAAGTGATCTGACATGAGAGGTCCAGCTGAGGGCACTGTTAAGTGAGACACCAAGAATTTCAATACTTTTGGAGATGGGAATATTAGTAGCACTGAAGGTACTGTACGAATCTGGCAATATCTGTCTATTAGTAAACTGTATATATTTAGTTTTACTAGCATTAAAAGAGACAAGGTTGTTTTGTCCCCATTCACTGATTGTAGCTAGATCTTGATTTATGGAGATGGCTGTACTGAGTTGAGAGGTAGAGATATTAGACTTTGTAAATGGATGTCTGAGTGTGAATGAACTATGTAGTGTTGAGTCATCTGCATATGAGTGAACGGGATTGTGAGCGACAGATAAGAGATCATTAATATGAACCAGAAATAGGGTTGGCGCCAGAACTGATCCCTGCGGCACGCCGGCGTTCATTGAGTGGAAATTCGAATATACATCATCTACTTTTACTCTCATTTTCCTGTCACTAAGATAAGAAGAAATCAAAGGAACAAAAGACGTTAGTCCATAGCAAGGGAGTTTGGACAGCAGGGAACGGTGCCATACTCTGTCGAAAGCTTTAGAGATATCAAGAGCTACTGCATGAGTTTCTCCAAAAAGATCAATTGATTGATGGATGGTATGAGTTAAGAGATTGAGTATGTCAATGGTGGATCTTTCGTGGCGAAAACCGTATTGTCTATCACTAATTAAGTTGTTGGATTCAAGATGTTTAACAATATGCTTATTAATTAAAGTTTCAAATACCTTACCAAGAGAAGATGTGACAGCTATTGGTCTGTAATTGAAGGGGTCAGACGAACTTCCTTTCTTCGGAACTGGGTGGATATTGGCTTCTTTACAAGAATTTGGGAATAAAGAAGTACATATGCATAGTCTGAATAATTTGGCTAGGACAGAGGCAAGTTCAGGGGAATACTTTTTCAAAACAATTGGCGGAATTCCATCTGGGCCTGGAGCTTTGTTGGTAGGTAAATTGTCTAGGATCGATTTTACGAATCTTGTCTGTATTTTAAGTGGGTCAATTTCGGGAGAATCAAGTTCCAGTACTGAGACATTCTGGCTGGTATCATCTATGGTAGAGTTTCTTGCAAAGGTACTAGCAAAGATATCTGCTTTCCCACGTGGGTCATTTGTAATACTGCCATCTGAAGATTTTAGTGGGGGAATGGAAGATGACTTGTTAAAGTTATTATTGAAAGAATTAAGAGTTGACCAGAATATTCTATTGTCATTAGGGTTGTTAAGTAGTTTTGATGCTTGCTTTTGAAGAAAGTTTGATTAAGACAGATTTAATACAGCTTTTGCATGATTTCTAGCAATTTTAAATTGGGGGAGTGATTCAGATGTTTTTTATTTTAAGTAAGAGTTATATGCTAATGACTTCTGGGCTGTTGCTCTGGCACAATTGCCATCAAAACATTTTGGAGAGTTTGATCTTTTAGTGAATTGTTGACTTGGTATGAATAAATCCATACCAGCTAGTATTAAGTCGCAAATGTGGGACTGGGTAGAATTGGGATCACTAGAGAAGAAAGACTGCCATGGAACATCAGCAATATAATTTCTAAATCCATCCCAGTCTGCCCTGTCAAAGTGCCATCGGGTCACCCTGACAGGTTCCGAATGGGGAGGTATAGGAGGGTTAACTAATGAGGCTTGGATGAGATTGTGGTCAGAGGATCCAAGTGGTGACAATACCTCTATCCTGTACTGATCTGGATTATTTGTCAAGAATAAATCCAAGAGATGGGCATTATAGTCAGGATTATCAGGTATTCTGGTTGGTTGGTTTACCAACTGGGTGAGATTAAACGATTCCGCAAACAGCTTGCATTCTAGACCAGCGTCGTCAGTCCGGGCAGAATGCAATAACCATTCAACACTGTGTATGTTAAAATCACCCAAAATGGTAATTTCATTCCCAAGGGCAAGGTCAAGGTTACTCAACTGAGTGGATATGGAATCAAATACACTGGGTTCCGAAGAAGCATTGGGGGAACGATAAACTACACAGATATATTTGGTAATGTTTTGGCAATTTAATTTATATAATGAGTAATCAAAACTGGATGAAGTGAAGTTTAAAATAG
The DNA here is from genome assembly GCF_032717465.1 of Coenobita brevimanus. Lineage (NCBI taxonomy): Eukaryota > Metazoa > Arthropoda > Malacostraca > Decapoda > Coenobitidae > Coenobita > Coenobita brevimanus. The sequence continues at coordinate 15,120,966 of NC_136977.1, forward strand.
TATCAACTGCATATTGGGATTTGATATAACAACAGGTGCAGCCCTTGTTTCGAAAGTTTGTAAGGAGATGGTAACTGGGAAAACAAAATGGAGATATATCGGTAGAGGGTGAGATTTGTGGTTCTGTGAGGAAAAGGGCCAAAGGGGATATGGACTGAAGGAAAAAATGAACTGAGTTTAAATTTGTGGTAAGGCCGCGGATGTTGGTAAAGAATAAGGCCGCACCGTCACCTCTTCACCGACGAGCATTCCCGGAAATAGCAACAGTCGATGCCGGCACAGTCGCTTGATGGCGACCGGGAGGACCCTGTGCCTCCAGCCCTACCCTGCCGGTGGTGGCAATCTGAGGTACCACCTCATTTGATTGTAAGATTGCAGCAGCCATTACTAAAGATGTGAATAGAAGGTGTGATATGTTATGCACATGTAGTGTGGTGCAGACAGCTGAAGGTAGAGGTATTATGAGAGCATGCTGGCCTACTCTCTGTGTAAATGAATGCACTGAAAAGGGAGATGGTCAGGATCAAGTCCTGAGGGCTGGTGAAACAGGAGCTCCAGCTCTCCCTATCACCAGCTTGCCATTTGTAACGTTGCCATCTGAAGATTTTAGTGAGGGAATGGAAGATGACTAGATAAAGTTATTATCGAAAGAATTAAGAGTTGACCAGAATATTCTGTTGTCCTTAGGGTTGTTAAGTAGTTTTGATGCTTGCTTTTGAAGAAAGTTTGATTTAGCTAGATTTATTACAGCTTTTGCATGATTTCTAGCAATTTTAAACTGAGAGAGTGATTCAGATGTTTTTTATTTTAAGTAAGAGTTATATGCTAATGACTTTTGGGCTGTTGCTCTGGCACAGTTGCCATCAAACCATTTTGGAGAGTTCAATCTTTTAGTGAACCTTTGACTTGGTATGAATAAATCCATACCAGTTAGTATTAAGTTGCCAAAGTGAGACAGGAGTCAGGCTTAGGTTAGCTTCCTTGACAGCTGTTTGGCCATTTAGATTGGCTTTAACCTTGTTTTTGGGCTCATTTGGGTGGATTTTGGGCTTGGTTTGGGGGGAAACCCAAGGCTGGTAAACGCTCAACATTACATGTTGAAAGTACCCTGACAGCTCATATACGATACCCTGCCTAACGATGGGGTTTTACCTAACCAATTACATCGTTAAACCAGGGTATGCCTATTTATATATATGTGTATATATATATATATATATATATATATTCATCCATCCATCATCCAATCCTACGTTGCCCCATGAGGAGCCCAGGAACCCGGGGCAAGGCAGTTGGTCCTAACATTTAAGATGAGAGTGACCAACTTCACTCATCCCTGAATGGCATTACGTGAGCAATAAACCCCAACCATCCCTTGGATATAAACCTTCACCGGCTCAATCCGATTGGAGCACAATAATTACCCACTAAATCACCAGGCGCCATGTAGGAAGCTAACCTAAGCCTGACTCCTGTTCCACTTTTGCAACTTAATACTAGCTGGTATGGATTAATTCATACCAAGTCAACAGTTCACTAAAAGATTGAAAGAAAGAGAGATTGTCCAGGTGCTTGAGGGTGCGAAAGTGGATGTATGTGGAATAACTGAAACATAATGGAGAGGAGAAAGTGTGAGAGAATGGGAGTATGGATGGGGTATATGTGCAGGAGTAGGTGAGAATGAGAGGGCAAAGGAAGGAGTATGTATAGTTGTGAGTAAAAGATGGAAGAGGAGCATAAGACAGTATGGATCAGTTGGGTCAAGGATTGTGTGGGTCAAGTTGAAAGTTGGAATACAAATGTGGGCGATTGTGTGTGTGTATGCGCCAATGCAAGATCGTGCTAGAAGAGTGAGAGAAGAGTTCTGGACAAATGTAGAAGTGTGCATGGAAAAGTTTGGAAGGAATGGGAAAGTGTTTTTGATTGGTGATATGAATGGTAAAGTTGGGAATGTGAAGGTGGATGGAATAGTTGGTGAGTGGGGTGTGCCTGCCGAGATAGATGAGAATGGGAGTGCGTTAGTGGACATTTGTGCTGGGAGGGGGTTGGTGATAGCCAATACCCTCTTCAGGCATAAAATGATCCACAGGTATACATGGCGAGTGATGAGAAGGGTGGGTGGTGAACTGAATGAAAGGAAGGCAATGATTGATTATATGTGTGTGGATGAAAGGATGCGAAGATGTGTAATGGATGCAAAAGTTCATAGAGGTTGGGGGAGTGGACTTTCTGGCCACTACTTGGCGGTGGCCAGAATTAGCATTCATAAGATGGAGGAATAGAAGAAGGGAAAGACGAGAGGAAGGAGTAGTTGCACGGAGAGTGGAAAGGTTACAAGAGGATGAGAAAAAGGCACAGTATAAGAGAGAAGTGGAGGAACGATTGGGAAAATATGAATTGGAGCAGATGGGAGACGTGGCAGGTGTGTAGGATATTTACAGAAGAAATATGTGCAGCATGTGATGTGGTGTGTGGAAGGAAGAGAAGACGGAGGGGGGTGCAAGGAACAGTGTGGTGGAATGAAGAGGTGAAACAGGCTGTGGCACTAAAGAAGAAAGCATACAATGAATGGATGAGAAATAGGGGCGTGGAAGAAGTTGAGAAGCGGGAGAGAGAGTTATATGTAAAAAGAAAGAGAGAGGTGAAAAGATTAGTAAGAGAGAGCAAGAAGAGAGTGGATGAGGAATTTGGAAGGAATTTGAGTGTAAAGTGGAGGGACTGTAAGAAAATGTTCTGGAAAGAGGTGAAAAGAGTAAGACAGGGTGGAAGTGAAATTAGCAGGGGAGTGAAAGATAAAAAAGGTAGATTACTAGTGGAGAAGGGAGAAAAAGTGAGCAGATGGAGAGAACACTTTAAGGAAATGTTGAACGTAGAGGATGGAAGCAATGCGAGTATAAGTGGCTGGGGAATGGATGGGAGGAGAGAGGTGAGAAGACAGGAAGAAATCAGTAGGATAGAAGTTGTGGAAGCAATGAAGAAAGTTAAATCGGGGAAAGCCCCAGGAATTAATGGAGTGTGTGGTGAAATGCTGAAGCATGGGGGGGAAGATAGTAGTAGAATGGATGTGGAAGATGTGCATATTGGCCTGGGAGGAAGGTAGAGTCCCGGAGGATTAGAAGTCAGGTATAATTATTCCCTTGTACAAAGGAAAAGGGGAAAAAGAAGTGTGTGGTAATCATAGGGGCATTTGTCTTCTTAGTATAATAGGAAAAGTGTATGGTAGGATACTTACTGACAGAGTTAGAGAAAGAACAGAGAAATTAGTTGGAGAAGAACAGGGAGCCTTTAGGAAGGGAAGAGGCTGTGTAGATATCATTATTAGATCTTTAGTGGAAAAGTTTCTAGAGAAGGGAAAGAAGTTGTATGCAGCTTTCATGGATTTGGAGAAAGCATATGACAGGGTGGATAGACAAGGATTGTGGAAAGTGTTAAGAATATATGGAGTAGATGGGAAGTTGTTGAATGCTGTGAAGAGTATGTACGATGGTGCGAAGGCTGCAGTGCGTGTGGATGGTGGACTAAGTGAATTTTTCTCTTCGAAAGTTGGGTTGAAACAGGGATGTGTCATGTCTCCATGGTTGTTCAATCTGTACATGGATCGGGTAATAAAAGAGGTACAAGGTAGGGTAGTGGATGTTGGAGTGGCCCTGGTGAGAGAGGATAGTGTTTGGAAACTCCCTGTACTGTTGTTTGCAGATGATACTGTGTTGTTGAGTGAAGACGAAGGGCAGCTGCAAGGCTTGGTGGATGAGTTTGGGAGAGTGTGTAAGAAACGGAATCTAAAGGTAAATGTAGGGAAGAGTAAAGTGATGGTCTTTGAGAAAGGTGAAGTCAGTGAATGTACAGCGAGGTTGGATGGTGAGGAATTGGAAAATGTGAGTACGTTTAAGTACTTGGGTAGTGTGATAAGTAAGGATGGAGGTTTGGAGGGTGAAGTGCTTGAAAGGGTACAGCAGGAAAGAAAGGTTGCTGGTTCTTTGAAAGCAGTGATAAGAAACAGGGAAGTGAGCATGGATGTGAAAAAGTTACTACATGACAGTATTGTGATACCAACTCTAACGTATGGAAGTGAAGCTTGGACGTTGTTGGAAGGACACAAGTCAAGAGTGAGAGCAGTGGAAATGAGTTATATAAGAGGAGCCTGTGGAGTCACATGGAAAGACAGGCTGATGAATGAGGATATAAAGGAGCATTGTGGTGTTGATGTGGATGTGATAGGAAGTGTTATGAGGAACACACTGAGGTGGTTTGGCCATGTGGAGAAGAAGGAGGGTGAAAGACTGACGAAGAGAGTGTATGTGAGTGAGGTGGAGGGGGGAAGAGGGAGGGGGAGGCCGAGGATGAGATGGAGGGATGGGGTGGAGAGGTATATGAGAGAGGGGGGTGTGAGTTGGGAGCAGGGCAGTGAAATGGCAAGGGACAGGGCGACTTGGAGGCGATTTGTTTGTGGCCACCCCAAATGGGATTGAGGCGTCTGGCAATAGATAGATAGACAGATATATATATATATATATATATGTACATAAAGGTCCAAAGTTTTTCAATGCATAATGGTTCTTCATATAACGAGGGTCTGCTAAACATAGGCAGCAGACCCTCATTATACAATTAACCAGTGTATGATGAACCAGCATGCGATGTATTATTGCTACAATGACTGAAGATTTAGGATCTTTTTTGACATACATCTGTATCTCCCTTTATACGATTATTATGATAACGTAAGTAGCCTCGCTGGCTGATGTACAATCACTATTTTCACTTACACGATCACCAACACACAAGCTTACAGTCGTTTGTTCCAAGATGGTCTCTGAATTCTGTCACTGATGGGTATGCTTTGCTGGTGACGGATAAAGTAGTACAGTACACTACAATGATTGAATTACCAGTTTAGGTGAGTTGGAGACTTGTTTTTGGACTTGACTAGGTGGGTGACCCTAGGCAAAAAAACATATTCCCAATGAACCCATGTCAAAACTGACAATATACAATAAACTGTTATGCATGGGACTAATTTAAAATCATCCTCATCGTAAAATGAGGGGATGCTGTAAATGTACATGTACAGTATCTTTATACAGGAGACCCTTGCTAAAACAAACTAACTGGGGGGAAAGCCAGGGTCGATAATGCAGAAAGTTCATTAAATCCAAGTATCCCCCCTCAGGTGGGGATTCAAGCACAAGTTTGAAAATAAATGAGTACAATACAATCATACAATTTCTTGTACAGTCTGATCTTGCTATATAACTGTTTGCTACATGATATATCATTAGAATGATAATTGAAAAGTTATACCTTTTTTTGGAATACAATAAAGTTTAAAAATTAGTTGCAATTCCACAAGAATGCTATGTTCAACAGCCGCCTCCAAAAATCTTCTGCAGATGTGGTGATGCACACAAGCCGACAGCCAGTTGTCAGGGCCAAAATGGACACCCAATGTTTATATGTACAGAACCCCCATCTCAAGGTCTGTGTAGGTGGCAGCCTTTGCACCAACCATTTGTCTCGTTTGCCCACTTGCTTGTGTGTCCTACACCAACAATCATCTTCACGCTCTCAGAGTTACCTAGCCCTCTCACTTGCATAAGACCCTCACAACCCTATCGTTAACACCATGTGACAGTGCAAGTACATTACAAATACTGCTGCATGTGATAGTAAGTGGCAAGAGAACTGTGAGTGTGTGAAATAACTGAAACTCTGAACTTGGAAATCATATCTGGTGCTATCCCCAGTGAAAAGCGTGGTGCTACTGATGCTCTTGAGGGCAAGGCCAAAAGGGCAAGGCATAGCTTTTACCTTGATGTGAAATTAGACATTATAATGTGCCATAAGGCAGGGGTGTAGCTAGAAAGTTCACAAGGTGGGGGGGGGGGAGAAAGATGTCTACAGATTCTTGAAAAGGTGGTGGGAGGTGAGCAAAGTGAGCCTCTGCAGCTGGGGAGTCTGGGGGGGCGCTGTGAGCCCCCCAGGAAAATTTTTGAAAATTAAGTACTTTTAGGGGCTCTCGGAGGCCTATGATGGTATATATTGGGGTAATTAAGTTTGATGATAACTTATTATAATGAAAATGGTGAAAAATAGAGCAAGAAAATTATTTTGGCTGAAAAAGAAACTTTTTTAACGATCCTTGTGGAATAAATGAACAATAATGCATCTGGGAGTCTCATCATTATCATCACCATCTCTCTCTCTCTCTCTCTCTCTCTCTCTCTCAAAAGTGATTTATTTATCCATGTATTTATTTATATATTTATCCATTCATTTATTTTTAAAAATTTATTGTTATCTTTTTTAACCCCGTATGATTTCAAGAGCCTCAAGGGGGGGGCCTCCTCCTCCACCCCCCCCCCTTCGCTACATCTGTGCCGTAAGGTGGGTCAGGGACCAAGCAAGATCGCTGATGCCCTAAAGCTGCCCCAGTCCACAGTCTCAACAGTCATAGCCTAATGCTGCCCCAGTCCACAGTCTCAACAGTCATAGCCTAATGCTGCCCCAGTCCACAGTCTCAACAGTCATAACCTAATGCTGCCCCAGTCCAAAGTCTCAACAGTCATAAACTAATGCTGCCCCAGTCCAAAGTCTCAACAGTCATAAACTAATGCTGCCCCAGTCCAAAGTCTCAACAGTCATAACCTAATGCTGCCCCAGTTCACAGTCTCAACAGTCATAACCTAACGATGCCCCAGTCCACAATCTTAACAGTCATAAAGAAATCAGAGGCTATAATTACGGTGTCACAGAACTTGCCTTGCCTTCCCTTACTGGAAAATGTCTAACTAGAGCAAGAAAGCCTATCATGGAGGAAATGGAGCATCTCCTGGCTCTGTGGGTTAATGACCTGAACTGAGCAAAGCAACCTCTTCACCACTAATTCCTCTCCAGCAAAGCTCTTAATCGATGGAAGGACCTCAAGGATAAGGAAGGTATGGAGGCCAAGAAGGAATTCAAGGCTAGCAAAGGTTGGTTTGAGCATTTCAAGGACCATGCAGGACTAAAACACGTGGCGAGGGTGCAAGTGCAGACGCAGACCATGTGGCAGCTGTGGCCTTTCTTGTGCAGCTCAAGGCTATTAAAGGACGGTGATACTCTCCTAAGCAGGTCCTAAATTCTGAAGAAACCAACCTGTTCTGGAAGCAGATTTCAAGGAAGACCTATATCAACCAGGAAGAACAATGTACACCTGGGTTCAAGGCCGCAAAGGACTGTCTCACCCTCCTCCTTGGTGCCAAGGGAGTGGGGGACCTGAAATTCAAGCCACCTCTTATGTATCACTGGGAGAACCCCTGAGCATGGGCAGGGTTCATAAAAGAAGAACTTGGAGCTATTTGGAAAAGTAACCCCAGGGTCTGGTTGACCTCTTCAAACTGGTTGTACATGGTAGGGTACCTGTCCCCCACCTGTGCAGTTGTGCCAGCAGGAGCAACCTTGCTAACCATTTCCTCCTGTCTGTAGACAATGCCCCACGCCACCCTGAGTGCATGGAGGACTAGGTGGATATCTAGGTGGATATCATCAAAGTGGTGTACCTGTCCCCCAAAACAACATCACTGTTGCAACCCACAGACCAGGGTGTTATTGCAAATGGTGACAGCGAGTGACTCTGGGGAGGACGACATGGTGTGGTGTTTTTAGAAGAAATTTAACATCAAGCATGCCACTGACAATATCATGGCGTGGAAGGAAGTACGGCCAAGAACAACGAATGCCGTGTGGTTCAAGGCATGGCCGGAGAGTGTGTACTCCTTCACGGAATTCCCGGCAGTTGAAAACATCCACTGAGACATCACTGACCTCTCGCACAAGGCTGGATTTGAGGAAGTCGACAAGGAGTATATGCAAGATGTCCTAGACAACCACAGTGAGCAGTTGTCCACAAAGGACATCACTGAGCTCAGGGAATGAGTAGTGGACGCTGGCGAGGACGGCAGTGAGAGCAGGCACCTTCGTATTCTGGATATAAACACATTGTAGGAGTTCCTTGCAATAATGGACATGGGTATACCATTCATCAATGACAAGGGTCCAAACCCAGTGAGGAGTGAAATACCAGTGCATGGCATCAAACAACACCTTAGGGTTTACAGGGAGCTCCTGGCAACTAAGAAAAGGCGGCATACCAACCCACTATTGCCATCTCCTCCCTTGCCAGGAGCACCAAGAAAGAGCTAATGCCACTGAGTGGTGTGCAAATGCAAAATCCTGCATCACCTGCCTACATCATGTAGATCTTGCCTTGACTGCCGCCTGACACACCCATGAACCACACCACCACACTCTCCCTCACCCTCACCGCTTCACTCTTCCTTGGCCTCACTGCATCAGTTTCCCATAGCCTCACTGTATCACTCTCCCTCGGCCTCACTGTATCACTCTCCCTCGGCCTCACTGTATCACTCTCCCTCGGCCTCACCACATCACACTCCCTCAAACTCACCGCATCACTCTCCCTTGGCCTCACCGCATCACTCTCCCTTGGCCTCTGCATCATTCTCGCACTGGCCTCAACACATCACTCTCTCTTGGCATCACAGCATTATTCTCCTCATTTCTTTTCACCTCCTGCTGAGGACATGGAGTGATTGTCCAGGCCCTCCAGCTGTCCCCCAGCCTTGAAGGGGACCATTGGTGATGGCTTGGACCATCGTTGAACAAATTTCAGGTGAGTGGCACAGTTTTTGGGGGGCATTTTAGTCTTTGCAATCAAGGTATCCCTCCCTAACCCCAATGAACCCTCGTTATACTGACCTCGCTATGCAATAAATCGTTATCCAATAAGTTTTCACTTGATGCAACACTATTTTATAGCTAAATCAGACTGTACTAAAAATGAAAACTACAGTATACCCATTTTATATTAACGACCCTTTTGCAGTTAATTTCACATCATTGTTATAGCACAGTTGTTGACTTTATACACGGATTTTATTTGCCCCTGCATACAGTACAACTCTCATGTCTGGGGAGGCTCCCCACATACAGCTCTTCTCAATAGGGTGGAGTCAAAGGATTTCTATCTTATTAACTCTCCTCCTCATACTGGCCCCCTTCAACCTCTCTCTCATCACCGCACTATTGCATATTTATCTCTTTTCTATCACTACTTCAATGGTCACTGCTCCTCTGAACTGTTTGCTTGTATCCCTCCACCTCTACGACGGGAGAGTAGCACCCGTCCAATAACAAACTCTCATCCCTTTTTTGTCCAGCTCTCTGATGCAAGAGTTAACTGTTACTTCCAGTCCTTCATTCATGCAACAGGTCAACTCTGGAACTATCTCCCTCTAACTGTATTTTCTATTTCCTACAATCTCCAGTCTTTCAAATGCAGTGTGTCCAGGCATCTACAAATGAACGTATCTTGAATTTGGCTCTTTTTTTTATTGTTTTTGTTTTTTCTTGGAAGGAACGGTTTGCAGGCTCCTGGCCTTTGGTTCCTTCTTCCTTGCATTAAAAAAAAATAAAAATAAAATAAAAGTTCTTCAGGATTTATATGGTATAGAAGAACCTAACTATAAGGGATCAACTGGGCGGGAAACCCGATCCGATAATGACAAAAATCCATTATAGTCAATACCCCTCCTCCCCCAAGTGGGATTCTAAGTACATGTTTGAAAATAAATACAATAAGTACAACAGCATAATCCAGTACTAAACATGAAAACCATACACATTTTACACTAACCTGGCCCATAATTTTGCCCATTTGCAGTTTATTTCATGTCCATGTCATTGCACTTCTTCATGAAACACGTGTTGTGCCCCATTGTGCCCCATTTAACAAACACTATTTGTTACAGCCAATGGATGCCTAAAGGTTTTGTGGTATCCATTAAATCTGATATCCTGTCTATGGTCCATTAAGTCATGGGTCTAATGTACATTACTTCAGGAGGGACAAAATGCATTGTGCACTCACCTTCTCCCCTGACACTCCAGAAGCAACATCAGTGATGGTCTGTGTGAGGATAACAGTGAATACAGCATGTGAACGCGATGATTCACTGTTCATATTGGTGGCAGCTACTGTTCTTGCCTTGTTTCCCTCCTCTATCAGCTGCTCAATGTCCTGAGATGTAATGTAAAGGAGTCTCAAATTATGCAAAAATCAGTGTAATGTGGTATTAATAAAAGTCACACACACACACACACACACACAATATCTACAAGTGGCGAGAAAGAGTTCGAGGGCTTCTGTGAAGGGGTTGTGGGAAATGGAAGTATTAAGTTGAACCAAACAAGAATTGCAGGTGTAGAGAAAACAGCGGAGAAGAATGTCCAGGAGATAAAAAAGGTATGGGCAGTAATTAAAGAGTCACAGGAACGGACCATAGAGCAGGAAAACGAGATCAAAAGCTTATGGAATAAACTGGAAAAAATTAGTACATGCAGTGACGAACAAGAAAGAGAAGTTACCAAATTAAAGGTTAGCAATGAATCAGCCTCTAATGAAATAAATCAGCTTAAGAGAGAGAATGAGAGGTTAGAAGAAGAAAGGGACAGGATGAAAGATAAACTAGATGAGTATGCATCCAAATCAAGAATACAGGATAAGCACATTAAAGAAATCAAGGAGCAACAAAAGGGATGGAAGAAAATTCAGGAAGAAGGAAATGTAAATTTGAAAGAGATTATAGAACAACAAACCAAGGAAAAAGTGGAGAAGGAAGTGGTTAGGGTACTGAGAAGTAAAGAATCTTTAGTTAGAGATGTAGCAGATAAGAAAAAATGTGTAATAATTTCAGGAGTTAAAGAGAAACATATGACAATAAGATCAGAAAGAGAAAGAGAAGAACTGAGGAAAGTTAAAGAAATAATATCACTAGTCATGGAAGAAAACCACAAAGTTCAAGAAGAGACTGAGGAGGTGTTTAGGTTAGGAAAGTACGAGGAAGGAGGGGCAAGGCCATTGAAGGTAAGTTTAAGTCCCAAGCAACAGTTAATGAAATTATCAGTAGAACATAGAAATTATCGGACAAGGAAGGGTTTAAAAATGTTTGAATAAGGAGAGATGCAAATGAGGAAGAAAGAGCTAAGACAAAGGAGTTAGTACAGGAAGCAAAGGCAAAAAACGAACAGAGAACAGAAGAAGAGAAGACAGTGTTTTATTGGAGAGTCATGGATCAGAAATTAAGGAAGTGGTACCGGCAGAAAGGAGAAAAGAGGGAATAAAAAACATCAAAAAGAATTGGAAGGTGGCATACACTAATACTGATGGTTTAATATCGGCAAGGCTAGAAATCAACGATTTTTTGAGGGTACATGAACCTGATGTTATGTGCTTTGTTGAGACCAAATTAAGAGAAGATATTGATGTTTATATGGGAGATTGTAAATACAAACTGTGGAGAAGAGACAGAAAAGAAAAAACGGGAGGAGGGGTGATGACAGCAGTGAAGAACAACATAAATGTAGATACTGTGGAAATGGGAGAAGGCAGGGTCGAAGTGATAAATATGAAATTAGAAACTGGAGAGAATAGCAAGAGAGATATGGCAGTAGTGTATGTTCCCCCCAAGACAAGAGCATGGAGTGATGATGAATACCAGGAAATGTTGTCAGACATGGCTAGCTATTTACAGAAAATGATTGAGAAAAGTAACAATATAATTTTAATGGGTGACTTCAATTGTAAAGAGGTGGACTGGGAGGAATGGGACTGAGGATGCAGCAAAGATTCATGGGGCACTACATTACTGACGTAATGGGTCAAAGAAGAGACACGGTTCCGAGGTGAGGACGCACCAGCAAAACTAGACTTACTGTTTACCAATGAACCCGATGTAGTAGAATCCTTGGAATATCTGTGTCCTATTGGAAAAAGTGATCATGTGGTCTTTGAGTTCCAGTTGATAACAGGGAAAGTGGAGCCAAGAGACGAGCTTTATAGGCAGGGAAGATACAACTCTGGGAAAGCAAACTTTGCAGGATTGAGAAAATTTTTCGAAAATGGAGATTGGAAAAAATTCAGAGAAACAACAGAGATACAGAAGAAGTGGGATATTTTTCTAGACCTATATAATTCAGGAGTGAAAAAATTTGTACCAACAGTAAGGGGGAAAGAAAACAGAAAAAAGGAGTGGTTTAATAGAAGGTGTATGATAGCAAAAAAGAGAGAGATAAGGCATGGAACAATTGGAGAAAGAGAGGTAACAACAGAACAAAGGAAGAATATAAAAGAACTAGAAATGATTACACAAAAATACACAGAGAGGAAGAAAGGAATTTTTTAAAAAGTACAATAGACAAATGTAAGGATGAACCCAAACTGTTTTATAGATTTGTCAATGGCAAACTGAAACAAAAAGAAGGAATCACCAAACTGAAAGTAAAAGGAGTGGTCAATAAAGATGCGGCAATGCAAGCAGAAGTAATGAACAAACATTTCCAGTCAGTTTTCACTAATGAAAGTGAGTTTGTGGAAGGGGAGGGAGTGACTAGAAATGTAGTGATAAAAGATATAATAGTGGAAGTACAGGAAGTGAATAAATTACTGGAAACTCAAGATGTAAGGAAAGCCCCAGGACCAGATGGAATCTCTAATTGGGTACTGAAGAAATGCAGAAAACAGCTGGTGGATAAGATTCACAGTCTAATTGTGTGTTTTCTGGAAGAGGGGAAAGTGCCTCAAGAATGGAAGAGGGCATATGTGGTACCAATTTATAAGGGGGGAAACAGGGAAGAACCCCTGAATTATAGACCAGTGTCCCTAACCAGCATGGTCGCAAAATTGTGCAAAAGAATTCTGAAAGATAGATGGATAAAATATCTGGAAGAGATGAACATTTTGGCTGATAATCAGTTTGGATTTAGAAGTGGATGGTCATGTGTGTCCAACTTGTTGAGTTTTTACTCGAGAGCGATTGATGTGCTACAGGAGACAGATGATTGGGTGGATTGTGTGTATTTAGATTTGGAGAAGGCCTTCGACAAGGTACCCTGTAAAAGACTAATGTGGAAACTAGAGCATATAGGAGGACTGAGGGGTAATCTCCTGGAATGGATGAGAGACTTTTTGAGAGAAAGACAAATGAGGACAGTAATAAAGGATAGGATGTCTGGATGGAGGGAAGTAACAAGTGGAGTCCCACAGGGCTTGTTGTTGGTGCCAGTAATGTTCCTGATTTATGTAAATGATATGGAAGATGGAGTGAACAGTTATGCAAGTCTGTCTGCT
>NC_136977.1:15136651-15161651 GCF_032717465.1 Coenobita brevimanus
TTGAAAAGTTATGACATTTAAAGTACACAAACATTAACAGCGTTTTTTTTTTTCTCTGTTTTCTTTTTTTGGCGCTTACCTGGTTTTCCCTCTAATGGCCTGATATACAGTAAACCCCCGATATAACGAACTAATTGAGGGAGGGGTGGGTCACTATATCTGAAAGTTCGCTATACAGTGGGGCACCAATTTTCGCGCCTAATTGGGTCCAAAAATAATGCGCGAAAGTGGAATTAGCGAAAGTTGGGGCATTGTCTTTATGGCAAAAAGGCTAATTGGTTCCCGGTTATCCTAAAGTAACATCAGATTTTCATTTTCACTTGCAATACAGTACATCAAATCACTATTGTACATTGCATTGTGAGATACAAACAATAAAAACTGTACAGTACACATTATATGAGGAGAAACATACCACAGAGACCAGGTTGAGGTGTTTAGTGGATGTTGGGGGTAAGTATCCGAGGCGCGTGGCGGGCTTATTTAGCCACGCCAGACGTATTGGCGCCACCTCTTGCTGCCTCGCTACCACTCTCTCTCTCTGCCTCCTCAGATGCAACTTGATGCAACACTTCCACTCTGTGCTGAATTTCCCTTTGTGCTAGGCTCTCTTGAACAAATCCATCGAAATCTTCATCCAGGTTAAGCTCCCCTATGGCACTGTCAGTAGGGATAGCACCATGGTCGGCTGCCCCCTCGGTTTCCAATGGTACTTCCACCTCCGTTATTTCCTTAGTCTTCTGCAGGTAGCGTGTGATAAGAGCCTGCTTCCCCACACTACCAGGTATAATAGAGGCCATTGAACCGTGAGAATCCAACACAATGGAGCTAGCACGCTCGTACACAATGGCGGGAATGGGTGGACAGAGTGTTGACATGACGTCATTCAAGATGGCGGTGGGTTGCGGGCGGGCGGTGCAGGAAATTCAAATTTCAAAATATTGTCCCAAACCCAAAATTTGTGCGTGAAAATCGATTTTTTTCAAGCGAAAGTGGAAGTTAGGGAATATTTGGTGCATGCCGCGAAAGTGGATTCCGCGAATCCTGCTGTAGCGAAAGTTGGTGCACTACTGTATACAAGGGGTTCAGTATGTCTGAGGGATTACTGAACTCAGTTCGCTATATGAGGGGAGTCGTTCGGTCCTACGTGCTCAAACATAACTTTAAGTAACCCTATGAAGTTTTACATGGAGAATTCAATGATTTATGGTGCTGTACATGTAAATACAATACTGTAAGGAGTTATACATATAAATACAATACCTATATTAAGAATACAGTAAAATGTAGTACTGTTACAGTACACTTACTGTGCCAGGAATGGATGCTGCTGAAGTACACGTACTGTTCCCGGAAGGGACGCTGTCATCACCGTGGGCTGATTTGCGAACTTCCCCTGCATTTAGCAACCTTTGTTTGCAAAATCCAGGGGAAGTTCAGTCACGATTTGGCCGGTCGTTACATCCAAAATTCGCAATACCAGGGTTCGTTATATCGAGGGTTTACTGTATATATGGTACCCTTGCATCCAGTATGTGTCTGTCCAGTGCTATTCTTGTCCAGTACGGTCGGCAAAAAAAATAAAATACTGTAATTCATTACTGTAGTATGGATTTATTGGGCTAGTACGAATCGGCTGCGCAAAGTGGGCCAAATCTGAGGAGTTCTTCTCTAGTACTGACGTGCTGCGTCCAGTACTATTACCTGCCCGGGTGCGGGAAGATGGCCAACACCAAGGAACGTTTCCCTAGTACTGTACTCCAGCACTAGTCCAGTTCACCTTCCTCGTGACTCATGTCGTGTGCCAGTTACATTGCAGTTTTGCACTTCCCCCTGATGACAAAGATGAAGATGTGTCAGTGTGTGACTATGAGGGATGTATGAAGGAGGTTGAAGCAGAGAGGCCTGCTCAGGATCCTCAAGGCCCTCTTTCAGGGGGTCAGTAGGACCTCCTACAGCCTTGGATACCCCTCCCCCATCCCTCCCCAAGCCCTCACCATTCACCTTAAAGGTTAGTAAAATCTTAGTTGTGTCAAGGCTTGTCTGACATTACTCAGTTTTCCCATAAGGTCTGTTGTTTGTCCAGTACAGATTTAGTCCAGTACGATAGTACTGTCTGACAAAAATACAGTACTGGACACGAGGGTACTGTACATATACATACATACATACAAACATATATATATATATATATATATATATATATACTGTACACACACATATATATATATATATATATATATATATATACACAGTATATAAGTAATCCCTCCAATATCTGACGTAATAGAGCCATAGGCAGGTCCAGATAGTGGTCCTGTCCGGATATTGGGCCCCAGCTTATGGACTTGTACTTACGACCCTAACTCAGAGAAACACCTATACAACTCCCTCTGGACATGCATTGCACCTATTTAAGACCCAAATCACACCAATAAGGGACATAAAAGACTGAAATAAATGCAAAAGAACCATAAAATGAGGTTTTAGAGGTGAGTTTATACAATATTAAACATTCTGGGGACTTACAAGTCCCTGGCTCCTGGACTGGTTTGAACCGGCAGTTTGCAGTCCACAGTAAATCCTCTGCACTCTAAATTCTAATTTCTTAACACTGCACAATACAGTAAATTCCGGTGTGTTCTAGTGGCGAGGTATTGCTGTTTATTCACAAAAAACAAGCACCTGTGGCTTGCACTGCTATGAGCATCTGCTCTCGATTGGAGTTAGGCTGTGACTGTTGATGATGGCGGGGTAACACAGTTACCAGATCGCAACGGCCACATTACCAATCTCCTCAACTTTCATTACTAAATTTAACATTTCATTACGAAATTCGTAATTATATATACAAGTGGAAATACATGTAATCACTCTCCTTATAATTAACACCATGTTGATTATTTTCACGCTATGTAGGGTAGCAGATTAATCAGAGAGAGCAAACAATCCACCATCTCCATCCTGTGTATCCTCATACATGTGAAAAATCCATTTGGTAATGCATTATTCTGATTCATTACCAAACGAATTTTTCATTACCAAATTGGCCCACACTTGGTAATGAAAAATACCAAATGGCAACCCTGACAGGGGAGGGGGGAGGAAGGAAGGGGTGAAGGGACCATGGTGTAACAGCTGTTCGGCGCCAGGCGGCAATTTCAAATTACGGGTGGGAAAAAAGTCAGATTTTTTCCAATTTTTTTGCGTTTTTTGGCCCATTTTGGGAATATTGGATCCCAGGACGATTATGCCCGGTTAGTGGGGATGTTCAGATATTGGGCGTTCGGATATTAGAGGGATTACTGTATATATATATATATATGGAAAAAGACCTGTAATCCAAATGGCAGGGGACAGAGGGTCTTTTGGAGTATTGGGTGGGACCTTTAGAAACATTAGAAATATGTACAAGATCATCAAAGTAAACATTTAAGATGATATGGATTATCGTTTTACGCACTGAAAATGCATAGAAATGTAGATGACTTAATGAAGGCAAGTATATGTGCAGCAACGGATGAGAATGAAAGGGCAAAAGAAGGAGTGTGTACTGCTGTGTGCAAGATATGGAAGGAGAATATAAGGGAGTATGGATCACTTGGCTCAAGAATTATGTGGGGAAGATTGAAAGTTGGACTACAAATGTGGGCGATTATGCGTGTGTATGCACCAAAGCAAGATCATGCAAGGAGAGTAAAAGAAGAGTTCTGGGCAAATGTGGAAGAGTGCATCGAAAAGTTTCAATGGAATGAGAGGGTGTTTTTTATTAGCGATAAGAATGGAAAAGTAGGGAATGTGAAGGTGGATGGAGTAGTTGGTGAGTAGGGTGTGTCTGCAAAAGTAGATGGGAATGGCAGTGCTGTCATGGACATTTGTGCAGGGAGAGGGATGGTGACAGCCAATACCCCATTCAGGCACAAAATGATCCACAGGTATACGTGGCGAGTGATGAGAAGGGAGGATGGTGAACCAAATGAACAGAAGGCAATTATTGATTATGTGTGTGTGGATGACAGAATGAGAAGTGTGTAATGGATGCGAGAGCATACAGAGCTTGGGGGAGTGGACTTTCTGACCACCACTTGGTGGTGGTGAGAAACAAGGTTGAAATGATGTAGAGGAATAGAAGAAAGGAAGGACAGGAGGAAGTAGTTCTTACAAGGAGGGTGGAAAGGCTACAAGAAGATGGAAAACAGGCAGAATAAAAGACAGAAGTGGAGGAGTGATTGGGTAAATATGATTTGAAGCAGAAGGGGGACAGACATGGGAAGTGTGTGCGGTGAAGACAAGACAAAAGAGGGTGTAAGGAACAGCATGGTGGAATGAAGAGGTTAGACAGGATGTGCACAAAAGAAGAAAGCATATAGTGAATGGATGAGAAACAGGGGTGTGGAGGAAGTTCAGAGACAAGAGATAGAATTATAGGTAGAGAGGAAGATTGAGGTAATAAGATTAGAAAGAGAGAGTAAGAAGAGAGTGGATGAGGAATCTGGGAGGAATTTGACTGTAAAGTGGAGGGAATGTATGAAAATGTTCTGGAAAGAGGTAAAGACAGTTAAACAGGGTGTTAAAGATGTTAGTCAGAGAGTGTAAGTTAAAATGGTAGATTACTAGTGAAGAAGGGAGAAAAAGCGAGCAGATGGAGAGAACACTTAATGGAACTGTTGAACAAAGAGAATGAAAGTAATGCAAATATAAATAACTGAGGAATTGCTGGGAGAAGGAGGGATGTGAGAAGAGAGGAAGAAATTGGTAGGAAGGGAGTTGTGGAAGCAATGAAGAAAGTTAAAATGGGGAAAGCCCCAGGAATTGATTGTGTGGTGAAATCCTGAAGCATGGGGGAGACATAGTAGTAGAATGGACGTGGAAGATGTGCAGGTTGGCCTGGGAGAAAGGTAGATCCGCAGAGGATTGGAAGTCATGTATAATTATTCCCCTGAACAAAGGGAAAGGGGAAAAAAAAGTGTGTAGTAATCATAGGGGCATTGGTCTTCCTAGTGTAATAGAAAAAGTATATGCAGTAAAAGTCCTTTTATTCGGCAGCTGATTGTTCAGTAGATCCGACATTTCGGCAGTTTTTGAGAAATAGTCCCATTTACGAAAATCATTGATTGTTCGGCAGATGTCCGGAATCATCTCGGCAGTCTAGGAAGTGTTATCTGTGGCTTGTAGGCCTAATGTATCAATACACTTCTGTATGTTCACTAATTTCTATATTTTTATTCAGATTTAGGTATATTACTGTATTGATTACAATATTGCACAGTATCATACACTATAGTAACCACCCCCACCAAATTAGCGCGGGTAACGTTACGTTCCAAGCCCCCACGCTAATTCTTGAAATTCTTTCATTCTTGATGCCTTCCTGAAAATGACACCGGTAATTGAGTAGCCCATGAACCACTGACACTGTAATGCATTACCCATAAATAAATGTTGCTTGTTAAGTCAGTTTCCCCATTGTTTTTAGCTGTACGGCTATGACAGCTCTAGTATTTTTATTCCTCAGCATAATGGTGGAAGGGACTGTCCTGTTTAACTAAACCTAACCTAACTGAGTTTAACTGTACCTAATAATTTAACCAAACCTAACCTAACCTAAACTCAGAAAAATACTTAAAAATAATCTGGAGGAACATGAATTGCTAAGGTCTCTCTGATGAAAGTTAAACTAACATTTACTGCTCATTCTTTTGTTTGTTTTTGTGCTTAACATGAGAGAGCATTGATGCAAACAGTAATATATCCCATTAACCCCTTAATAACCTCCGGCACTGAACAACCTTTTACAGTACCGATGTTAGTGATGTCAAGTTAGTGTGAGCTATAAAGAAAGCTGAACAATTATGGGGAGGGAACGAAGGTCACTGGTATGTTTGCATGACTACGCTACGATTCCAAGCAGTTAGGCGGTCGGTTAATCTCAGATGTTTTCGCCCATTTGGTAAATACACCGTAACTTTATCAATCTTTCCATGACTCATAGCGAATCATAGCATGGGTTTAGGAAGCTAAATAACACATTGCTAAGTGAGCCAGACGATTATCTTCACATCTTTAAGAAAAATAAATTGATTTCAGAAGAATGGAAGAACTTTACGTACTCAGAGAGGGATTTAATTTCTTCCATTTTCTTATAAGACGTGAAGATAATCGTCTGGCGCACCTAGAAATGTGTTATTTAGCTTCCTAAACCCATGCTATGATTCGCTATGATTGACTGGAGAATTGATAAAGTTACGGTGCATTTACCAAATGGGTGAAAACATCTGAGATTAACTGACCCCCTGACTGCTTGGAATCGTAGCCTAGAGTCGTGTAAACTTACCAGTGACCTTCGTTCCATTCCCATAATTGTTCACAGTTTTTCCATAGCTCACTAACTCGACATCGGTACTGTAAAGGGTTGTTCAATGTCGGAGGTTATTAAGGGGTTCATGGAATACATTACTGTTTCCATCAGTACCCTCCTTTCACATGTAAAAAAAAAAAAAAAAACGAACAAAAGAGTGAGTGCTAAATGTAAGTTATAACTTTCATCAGAAAGACCTTACCAATTCAGATCCCTTTCCTTTATTTTATGCAATTTTCCGACTATTTAATTTTGTTTGGAAAAAGTACTGTATACAGTACTCACACCAAACATATTTGTAATAATATAAGTAGTGATAAGTTCACCAATACAAGTGATGTACTGAGCTGGTAGGTAATATTCCGTATCATTTCGGCCATCCAGGAAATGTTATCTGACTTGTAGGCCTACTGTGTCATTACCCTTGTATATGTTCACTAATATATATATATATATTTCAGATTCAGGTATAGTACTGTATTGATTGCAGTATTGTACAGTATACAGTACTCTCTCCAAACACAGTTGTAATACCATAAGTGGCGATGACAGTGTTCACCAACATATTTAAGGTACTGAGTGGGTAGGCTTTTGATTATTCGGCAAATCTAATTTCTCGGCATCATCCTGGTCCCATAGATGACGAATAATGGGACTTGTACTGTGGTAGGATCCTCATTGACAGAGTTAGGTAAATAACAGAGGAATTAGTTGGAGAAGAACAGGGAGGTTTTAGAAAGGGAAGAGGTTGTGTAGATCAGATATTCATTCTTAGGTCTTTTGTGGAAAAGTTTCTAAAGAAGGGAAAGAAGTTGTATGCAGTCTCCATGGATTTGGAGAAAGCACATGACAAGGTGGGTAGACAAGGATTATGGAAAGTAATAAGAATATATGGAGTAAATGCTAAGTTGTTGAATGCTGTGAAGAGTATGTACGGGGGTGCTAAGGCTGCAAGGCGTGTGGAGAGTGAACCGAGTGAATTTTTCTATTTCAAGGTTGGACTGAGACTGGGATGTGTCATGTCTCCATGGTTCTTCAATCTATATATGGATGGGGTTATAAATGAGATACAAAGTAGGGCAGTGGATGTTGAGAGGCCTTGATGAGAGAGGGCAGTGTGTGGAAACTACATGTACTGTTGTTTGCTGATGATACGGTGTTGGTAAGTGAAGATGAGGGGGAGCTGCAAGACTTGGTGAATGAATTTGGGAGAGTGTGTAAGAAACGGAATTTAAAGGTGAATGTAAGGAAGGGTAAAGTTATGGTCTTTGAGAGAAATGAAGTCACTGAATGTACAGTAAGGCTGGATGAGGGGGAAATGGAAACTGTGACAGCATTTAAGTACCTGGGTAGTGTGATGAGTAAGGATGGAAGTCTAATGGGTGAAGTGTTTGAAAAGGTACAACACGGAAAAAAAGTTGCTGGTTCTTTGAAAGAAATGATAAGAAACAAGGAAGAGAGCTTGGAAGTGAAAAAGTTACTGCATGACAGTATTGTGATACCAACTCTAATGTATGCAAGTGAAGCTTGGACCTTGTGGGAGGGACACAGATCAAGAGCAGTGGAAACGAGTTATTTGAGAGAAGCATGTGGAGTAACATGGAGAGTGACTGACAAATAAGGAAGTGAAGGAGCATTGTGGTGTGGATGTGGATGTGATGGGAAGTATTAGGAGAAATACACTTTGGTGGTTTTGCCATGTGGAGAGGATGGAGGGCAAGAGACTGACAAGAAGAGTGTATGTGAGTGAGGTGAAGGGGGGGTAGAGAGAGGAGGAGGCTGAGGATGAGGTGGAGGGATGGAGTGGAGAGGTACATGAGAGAGAGGCGTGTGAGCTGGGAGCAGGGCAGTGAACTGGCGGGAGACAGGGCGACATGGAGGCAATTTGTTTGTGGCTACCCCTTACGGGATTAAGGGATAGATAGATACCTACACCCAAGTCCAAGGAAAGTCCAGGCCAGATAAATCCTTAGATATAGTCAAGAAAAATATGAAAAAATTCCAGGAAAATTTAAAAAATTTCCCCTTGAATAAATCGAAGCATTGGGATATTCGAATTATATTGGAGGTCGGATCAGAGGACTCTTACTGTGTGTGTGTGTGTGTGTGTGTGTGTGTGTGTGTGTGTGTGTGTGTGTGTGTGTGTATATATATATACTGTATAAATATTTGTGGTAGGTGGGGGTGCTGACCATCCACTCACTTGATGTAGTGCTGCTCTCGGGTGTCTGCCCTTTCCTCTTCATCCTTCTTTCCTTCTATTCTCTTCTGTCTTTCTTTTCTTCATTCTTTCCTTGTCCTTCTGCCTACGGGTGACTTTACACTCCCTCTTCTGTCTTTCTTTCCTTCATTCTTTCCACTTCCTTCAGCCTGTGCGTGACTCTACAATGAGTGACAAGCGAAATGGTTTCCTGTGCACCAGGAAACCATTTACTACGCTGAGTGGTAACAATATAACCAAATTTTGGCGCCTGGTGGTTTAGTGGGTAATTATTGCGCTCCAATTGGATTGAGCCCGCGAAGATTTACATCCAAGGGGTGGTTGGGGTTGACTGCTCATGTAATGCCACTCAGGGATGAGTGAGGCTGGTCACTCTCATCTTAAATGTCGGGACCAACTGCCTAGCCCCGGGCTCCTATGCTTCTCATGGGGCAATGTAGGATTGGATGATGGATGGATGGATGGATTAGATGGATGGATATATATATATATATATATATATATATATATACACAATATATATATATATATATATATACACACATATATATATATATATATATATATATATATATATATATACACAATATATACTGTATATATATATATATATATATATATATATATATACACAATATATATATATATATATATATATATATATATATATATACACAATATATATATATATATATATATATATATATATATATATATATATATATATATACACAATATATATATATATATATATATATATATATATATATATATATACACAATATATATATATATATATATATATATATATATATAATATATATATATATATATATATATATATATATATATATACACAATATATATATATATATATATATATATATATATATACACAATATATATATCTATATATATATATATATATATATATATATATATATATATATGTATGTATGTATGTATGTACAGTGCTTGTCAGAAGTATCGAGCGCCCTGCATCCCTCCTAGGAAACAAATCTTTCAACATTGAAAAAACATATAAATAATGCATTTTATTTACCTTTAATGCCTTGTAGGGTATCCTTTACGCTTCTTCACGGACCTGAGACGTCTTGGAAGTGAAAGGGCGAGGTTCCTCAGGTGCTGGAGGGGTATTTTGTGCCAGGAGTCACGAATGGCAGCTTCCAGCTTAGGCAGAGAGCTCACGTCCTTCCCTTGGAGATTCTTCTTTACGAGGTACCAGAGGTTTTCAATCAGGTTGAGGTCTGGGCTATTTCCTGGCCAGTCTTTCATGAATGATACCTCGCAGTCACGAAGCCAGTTGGTGACCGATTTGGCCTTATGAGCAGATGCACCGTACTGCTGAAACACTCGTGCACCTGTTAGCTCGAAGGACTCTGGTAAATGGTCACACAGAAGCTCCAGATAAACATCCTGATTCACTTTGCAGTTCTTGGGAAGCACACTAACACACTACTCACCTTCTCCGTTCTGTTACTGCTCTCTTCCAGTTTTCTCCTTCATTCAATATAGTATTTTCCCTTTTCAAATTCTCGATCTCCTAGTTTGCTGTCTCATTGACCTGTATCAGACTCTGTATTGTGTTTTTGGTATTATCAGGCATATTTCTTGATACTAGATCCTCCACTTTCTTTTCTAATTCACTACTTCTCTAAATCAACATTTTAACTAGATCCATCACATTTGTTTCACTGTCAAATCCTGGAAATTCGGGTCACTCGATGTTTACATTCTCGGCCTTGTTTGAGGTTGGTTACAGTACTAAACAGCTGTTACCGAGATTCCAATAAAAATTCACATAAATTCACTGACAATAGCTCTTTACATTTTTGGTACACTATGTTAACTTAGTAGATGGGAAGTTGTTGAATGCTGTGAAGAGTATGTATGAGGGTGCTAAGGCTGCAGTGTGTGTGGATAG
Organism: Coenobita brevimanus; assembly: GCF_032717465.1. NCBI lineage: Eukaryota > Metazoa > Arthropoda > Malacostraca > Decapoda > Coenobitidae > Coenobita > Coenobita brevimanus. The sequence continues at coordinate 15,147,176 of NC_136977.1, forward strand.
TGAATTGAGTGAATTTTTCCATCTGAAGGTTGGGTTGAAACAGGGATGTGTCATGTTTCCATGGTTGTTCAATCTGTACATGGATGGGGTTATAAAAGAGATACAAGGTAGGGCAGTGGATGCTGGACTGGCCCTAATGAGAGAGGGCAGTGTTTGGAAACTCCCTGTACTGTTGTTTGTAGATGATACTGTGTTGTTAAACAAAGACGAAGGGGAGCTGCAAGGCTTGGTGGATGAGTTTGGGAGAGTGTGTGAGAAATGGAATCTAAAGGTGAATGTAGGGTTGAGTAAAGTTATGGTCTTTGAGAAAGGAGAAGTCAGTGAATGTACAGTGAGGTTGGATGATAAGGAAATGGAAAATGTGAGTACTGTACATTTAAGTACTTGGGTAGTCTGATGAGTAAGGATGGAAGATTGGAGGGTGAAGTGCTTGAAAGGGTGCAACAAGGAAGAAAGGTTGCTGGCTCCTTGAGGGCAGTGATAAGAAACATGGAGCTGAGCAAGGAAGTGAAAAGTTATTACATAACAATATTGTGATACCAACTCTAACGTATGGAAGTGAAGCTTGGATGTTGCTGGAGGGACACAGGTCAAGAGTGAGAGCAGTGGAAATGAGTTATTTGAGAGGAGCCTGTGGAGTCACATAGAAAGACAGACTGACAAATGAGGAAGTGAAGGAGCATTGTGGTGTGGATGTGGATGTGACAGGAAGCGTTAGAAGAAACACATTAAGGTGGTTTGGCCATGTGGAGAGGATGGATATTACAGACTGACGAGAGTGTATGTGAACGAGGTGGAGGGGGAGAGAGGGAGGGGAAAGCCAAGGATGAGATTAAGGGATGGAGTGGAGAGGTATATGAGAGAGGGGGGTGCGAATTGGGAGCAGGGCAGTGAAATGGCGGGGGACAGGGTGACATGGAGGCGATTTGTTTGTGGCCACCCTGTAAAAGGGATTAGGCATCTGGCAAGAGACAGATAGATAGATATTAACTTACAGTACTTTAAACTTTAGACAAGACTAAAGGTGACAGGACAAACATAATTCCTGAAAACTATTTAAAGTTTGCTGCAATGGTTGAGGCGGTAAGACACATCCATTCCCTCTAGCTGGTCCGCTGGTGTGTGTGTGTGTGTGTGTGTGTGTGTGTGTGTGTGTGTGTGTGTGTGTGTGTGTGTGTAAACTGGAAGTGTGTAAACTGGAAGTGTGTTGTCCTGTAACGGCTACCCCCATTTTGGGGGGAAAGCAGCCTAGGTATATATCTATCAGTGTCTATCTATCTATCTATATATATTATCTGGATGCTGGACCTAGGCTCTGTTAAACCATTATCCAAATTTACTCACTATTATCTGGGCGTAAAAGTCCCCGAGAACTTCGGCCAGGCAGATGACATGTTCAAACATTCAGTATTGTGGCTACTTGACTCAATCCGTCAGCGGGAAGTAGTCTGTAACCCACAGCCAGAGCTAAAATGTTTGTCTGCCCCTGTACTGAATGGTCAAAGTCACACTCTTGTCCTATCACCTCCAACAAACCTCCAGCCCCCGAATAATATGACTGTAACTCGCAAGCAGTGTAAAAACGTCTGTGCACATCCCCATCAAATGTCTAATATCATGCAGCCACCAAGCTAAGTCTTTCCCAACTGCCACCACCACTGAACACAGACCACAAGCCATGAGTACACGTTCGGCGACAGCAGCCATCCACCTCTCTATAGAACGCTGAAAGTCCCCCGGCCATGGTGAGTTGTGTTTCTGCATGGCCACTCAGTGACTAACAGAGCGCAAGCAACAAGTAAATGTGCTCGTCCACCTATTGAAAGGGGGAGAATCCTGCCCACAGCCTCGTTTCTCCCTCCCCCTCCCGTCCCTCCTCCATACCCTCCCGGCTCCCCCCTCACTCTCTCAGTCCCTACCCTCCTTCATGGTGATAACACTGACTAGTGATTTTTCACATTTTCTGCGATTTATTCGACTACTATTGGTCATATTGAAATTCCGAAGTGACCACGAGGGACCACGAGAAAGCCCATGAACTTCTGATTCTAGACATATGCTTAACTCTTGGGTGGTGGCAAAATTTTTCACTAGGATGGTGGGAAGTTATATGAAGGTAAGTTTTATTCCTGAACACTTTATTCTTGCTACATTTCTGTACAATTACTTGTTAGTTTTGTGTGTTTTTATTAGCTCATAGTACAAAGACCAGCAAAGATGATGGTATACCATTCATAGCAATATAACTAATTTCCGGTGGCATATTTGGCCATTTGTGGTAGGTGGTGGCGACCATCATCCACTCACTTGATGTAGTGCTGCCTACTCCTTCCTTAACCTTTATCATTCTTTTTCTGTGCCTGCCCTCCTCTCTTCCTGTTTCTCCCATCTTTCCTGTAACTTCTTATTGCTTTTCCTTCCTTTACAGATGGCTTTACATTGAGTAACAAGCCAAATGGTTTCCTGGGAGCCAAGAAACCATTTACAACACTGGGTGGTAACCATATAACCAAACCATACGTGCTCCTTATGTGTCAACAAGTGGGTTGGTGGAGGGTTAGTGCCCCTCTCCGTAAAACAACTAACTCAAAGTCAAATGGCCACCCCTTACAGGATTATGGCGTCTGGCAATAGATAGATAGATAGATATTTGGCCATGGAATTTTTTTGAGCCCAGGGAGCAATCTCATCACAGACAACAGATTTTCAAACCATCATCAGTTTTTTTGGTTCATTTTTGTTGGCTATGCATTAATATGGATAATCCTATGTGTGTTTTGATGTCTAAATATGGCAGAATGACCAGAAAACAGAGCCAAATTTAGGAGAGGGTACTGTACATAGAGTAGTGTACAGGCTGGGTGTTTTTTGGTTTTCAGTGATTTTTTTCAGGGTTTTCTTGGTGTTTAGCATTAATATGGATAAGTCTATGTGTTTTTTGATGTCTCAATATGGCAGAATGACCAGAAATCAAAGCCAAAAATAGGGGGATCTGTACACACAGTAGTGTACAGGGCAAGTGTTTTTTGGTTTTCATTTTTTTTTTAATGGTTTTCTTGGTGTTTAACGTTACTTTGGATATTCCTATGTGTTTTGACATCTAAATATGGCAGATTGACCAGAAAACAGTGCCAAAATTAGGAAGGGTACTGTACGTAGTGGTGACATGTAGAGGTGTGCAGTACGTAGGAGGACTACTGAGCCTTGAAAGCAGGCTGTGAAGCCTATGCCCAGAGTAAAAAAAAAAAAAAAAAAAAAAAAACATACAGTAGTGCATAGGTTCGGTGTTTTTTGCTTTTTCATTTTTTTTTTTCAAAAATTTTTTTTTTTCATTGTTTTCTTGGTGTTTAGCATTACTTTTGATATTCCTATGTGTGTTGATGTCTAAATATGGCAGATTGACCTGAAGACAGCACCAAAATTAGGAGAGGTACTTTACATACAGTGGTGTAAAGGTAGGGTGTTTTTTGGTTTTCTTTTTTTCTTTTTTTTTCTGGTTTTGTTGGTGTTGAAAATGTCTCTGGATAATCCTATGTATGTCTGATGTCAAAATATGGCAGAATGAATGGAAAATACTGCCAACATATGGGTGGGTACTGTACAAACAGTGTGTTTAGGCAGGGTGTTTTTTGGTTTTCAATGGTTTTTCTGTATGGTTTTCTTAGTGTTTAGCATTACTTTGGATATTCCTCTGTGTGTTTTGATGTCAAAGAATGCTTGAATGACCAGAAAACACTACCAAATTAAGCATAGGTACCGTACAAATAGGTTAGGTACAGGTTGGTGATTGGGTATAGGTAGGGGAATAGTGTCCATTATCTGGATGTTGTCACTACACGGACATGCCTTTGGCTCTATTATATCCGGATAAGTAGATTACTGTATATACATTCATTCATTCATTCATTCATCATCTAATTCAGTGTTGCCCCGTGAGAAACATAGGAGCCCAGGGCTAGGCAAGCTCGTCCTGACATTTAAGGTGAGAGTGACCAGCCTCACTCTTCCCAGAATGACATTACATGAACAATAAACCCCAAACACCCCTTGGATATAACCCTGCACTGGCTCAATCCAATTGGTGCACCATAATTGCCCTCTAAACCACCAGGTGCCATAATTTGGTTAACTGTTTATCACCCAGTGCTGTAAATGGTTTCCTAATGTACAGGAAACCATTTGGCTTGTCGCTCAGTGTTGGGTCACTCATAGACAGAAGGAAGAGGAAAGAAAGAAGGAAAGAAAAATAGAAGAGGAACGATGGAAAGAAGGAAGGAAGAGAGGAAAGGGCAGGCACCCAAGAGCAACAGTACACTAAGTGAGGGACGGTGAGTGCCACCTCCAACACATATATATATTATGAAAAAACTAAGAAAAAGTGAGATATATATAAAGTAGACCCTATTTATCCGCGGAATTTGCATCCGCGGATTTAAGTTTCCGCGGATGAAACTTATTTTTATACTGTACTATACACGATAACTTAATTTGAAATTGGCACGCAACGCGTACGTCTTTTGTTGCTATAGTTAGGATACCTGCACCCACAGGCATTCCCACCACTCTGTCAGTCTCACTGTAAACACCAATCAGTTCGTTACTTACGTCGTCATCGCCCTTCATATGTTTACAACTATACTATACTTCATTGCGTAAGTGAAAAATGGCTCCCAAGAAACAAGTAAAGAATAAATGCAATCCTTCTAAGCCAAAGAGAGAGCGTAAGGTGTTATCTGTCGTCCTGTAAGAAGGGTCAGACTAGACTCATAGCTAACCTACAGTGTGCCACACATCTCATCGCCTCACCACACTGGCACTGTAGGAACTGCACTACAATTATCGTCGTCATCATACAGCAATCATCATCATTGTAAGAAGGTTATGAGGAGAACACAGTCTTTTGGTAAGTGTTAATATATATTTATAATGTTTTAAAGTATGTGCTTAGCTTATGTGGAAATAAAATGCCATTTTCTGACAATGACTTGAATATCCGTGAAATTTACCTTCCGCAGGGGTCTCTGGAACCTAACCCCCACGGATAACTAGGGTCTACTGTACTACCATAACAAAACATCAATGTTCCATGGTTGTCAGAAACAGCAAATTGAACCAAAAGGATAAATGCATGTACAGTAATCCCTCTAATATCCGAACGTCCAATATTCGAACATCCCCACTAACCGGACATAATAGTCCTGGGATCCAATATTCCCAAAATGGTCTGAAAACCGCAAAAAAAATGGGGGGGGGAATAAAAAAAAATAAAAAATGAATTTTCCCCAACCGTAACTTCAACTTGCCGCGCGAGGCAGCTTTGTTGTGGCGCGTCATTCCTCCGACGTCCGATAGAGCGCCGCTGCATCCTCCCCACTTTCCGCCTGTCTCGCTGCGAGTGCACGCTCGTCGTCATGGCTGCCCACGTGCTCGCTTTTGTGGTGGTTCCTTACCTGCTGCAGGCACTCCTGCTGCTCTTGGGCCTCTTATTAGTGTGTGTGATGATGGCCCCGCCGCCTGAGAAGAGGGAGAAAGTGGTGTTAACTCTGGAGAAGAAACGGGAGATATTGGAGAAAGTAGATACGGGGTGGTCTTCTTCCCGCATCCTCCACGAGTTCAACCTGGCCCGATCTACTTTGTTCAATATCAAGAGATCCCGAGACAAACTCATGCAGTACACGGCTGACTTCTCGTCGAGAAGCAAACGCAACGTGGAGAGGAAGGTGATGTTTACTCCCAAGTTTGCTGAAATCGACCGCTCCACGTTGATTTGGTATCGACAGCAACGTGCTGCTGGTGTGATAGTACGTGGTACAGAGCTGAAGGCTGCTGCTCAGAAGTTCGCCAGGCTTCACGACGCCCTAGACTTCAAGGCATCCGAGGGTTGGCTCTTCACGTTCAAGTTACGGCATGGCCTTACCAACCGTAAAGCTCATGGCGAAGCTTTGGACGCTAACGAGGATGGAGTTGATGAGTTTTGGCACAAGGTGAAGGGCTTGATCGACAGGGAGGGCCTCACTCTCGGTCAAGTGTACAATGCTGACGAAACTGGTTTATTCTACGCTCTTTGCCAATGAACACTCTAGCCGAGGAGACGAAGAAGTGTGTACCTGGCCGCAAGCTCTCCAAGCAACGGATATCTGCTTTGTGTTGTGCCAATGCTAACGGCATGCACTGGCTTAAGCCCGTTATTGTTGGCCATGCAAAGCAGCCTCGGTGTCTTCGTGGGGTGATGGATGTCCTTCCTGTTGTATGGTACCATTCTTTGAAGGCATGGTTCACAGCTGTGATCTTCAAAGACTGGTTCCACCGCCACTTCGTCAAGGAGGTCATACATTACCAGACGAAGACACTGGGAATCCCGCGTGACCAGGTAAAGGCCCTCCTTTTCCTCGACAATGCACCTGCCCACCTGTGCGACAAGGACTTGGTGGCTGAGAATGGCCGGATTAGGTGCATGTTTCTGCCACCTAATACGACTGCTCTCATCCAACCAATGGACCAGGGAGTAATCGTGGCAACAAAGCGCCTATACCGCCGGACGTTCATGGATGAGGTGATAGTTGTTCTCGAGGTCGAGGACGAGCGCAGGGAGGGACGAGACATGCAAGGGCAGCGGACTTTGGAAAACCTTCGCCGCTACAATATCAAGTCAGCAATCTACAACTGGGCCAGTGCATGGAAGGAAGTCCCTGTCAAGACTCTAGAAAATGGTTGGTCTCGTCTGCTTCTCGGAATGGATGTGGAGTATGATTTTCTAGGGTTTGACGTGGATGACTTCCATGCACGGCTATATACGCATGGCGACGATGTTGATGTGGACGATGTGCGTGACTGGTTGGATGACGATGAGGGCAATCCTGGGTATCAGACATTGTCTGATATCAAGATCGCATCTTCAGTTGCAGGTGTCAGTAACCAGCTTGAAGATTCCGACGAGGACGGCGACGATGATGTGGACTCCTCTCAGCATGACACTACTCCAGCCATCCCCAAGCTGAGCGCACTCCGGGAACACCTAGAGTTCCTTCTCGACTACCTGGAACACCCGGACTGCGACAGGGAGATAGGGCCCTTGGGACTTGTGGAGGATGTGCGTCCTTTCAGGCAGCGCATCATCAATCGTCAGAATCGTCGGTCCTTGCGTCAATAAATGATTGACAGTTTTTTCAGGCGCATGACCCCCACTGTGCCCAGCCCTGGCTCCACTCCGTTGCCTCCCCAAGACAGGCCCTCATGCTCCAAGCCACACTCCAGCACATCAGCCACGGTAGAGTCACTGCTCGACTTGAGTTTGCGTCTGTCTTCAGAGTCGTCTGCAGTGGGTACGCCATCACCACGACCCAGTGACGCACCCCTAGGTCACCTGCCAGTGATACTCTCGGACTCTGACAGTGATTAAACAGCAAGAACTTCTCCACTAGACCACACGGGAATTTACAGTGTTGTGCAGTGAAAAAAACAGTGTGTTGTGTTAAGGATTTACAGTCGTGAGTGAAAAAACTAATTTGGAACAAAATGTAACATAAATTGACTTGTTTGTTTTAGCTTTAGAAAACGGTTTGAAGAGTGGGAAAAGTTAAAGTGCAGAGTGCAACACTTAGTTACAATGGAGCATAAGTAACACAAGAGTGCGCACTGTGAAGAGAACGGACTTCTGAGTGCGAGTGACTAAGTTCAGTGCAAGACTTCATGAACAGTGTACTGGAAGTGCTTCAGGAAATCTTTCTTACTGTCAGAGTCCGAGAGGAGGTGGTTATTCATCGAGATGGCCATGGACTTGCTGTAAGTAGGCAGAATGTTTCATACTGTACTTTTTTCCATACTATACTTACCTCAAACACCTCATTTCACTCTTTAATGTCCTTTATTGGTGTGAATAGGGTGTTAGGAGCTATGCATGTGCAGTAGGAAGGTGTTTTTCTGAGTTAGGCTAGGTTTGGGTCCATAAGTACAAGTCCAGGGGCCAGTAACCAGAATGTTTAATACTGTATGAAACTACCTCTAAACCCTCATTTTATGGTTCTTTTGCATTTATTTCAGTCATTTATGTGCCTTATTGGTGTGATTTGGGTCTTAAATAGGTGCTATGCATGTCCAGAGGGAGTTGTATAGGTGTTTCTCTGAGTTTGGGTCAATAAATACAAGTTCATAAGCTGGGGCCCAATATCCGGACAGGACCACTATCCAGACCTGCCTATGGCCCTATTACGTCGGATATTGGAGGGATTACTGTATAAAGTATGATTGGTAAACTTCTCCCATTTTACCCTAAGGAATACTATACACAATGCCAAAAAATACAGTATAAGGAATAATATGCACATTGACCTTTCATGACTAAAAAGTAATTATAACCGTTGAAGCCTCCTATTTAAACTACCCAATCCATGGCAAACTAAAAATACACTCACTTTTTCATTATATATCTCCATGTATGACACCTCCACCTTATGTGTAATGTGCTGGCTTGTGTTAGCAGCAATTCTTTCGAAGAGTGAATCACACAACCGAGGTATCAATCCCTTGTTGTCTGCTGTCCCCATCATAGTATACGATTTCCCTGATCCTGAAATAAAAAAAAGGTTCTATGTTTATCAAAAGCCTTGCAGGGGCAGAACAGACGAAATTTTTATTGCCAGGCAATCAAGGAGGTGTCTGTGAGCAAAATGAACTACCTAGTTATGGTAAAACCTCTTATATACAGCTATCTAACAACCAGAGTTTTTCAAGGGGTCTATTGTATAAAAAAAAAAGTAAAAACAGTGTTATAAAAATAATGGTGAACTCAAATTTGATGTGTGTGCATGCGCACTGTCAGTCGGTGCTCACCAACACCACCCACACTCTGTGGGAGGCTTCAGTCTTGGACCGGGTTTTCAACTGTGAGATTCTTTTGTGCGGACACTACGATCAGTGCTTTCCTGAATCATGCCTTAAGTCCCTGTCCATAAGGCTGGTCCTAAATGAAAAAATGTAGTGTTGACTATCGAGGAAAAATTAGACATTTGTAAAAGGCTGGAAAATAATGTGAGAAGGCAAATATCTTGGACCAGTATTTTTTTTTTTTTTTTCACATCAACTCTGTACAACATCAAAGCCCAGGCTGCTGACTTTAAGAAATTCTATTTGAAATCAGACTCTGATCTGGGAATTGAAGATTCTAAGGAAATCAAAACAAGAAGAAGTGGATAGTGCTTTATCTGAGTTGTTTTCCCTGAAGTGAAGTGAAGGAATTTGCATCAGTGACCCCATGTTGTAAGAAAAGGCTAAAGATTTCTGTTCAAAAACGGGCGCTGAAAAGGAGTGTGCCTACAGTAATGGCTGGTTCGAAAAGTTTAAGCTGCATCACAGAATTTGCAAGTTGGACGTGCGTGGTGAAATCAAGTCTGCAGATGAAAATGCAGCAATAAATTTTAAGGATTACTTTAAGCAGATTGTTGCCAAATATGACTTAAAACCAGGACAAGCCTATAATGCAGCTGATACAATTTTTTTTTTTTCATATGGTAAGTGTCTGCCCAGAATCATCCTAGCACATGCACATGAAAAGAGTGCTGCTGGTTACAGAGGCAACATGGAAAGAGTAACTGGGCTTGTGTGTGCAAATGCAGACGGTACTCACTGGGTGAAGCCATTAGTCACTGGCAAATATGCAAAGCCTCACTGCCTCAGGGATATTCAACACGTGCCATTTACATACAAATATCATATCTCTGCTCCCATAACCACAGAAATACTCCAGCAGTGGTTTGATCATGTGTTTGTGCCAAGTGTTAAGGAAAATTTGCGCAAACACGGACTTCCAGAGGATAAAACAGTTGTTTTATTCCTGGGCAACTGTTAGGCTCATCCCCCCCCTACAGAAAAACTGAGGAATGAAAATATCTCTGTCATCTACCTGCCCCCAAATGTTACAAGCCTGTTGCAACTGATGGACCAAGGTGTGATTCAAAACACCATGACGTTGTATTGTCACGACTTCGTGAGGCACATGGTAAACCACAAAGGCAGTATCCCAGATTTTCAGAAGAGTATAAACATCAGAGAGGCCATCTATGTGATTTCATCTGCCTGGAACAATGTGAAACAAGTCACTCCGCAGCATCACTGAGGAAAGTTATGGCCGCAAGTTACACAAGTTGTAGCAACAAATGAGAGGGCTGGTGGAGCGAAGATGATGGGTGGGCTGGCGGCAAGTGAGAGTGACACAGCAGATTTTGAAGGCTTTACAATGCCTGAACAGGAGCCTGATAAAGTAAATATCAGATGCATTAACTGATGACTTCAAGCAAAGCACTGGCTGACAAAAATTAAAATGTGCTTGACGAATGGTTTGCTGCTGATGCAGATGTTCCTGTAACCCAAACTATGAAAGACAACAAAATAATTGCATCAGTTAAACTACATGATCACAGGGAACAAATGAGTGAAAATAAAGAAAAGGAAGAGGATGATGCCATTAAAGCCACTTGGGAGGCTGCTCTTAATAGGCTGCAAACTTACTTCAGTTTTCCACAAAAACAAAAATTTGTGAAGACGAAGCGGAGCTGCAAAGCTTGGTGAATGAGTTTGGGAGTGTGTGTAAGAAACGAAATCTAAAGGTGAACGCAGGGAAGAGTAAAGTTACGGTCTTCAAGAGACGTGAAGCCAGTGAATGTACCGTGAGGTTGGATGAGGAAATGGAAAATGTGAGTGCGTTTAAGTACTTGGGTAGTGTCATGAGAAAGGATGGAAGTTTAGAGAGTAAGTACTTGGAAGGGTACAACAAGGAAGAAAGGTTGCTGGTTCCTTGAAAGCAGTGATAAGAAATAGGGAAGTGAGCATGGAAGTGAAAAAGTTACAACATGACTGTATTGTGATACCAACTCTATCGTATGAAAGTGAAGCCTGAGCCTTATTGGAGGGACAAAAGTCAAGAATGAGAGCAGTGGAAATTAGTTATTTGACAGGAGCATGTGGAGTCACATGGAGAGACAGACTGACAAATGAGGGAGTGAAGGAGCATTGTGGTGTGGATGTGGATGTGATAGGACGTGATAGGAGAAATACACTGAGGTAGTTTGGCCATGTGGAGAGGATGAAGAGTTAGAGACTGACAAGGAGAGTGTATGTGAGTGAGGTGGAGGGGAGGAGAGGGAGGGGGAGGCCAAGGATGAGATGGAGGGAAGGAGTGGAAAGGTATATAAGAGAAGGGGGTGTGAGCTGGAAGCAAGAGAGCGAACTGGCGGGTGACAGGGTGGTTTGGAGGCGATTTGTTTGTGGCCACCCCTTATGGGATTAAGGCATCTGGTGATAGATAGATAGATAGATGGATGAACACTGTTGCTGTCTCACGCAAACAGACACTCAAGCACTCTTTGCTTATGCTGCACAAAAACGAGACACACACTTTGCTACACTGGGATCATCAACAGTTTCTAATGTGACACCAGGACCATCAACAGCTCCTGATGTGACATCAGGACCATCAACACAGACAACCCAGATGATCTGGACCTTGAGTTGTCTGACATGGCAGCCTAACCCAAATCAATCATGTACAATTTAAAAAAAAAAAATGTAATAAAAAACACAAAAGGAAAGGAAACAGACTAGTGTTGAAGTTACAATTTCAACTGTAAAGAAGAAGTTATGACTGTAAGTGATTCAGAATGTTTACTTTGCATAGATTATTAGAACTTTCAAAGGGTTTTTAAGTTACAAACCAGGCCACCGCCAGATATGGAAGGTTTTATTGTACTTGTAGGCAGGGTTGGCACTGATTAAATCAAACTGATTTAACCATGTGATTAAAATGTTGATTTTTTTTTTTGCTTTTAAAAAAATCATGATGTTTTATTTTATTTTTTTATTTTTATTTTTAAATCTAAACGTTAACAAAAATAAAATCTAATGGTTTATAAATGTTGTGTATAACTTGGTGCTGACATTCATTTACTCAGATATTTAAGCATAAAGTTAGCAAATTTTGGAGAATGATGCCATTAGAAATTGCTACATTGTATGACAGAAAAAATATTTTTACACTTGTGTAACTAAGTATTGAAATTATTTGTACATCTGAAATAATGAGCCATAAATCAAAAACCAAAGCCATAAGACTAGGTAGCTATGCTTGGTCACTTAAGGCCATCTCATAATAATAACAGCTTAAGATTTTTCTGTGTGGTAATATAATCAGCTTTGGAATATGCTGTCTTAATTGCCACTGGTAACTCAGTCTGAAGTAGTAGTGTACAGATGGGACTTGAACAGGTATGTTTCTGGATTCTGGGCAGTGGCTTTCAGCCTGAATCATCAGTGGATAGACAGGACGTGAAGTTAACAGTATTCACTACAGTATACTGCTTTTGAAATATTAGTTATGTAATAAACAGAAAAATCAAATAAATAAAAAAATAAATCAAAATAAATGTGGAGAGGATGGAGGGTCAAAGACTGACGAAGAGAGTGTATGTGAGTGAGGTGGAGGGGGAAAGAGGGAGGGGGAGGCCGAGGATGAGATGGAGAGATGGGGTGGAGAGGTATATGAGAGAGGGGTGTGTGAGTTGGGAGCAGGGGAGTGAAATGGCGGGGGACAGGGCGACTTGGAGGCGATTTGTTTGTGGCCACCCTAAACGGGATTGAGGCGTCTGGCAACAGATAGATAGATAGATAGAAATTAAAAATTTATAAAAAAAAAAAAAAACACCAACCCTGCTTGTAGGTCTGGAGAAGGCATCTAATAGGGTGATTAGAGACGCTGTACACAAGCAAAAAAAAATCCGAGACTGAAAGTAAACAGTATGTATGATAATGAAAATGTCAGATATTTTTAAAATGTGTGAGAAGTGATAATGTAAAGAGTGAAGAGTTGACATGGTGTGCATCAGGGTTGTCCTGAGCCCTTTTCCGTTCATGTGTATGGCGTGCCGGGGTGAGCAGGTGGAGATTGTCAGACATGAAAGGATTGAACTTGTTGGTGGATCTCTTGAGTGTGTGGAAGAGTTTTGTTATTTGGGAGACATGTTGTATGCTGGAGGTGGGGCTGGAGCTAGCTCTGTGGCTAGGGTGAGAAGTCGTTGGAAGAAGTTCAGGGAGCTCTTGCCTCTCCTGTCATTGAGAGGGCTCTCCCTATGTGCTAAGGGGTCTTTGTATGCAGCATGTGTTAGGAGTGTAATGCTGTATGGCAGTGAGACCTGGGCAGTGAAGGAGGAAGATATTCACCGGCTCAGACGTACAGAAATGACAATGATTAGGTGGATGTGCAGTGCGTCCCTGCGTTCAAGGCCTGGAGGGGCTGGGTTTACAATGGAAGAGTTGAGAGGTAGGATAGGACTGGAGTGTATTGGTGTTGTGATGAGGAAAGGTAGATTGAGGTGGTTTGGACATGTGGAGAGTATGGAGGATGATAATTGGGTGAGGAAGGTGAGAAGTGTTAATATTGGGGGTGGGGTTATGTGGGGTAGACCAAGAAAGACATGGGACGAGGTCATTAAGTGTGAACTTAGGGTTAAGGGACTGAACAGGGAGGCTGCAATGGATCGTGCAGCGTGGAGAGCCGCCATTAGGTGACCATGGCCGACACATGCAAGCATGTTGGACCCTTTAAAAACGAAACGAAATAAAACGATAATAAATATATATACTGTATATATACATATACATATATATATATATATATATATATATATATATAAATAAAGTATATATATATATATATATATATATATATATGTATAAATAAAGTATATATATATATATATATATATATATATATATATATATATATACTGTATATATATATATATATATATATATATATATATATATATATATATATATGTATATATACTGTATATATATATATATATATATATATATATATATATATATATATATATATATATATATATATATATATATATATATATATATATATATATATATATACTGTATATATATATATATATATATATATATATACTGTATATATATATATATATATATATATATATATATATATATATATATATATATTTATAATCTATGTATATATAAAGGGTCTGGTTAGTACTTGGATGGGTGACCGCATGGGAACACCAGATGCTGTTGGCATCCCTACTTGTCCAGTGGGGTTGGTGGAGGATTAGTGCCCCTCCCTGTAAAACAATTAACTCTAAGCCCTTGACCACCCCGTTTGGGATACATGGCGTCTGGGAATGGATGGATGGATATATATATATATGTATTTATAATATATATATATATATATATATATATATATATATATATATATATATATATATATATATATATATATAAATATATATACTATATATATATAAATATATATAAATAAATATATATATAATATATATATAATATACATATTTATAGTATATATATATATATATATATATATATATATATATATATAAATATATATACTATATATATATAAATATATATAAATAAATATATATATAATATATAT
>NC_136977.1:15166651-15320801 GCF_032717465.1 Coenobita brevimanus
TTTGAGAGACAGACAAATGAGGACAGTAATAAAGGAAAAGATGTCTGGATGGAGGGAAGTAACAAGTGGAGTCCCTCAAGGCTCAGTGTTGGCTCCAGTAATGTTCCTGATTTACGTAAATGATATGGTAGATGGAGTGAACAGTTATGCAAGTCTGTTTGCTGATGATGTAAAGATCTTGAGGAAGATAGAGGTTGAGGAGGATTGTAAAATACTGCAGGAGGATTTGGATAGGATACACAATTGGAGCCGGACATGGGAAATGAAATTTAATGTAAAGAAATGTAAAATATTGGAAATGGGTAAAAGTACCAGGAGACCATCACTGAATTATTTTTTAGGTAATGAATTAATCACAAAAAGGAGAGAAGAGAAAGATTTGGGAGTGCTGGTCCAAGATAGTTTGTCACCAGAAAAGCACATTAACAAGATAGTTGGAGAGACTTATAAACTCTTGATTAACATAAGAGTAGCATTTCATTATATGGATGAGGAAATGATGAAAAAATTGATAGTGGCCATGATCCGCCCCAGGTTAGAATATGCAGCGGTAGTGTGGTGCCCACACAAAAAGAAAGATATAAACAAGATTGAGAGAATACAAAGAACAGCAACCAAGATGGTCCCCAGTCTGACAGACCTGTCATACAGAGAGAGGCTGGAAAAACTGGATTTGCCTTCGTTAGAGGAAAGGAGAAAGAGGGAGACATGATTGCGGTGTTCAGGACCATGGTGGGAGTAGATAAAATTGACAAAGAAGATCTGTTTGTATGGGATAAGAGAGCAACAAGAGGACACGGAATGAAATTGAAAAAGTCAAGCTGCTTGAAGGATATCAAGAAATATAGCTTTCCTTACAGAAGTATAGACTTATGGAATAGCCTGGACAAAGAGATCGTCCAGTCTAAAAACTTAAACGAGTTTAAAGTTAAATTCGACTTATTGAGAAACAGCGACGGAAACCCACGAGCATAGCACATTCCGTGTATATCACAATTAGGTATATTAGGTAAATACTTAAATATTTGGAACGACTTAGACAAAGAGGTGGTGCATGAGAAAAACATTCATGTGTGTAAAGGTAGACTTGATAAATGTGGATATGGAGACAGGACAACACGAGCATTGCTCAATTCCTGTATACTACAAATAGGTAAATACAAATAAGTAAATACAGCCACCACACTTCCACACCATCAGTACACAGAATACCTCACTCTCAACTCACTGCTTTAGGCCTTCAGTTCTTTTCTCTTTTCCCACCAAATCAATAATAATGAACCTTTAAGAGTTTTCAGCAACTTTATTAACCCCTAAACCACGGGGTTATTTTGGCGCTCCTTGCATGTCCTGCGAGAATATTCGCGCTCTGACAGACTTTATAAAAATATTTGCCAAAAATCAGTTATTAGTCCTTGAATATTATAATTACATATGCATATGGCACATACCTTCAGTTTTCTCCTGGGATGTTTGTTGAGCCTTCGTCGAGTACCGTAGGACTTGTGGAGACTTCTGAAGTTGGGTAACGAAGTCTCCAATTTACACTTCCCAACACCCCGTCATATGATTACCACAGCCTGATATTATCACTAGAAACACTATTTTATGACTTTCAAATAGTTTGGAATCCATACACCAAAAAAAAAAACACTGTGAAAACAATGAAAACTACAAGCGCTTAAGAGCTTCCCACTTGGGCTCGTTCCCCGCTGGTATTCTGTCATTTATTATTCATAAACACACTCAATTTATATTCCTATTACTTTATTACACTTATATATATATATATATATATATATAAATATATATATATATTCTCGTTCAGTAAACTATCGTAGAGAGCAAAGCTTTGACTGTCATTACTCCAAGTATTTGTACTCATATTCTTATATTAGTAATTATTTACATTTCTATTTTATTTACACTATGTTATACACTGTCACTTCCAGTAAATAAGGGCTCCTTTCCCTTGGAGCCAGGATGAACTTGGGACACTGAAGCACTCGTAGTTTATCACCATTTCCTCCACTGGCTCATCACACGATTCACCAGAAAGATTGTAGTCACTGTCCATCATTAACATGGATAAATTAGCCAGTTCACACTCTACAGCAGAGTCATTTAGTCCTTTACCCCTTCCCACATGAGGTTTAGTTGGGGTAGAGGTCACAGGGCCCTCTATAAGCGGCGGAAATGGAGGGGCGCGAGTGCTACATGCTTTCATCTCAAGAAACAACACTGAACTAAATGACGAGGCGGATATGGGGCCCCCAGGGGTTGACAATGTCAGTGAGGTGACAGCAGCTAATTTATATGCTGTGAAATGATTGGCAGGAAATTAGGTAGTTCCAGGTGAATGTAAATATCACTTAGGCGTCTCCCTTCCTTTCTTATATATATCTTTATCATGAGAATAGATTATAGGGCATATTTCAAGGGGAAATTACGGTACCAGGGAAAATTAGTGAACAAGTGCACGTGGGGTGTTACCAGGTGATAATTATCCAACTCCAGGTGTGTAGCACTATCAGTTACCTTTTTTTTTTTTTTTTGCTACATATTATTTTGTATAAGAATAGGGCATAGGGCTTATTTCAATGGATGAAATCAGTGGAAAATTCCGGGGAAGATTAGCTTAGCGCAGCGCGGCCGGGCAGGAGAGAGGAAAGGGTAATGGAGGGGAGGTAGGGAGGGGAGTCAAGAACGGGGATAAATAGCTAAATTGTCAACAATGGATGGGAGTACAGATGACATTAGCAGTGCTGACTATTGTTGGACACTGGCAGTACTGATAGATGATACAAGCCACCACTTTAAAGCCCGGAAGAATTCAAAATAACACAGAATCGCAAAAGTGACGCCCCACGGTATGATCCATTGCTCCTCAGCGTCACGAAAGTGATGCCCCGCAGTTAAGGGGTTAAGGTGCAAAACAGTATCAGGGTAACAACATTCTCTCACACAGAATCGGGCAAAACAGTGAATGAAATCTTCAACAAAAGTCACTTTAGTGTTCCTTCTGTCCATGTGAGATTTCCCTATATCGACAGTTGATACAGTATTGGCATCGATTCACGATTGGAAATAATGCAAATATCGGCGATATATTGGTCTGGCAATTCATATCTGTTACAGCACAAGTTCTGAAGACCCTTAGCCCTTAGGTAACTTCTGTGTAACATCAAGAAGGGATCTGACAAAGATGTCGAAGAATGCATGTTTCTGCTACTCTTTCTTACAATGACCTTGACCCTATTAGGGAGATTTTGATTTTTTTTCCCCTATCAGTAATGGCCCATGCCAGGACACATTACCATGGCCCTTTAGATTCCCTGAGCATTTTGCGGTTCTCCTGAAATCGTTGCGAGACTCTGAGGTGAGAATAATAATAATAATACTGTACTAGTGATAACAATAGTCTCCACCTAATAATAATAATAATAATAAAAAAATAATAAATAACAACAACAATAAGAATCAAATAAAAAGATACACTTATGAAGAGGAAGGATATGGAAACATTAATAATATATAAGCTAAGGTACTGGTGGCTGTGAATGAGGCACCTGTTTGTCCGTAAGCGAAGATGCAAGCATTGTATCCCGTGAAGGCATTGTTGAGTATATCAAGACCAACGGCGGTGAATACTGTCTCCTGGGCGGCGAAGGATGCGCTCTCGCTGTCCAGGGAGTTAAAGCAGTGGTCAAAAGCAAACATCTTGGGCTGCTTCCGGCTGAAACAAGACAACAACACCGTACTTCAGCGTCAACCATTAGATTTCAGTACGAAAGGAATTTAATGATTATCACAGGATACCAGTATTTACTGCAAAATAATTTATATAGCTGTATAAGTATAATCATACTATAATATGATCATCTGTAATGAATGAAAATAACAATCTCTTTACTATGATAACGTATTTTACATTTTACTCTGGCTACCACTGAATTTCATTAAACCTATTAGTCTAAGAGTAGTGAAGAGGCTAATGGTGACTACTGTATACCATTATCTACCTTCCCCAGTGTGTCAATTATTTCTAAAGATGAATAAAATTGTCTAGTAGTAGCAGCCAGAATGTAATTAAAAAAAAAGGTCACTGGACTGAAGGAGTTAATATCAACACAGTAACTGGCAGGTAAAAATGAATTTTGAAAAACTGGTACAGTGCATGATAATAAGGCAATAAGCATAAGATGTGATAATGCTCAAGATTGGTGAAGGATGCAGGAATGTACAAAAATGACGAGACTGTTTCAGTGGCGTACGTGGAAAATGCAATAAATGTCTCGAAAAATATTGAAAGCTGCAGGTGGTGATGCAAATCTTAATATAAATAGAGAGACTGCAAGGAAATGCTGATGGGGAAATATACTATAATGTCTAGTTAAGAAGAGCTATATCACTGTAGTGAAAAAAAAAAAAAAAAAAAAAAAAAAAATTAATGTAGTGCAAATTATTATGCAATATGTCTGCTCAGTACTCTGACAATTTGAGAGAAAGGGGTAAAGAAAACAAGTGATTAAAAGAAAGTGGTGGTAAAAGAAAGAGGGATGTTAAGTAATTATTAATGGAAACAGCAACAGTGTTTCAAAGGAGTGCAACCTGTTGTGGAATATGTTTGCACGGTGTGGTTGGACTTGCAAGAAATGTGGGATCTGCAGGAAATATAAAACATCAGAGTTTCTTGTAATATGTGCCGTGATTTGTTCAAATGGAAGAATTATGCCTACATTTAGACTACGTTATTTACTGGGGAGAGAACAGTTTCCACCTAACTTCGACCCTCTTCTGGTACAGATATCAGAGTGGTTTCTAGTGTGGTTAGAAATGTGTGTGTTATGCTGGGTGTTTTTGGGTCGGCTTTCCGTCGGCTTGGGTATTAGTAACTATTATAGTTACTAATACCCAAGCCGACGGGAAGCCGACCCAGGGTTCAGTACTCGGTCCCTTATTATTTATTATACATATAAATGATCTAGACTTAGGAGTCACTAGCAGCATCAGCAAATTTGCCGAAAAAACAAAAATTGGGTGTATCATTAACTTGACTGACGATTGTCATAACTTACAAAAAGACCTCCATACATTGTCCAAATGGTCTAAAACTTGGCAAATGGAATTAACATTGAAAAATGTAAAGTACTTAACGTAGGCAAGACCATTGGAGACACTAAATACAACTTAGATAACAAAGAAATTAGCAAATCAGAATGCGAGAGGGTTCTAGGAGTTATGGTTAGTAACGACCTTAAATCAAGGCAACAGTGTATTAATGCAAGAAATAAAGCAAATAGGGTCCTTGGATTTATTTCGAGAAGCATGAGCAATACGTCATCAAAAGTAATACTGCAACTTTATCTAGCATTAGTAAGGCCACATGTAGACTAAGCAGTACAATTTTGGTGTCCTTACTATAGAATGGATATTAACTCGTTAGAAAATGTACAGAGAAGAATGACAAAAATGATACATGACGTTCGGAACCTGTCATAAGAAGACAGACTGAAAAGACTAAGTCTGCATTCGCTAGAGAGACATAGAGTAAGGGGAGACTTAATTCAGGTGTTTAAGTGGATGAAGGGTATAAATAAGGGAGATATTAGCAAGGTACTTAAAGTGAGCATACAGGATAGAACTAGAAGTAATGGTTTCAAACTAGAAAAATTCCGTTTCAATAAGGAAATAGGTAGAAATTGGTTTGGTAATATAGTTGATGAACAGAATAAGCTACCTAGTAAAGTAGCTGCTGCCTCTTCCACTGAGAGTTTCAAGCACAAGCTAGATAAGCATATGACAAATAAGGGGGATATAGAAGAAAAAAAATCTTGTAACCAACACTAATTCATAATTTTTCTTCTTCAGGTTACACTACGATAGTCTCTGTTCTCCTTTCACATTTTCCCATAAAATGTCCACACCAGTTTTTCTATACTGCGTGGTGCTCTTTCTGACTTTTTCCTGCCGGCTTCGGCTGAAGGGTCTGGAGGGCGGGGGAGAGCCTTCTTCTTTGCTATCCTTATCTTATTCTAGTAGTTCAGTTACTCTTCTAGAAGCTGCCTAGCATGGGCCAACTGGCCTAATGCAGTTATCCTTTCTTTTTATGTTCTTATGTCCTAGAAACACCTGGTGTGTAGTTGGGTTCTTTTCTAGACCGGGTCTAGAACAAAAACATAAAAGGAACAGGGCATAAAACCTCCGGGCAACAACCTACACGTGTATTCACCAATTCTAACTTACAGGAACGGCAGATAATCTCACAATATTTATGTTACATCAATCCTTGGACTGCTGATCAGTTTGAGTGTATCGCGCAGGATACGAGAGACACAATCGGTATTATTATATCAGGGTGAGTGTGTGTGGGGATAGTTCATTGTCTCTCAGTGCCGCATGCTGGGGGGGGGAGGGTTTAGATCTAGATATTCCCCCACACACAGTCTCTCACTATGGTGGCTCCTGCTTCTGTGGGAGTTCCCTGATTCACTGTTAAACACTCGTTCTAAGAGTCTTACAGAGTGTGAGTCTGGTCACTGGAGGGGGGGGGAGGGAGGAGAGCTAAGTTGCACGATAGGTTGGCACAATCACATGGGGAGGGGGGAAGAGAGAGATCACAGATGGCTTGTTACTATTGCACTGAATGGAAGTTCTCACATCTTTCCACTTGGCACTGTACAGCACTATATGTCACTTATTCAGGTACACATCTGAGTCACTTAGTCCTGGGCAAGGGTGGGGGTCATCTCCTTTGGGTTGAGCGTGGTGAGGGGCCCCTTGTGTTGGAGGTGGTGGACAGAGGTCTGGCCCACAGGACACGGGCCAAACAGCTTCTCCAGGCATTCCTGTATACGCCTGGAGGGAGAGTGACGTCGTTTAGGGCGGGAACTGGGGAGGCCTCGCCTTGGGGTGCTGGGGGCGCCATTGGGATCCCGGAGACTGCGGTCCCCTTCCCGGTGTCCTGCCGTCAGGGCAGGGCTGCGGCGTTGTACCGGGGGGAGGGGTCCATCAGGGGCAGGTCGTCTTCAGGCACCAGTTGCAGGGAGAATAGCCCCAGGGATAATACAGGCCCTCTCCACCAGTCCATGATCGAGTCGCTCTCCATCTGGGGGCTGCCACACTCGACTCTGCTACAGCTGTAGGGGTAGAGACGTTGTGAAGTCACAGGGGGGTGAGGGGCTTTGGTAGCTACCCTCCCTGGTGCGGAAGGAGGCCGTCACCGGGTCCCGACGTCCTGACGGGACCACAGACTGGGCGTGGCTGGAGGCCGTCGCCTGCCTACAGGCGCGGCTGGAGGCTGTCGCTTGAATCCCGTATGAAGGGCAACATGCGGGCGTAGAGCGTCTCCCATCTGCAGGCGTGGCAGGAGGCCGTCGCCAGTGTCATGCCCTCCGTATCTCCTGCAGGTGGAAAGGGGATGTACCTTTCTTTCCCCATGTGCGGCTAGAGGCTGCCACAGGCCCTGCAGGTGCAGTGTGTGGTCCAGGTGGAGCGGCTGGAGGCCGTCTCCTGGTATAAGCAGCAGGAGGCCACCTCCTGGTGTGAGCGGCTGGAGGCCGTCTCTGGGGTGCTGTATGGAGCATAATATTCAGCTCCACCCCGATCCTGATGCAGGCCGGGCTGGCGAGAGGGTAATGCGCCCGGGCTGTGTTTGGGTCGGGCCAGTTCCAGGGAGTTGGGGCGCGTGGCTACTAGGGACTTGCATCTATATAACACAGACGTCCCGCTTGCTCTGACTAACCCTCCGTTGTCGCCTCCTGGGGGTGTCGTGCTGCAGCTGGATGTTGTCATTTCACCACAGCTGCGGTAGGAAAAGTCATGTCCCCGTGCTTGGAGGTAGTATGTCTTAGTGGTGTTGGTGTCATGAGCCAGTGTCAGGTGTTGCAGTAGGGTGGTCCAGTGCTTGGTCATTCTGTCTTTGTTTCTGTGTGGGGCACAGGTGAGGAAGAAGGTGGATGGTTGGGCAGCTGTTTGGAGGAGTCTGAGTAAGTGATGAGGCCTGCGAACATGGTGCTTCTCCCCAAATGCTGGTGCGCCTTACTTTCATGGTTAGGTGTTGTCGTCTCGTTAGGAGCCTCAGCTGAATGCTGGCGAGTGGGGAGGTGGTGGTAGTTTTATGCTGGGTCGTCGCACATAGGTTCTCCCCAGGGACTAAGGTAGTAGAGGGTTGAGCCTGATGTATGATGAGGGTGATAGGGGTTGTGTTAGGTGTGGGAGAGCTGGGGGTGGTTGGATCTTGTGGCGGAGGTGAGGATGGGGGATGGGGGATGGGGTGGCAGTGTATCTGACAGGAGGACGTGAAATGCGACCTGAGCGGGTGACTGTAGTTCTGAGACTGGGTGTGGGCGGTGATGCGGGTGTGTGATTTTGGGTTGCACTGGTTGGGCATGGTGAGGTGTGGGGAGTGGTGAGGATGGGTGGGGGAGTTTGAGGTGATGGTGCGGGGGCAGCAGTGGTAGGGGACGGTGTGTGTGTAGTTGAGGGCATCATGATCTTGGGTGGTGTGGGTGCTGGTGGGTGAGGGGTAGGTGCAAGGTGGGGAGGGAGGCGGTGGTGGGGTGGGGTTTTTTTGCAGCACTGGTGAGGGTGGCAGTGAGGTGTGATGCGACGTGATCAGGGGAGGCGTCAGTGATGATGGGGAGGGGGAGGAGGGGAGGGAGGAGGAGACGGTGACATAGCAATGGTATGAATCAGGAGGGGGGGCCTGGGGTGGCACAGGAAGGTGGGGAGGTGTTGGGGCGAGTGGGGTGAATGGGGGAAGAGGCGGACATGACAGTCTCTGTAGGTGAGGGGAGTGTGGTTGTAGTCTATGATTACCTGGTAGAGGTTGGGAAAGTAGGTGATGGTGTAGGGGTCCATGAAGCGCGGGGCAAGCTTGTGGGAACTGGTAGTTTCGCCACCATCACAATGTAGCCTGGCTTGTAGGGGTTGGAGGTGGCAGCATCAGGTTGGAGGTCTAGGCCACGTTGGAGGTGGTGGAGGGGATCGGATGCAGGAGGGGTGGAGGGTGGCTGCAGATGTCATCGTAGGGGAAGGAGGAGGGGCGCTTCCCCAAACACACGATCGTGTGGGGAGATGCCATCTTCCCTGGGGCAGGAGTTTATACCCCACTGGACGATTTTAATGTGGGGCGGCCAGTCTTCATTTTTTGTTTCCTCGATTCGGGTCCGTACTTGATTCATAAGGGTACGGTGGCTCCTTTCACAAATTCCGTTTCCTTGCGGCCAATATGGGGAGGAATGGGAGACGTGATAGCCGAATAGGTCGGCTGGCTCCTTCCAGATGGCGCTGGTGAATTCGGGGGCATTGTCCGAGTGCAGGGCCTGAGGGATTCCAAAATAGGGGAAGATGTGGTGGACTAGGACGTCGGCCACGGCCACAGTGTGGTGTTCCTTGGCTGGGCATAGGATGAGGAACTTGGAGTAGGTATCAATAAAGGTGGTGATATATTGATAGCCTGCCTTAGGTGGCAAGGCCCCTACTACATCTAGGGACAGCAACTGCCAGGGTTTGTGGGCAGTAATGTTCCCTGAAGGGCCGGAGATGCAGGTGGTGTCCTTGCCCAGAGCACACGCCCAACAGGATTGGGTGATCTGCTTGGCCAGTTGGGAGGGGTTGGGGGTCCAAAAAATACCATTGAAAATTTGGAGAAGCCTTTTCATCCTGAGGTGGATCCCGTTGTCTGAGTGGAGGTGTTTCATGGCGTCTAGGGCAGTGTTGGGGGCAAGGACAATGTGCCCCAATGGGGTGAACAAATGTTGCCCTGTTGTTGGAGTTTGGTGAACAAATGGAGTGGGATCCAAGAGGGCTGGTCTTTGTTGTGCCACCAGGTCAGGAGTTCTGATCTGGGTTGGAGTGCGTGGATGGGGAGACAGAGGAACGCGCCGGCATTAATGTAGAGTTTGCTGGGGTGGTAGGAAATCTCATAGTCAAATTATTATATCAGGGTGAGTGTGTGTGCGGATAGTTCACTGTCTCTAACTCAGTGCCGCATGCTGGGGGGGGGGGGAGGGTTTAGATCTAGATATTTCCCCGCACACAGCCTCTCACTTTGGTGGCTCCCGGTTCTGTGGGAGTTCCTTGATTCACTGTTAAACACTCGTTCTAAAAGTCTTACTGAGGTGTCTGGTCACTGGGGGGGGGGGGTGCTGGTGGGACAGTTAAGTTGCACGATAGGTTGGCACAATCACAAAGGGGGGGGGGGAGATCACAGATGGGTGTCACCATTGCACTTAATGAGAGTTCTCACATCTTTCCACTTGGCACTGTACGGCACCACAAGTCACTTATTCAGGTACACACCTGAGTCACTTAGTCCTGGGCAAGAGTGGGAGTCATCTCCTTCGGGTTGGGCATGGTGAGAGGCCCCTCATGTTGGGGGCTGTGGACAGAGGTCTGGCCCACCAGACAGGGGCCAAACAGCTTCTCCAGGCATTCCATATGAGGCGTTGAGAATAGTAGTGACGTAAGCACCACCTCGGACGATTTTCAGTTATATACACCACTGTCTTCCCCCGGCCTTCCTCTGTCTGCAGCAACTACTAAACAGTCAGAATTCAACCCGGAAAATGGTCGAAAACCCTTTACCTTAGAGTGGTACCTGCGGCTCTACGCGCGTCACCCAAAAAAATGTTCTCAAGTTGACTCTGCCTAGCGTAAGCGCCACGGGCAGCCATTGGCATGAGGGAACTTGCTCCTGCCGTTGAGTTATTATAGCACTTTCTTCCTCCTGTGCCTGGACACACAACCGAGTAGTCAGAAGACAACTCGCAACACGGTCGAAATCCCTATAGTATTGAAGGTATTACCGACCCTATGGGCTCACCCAGAAAAATTGCACTCAGAGTTTACCTGCGTGAGCGTATCCGCCAGTGCCAGAAGACGTGGGGCTGAGCAGCCAATGGGAGGCGGGAACGAGCTCCCGTGACTGATGACGCCCCGTTCTCGCCTCTTCCCTTCTCCCCGACCACCACAGTCATCCTACCTCCTCCCTCCCCACCACACTGAAATTTATTGATTTTCCTTTTTTTCTGTGTGCGTTCGTAACGTTTGTGCCGGCGGTATGAGTGATTCAACAGAGAGTGAGGATGACCCTGGAGTGCCTCTAAGTAGAAAAAGAGGGCCCCAGTGCAGTGAGTGGCGGTCAAACGTGGTGAAAAAGAGACGCAATCTAGGTGAAGCGTATGCGAGTAGGGTCAGTATGTGCAAAATCCGGTGATTTTACGTAAATTTTTTTTTTTTTAGATCTACTTATGGAGAAAAACGCAGTTAATGTGGCAATATTCAGATTGTGGTATATGAATGTATTATTGTATGGAAAGCCCTGTAATAGAGCTTCAATTTAAAAGAAACACGAGCTTCCTATCATATCCCACTATAAAGTTATCACAGTCTGAAGATTGCAAAACTTTAACTGCGTTTTTCTCCATTGTTTATATATGGCGTTTACGTCAGTACTATTCTCAACGCCTCATATATGCCTGGAGGGAGAGTGACATTGTTTGGGGCGGGAACTGGGGAGGCCTCGCCCTGTGGTGCTGGGGGCGCCGTCGGGATCCCAGAGACTGCAGTCCCCTTCCTGGTGTCCCGCCATCAGGGCAGGGCTGCAGCACTGTCCCGGGGCTGGGGGCTGGGGTGGGGGGTCCATCAGGAGCAGGTCGTCTTCAGGCACCAGTTGCAGGGAGAATAGCCCCAGGGATAATATAGGGCCTCACCACCAGTCCACAATCAGATCGCTCTTCATCTGGGGGCTGCCATACACGACTCTACTACAGCTGTAGGGGTAGAGACGTTGTGAAGTCACAGGGGGGTGAGGGGCTTTGGTAGCTACCCTCCCTGGCACGGCAGGAGGCCGTTGCCGGGGCCCAACTTCCTGATGGGACCGCAGATGGTGCATGGCTGGAGGCCATCGCCTGAGTCCTGCATGAAGGGCGATGTGTGGGCTTGGAGCAGCTGGAGGCCGTCTCCCGTCTGCAGGTGCGGCAGGAGGCCATCGCCGGTGTCGTGCCATCCGCTTCTCCTGCAGGTGGAAAGGGGACGTACTCTTCTTCCCCTGTGTGCGGCTAGAGGCCGTCACAGGCCCTGCAGGTGGAGTGTGTGGTCCAGGTGGAGCGGCTGGAGGCTGTCTCCTGGTATGAGCGACAGGAGGCTGTCTCTAAGGGGGAGCAGCTGGAGGCCGTCTCTGGGGTGCTGTATGGAGCAGAAGGTTCAGCTCCACACCGATCCTGATGAAGGCCGGGCTTTTAAGAGGGCAATGCGCCTGGTCTGAGGTGTTTGGGTTGGGCCAGTTCCGGGCAGCAGGGGTGCGGCTACTAATGACTTGTGCCCATATAGCACGGACGTCCCGCTCGCTCCGACTAACCCTCCGTTGTCGCCTCCTGGGAGTGTTGTGCTGCTGCTGGATGTTGTCATTTCAGTGTGGACGAAATATTTGAAGTGGGAGACAATAATGACAGCATGCAGAGAAAGTGCTATATGACATTTATAGCAATGATGAAAGACTGATGTGGATGCATTAAATATGTATTGATATGCACTCAAGGGGGAATAACCCTTTTCGTTATATTCTTGAATCGCAAGACGTTTTTATATTTTATTCTTGTCATTCAAGATGATTATAATAAACCTAGGGGCACTTCTTGAACTAGAGGGGTTAGATATCACCATTACTAACCATTTCAAAAGCTAATGACCCAAAGCGAATATGAGCAAACCCAATGGGAGCATGATTTTATAAAACACACACACAACTCTGGCCCAGAGGTAATGCAAGAACAGTTCAGTTGAGGGACCAGTGTTGCCAGATGCACACGTTTCGTGCCAGTTTGGGCCATTTGGTTTGCGCAACTTTGAATGACGATTTACGCTTAAATCTGAAAGGCTGTGCACTGTGCCTTTTTTGGCAATTGTGAAACTCTTTGGGAGCCTATTGGGCAATTTTGTGTTAAAAAAAAAGAAAAAAAAAAAAAGAAATAGTATAGCAGATGTATGGCCCTGTATTCCTTAGCCAATCCCTCAAGCACTGTGATGCTTCAGCTGACTAGCATTTCTACCTGACCTTATCATTTTGACCACAAGGATGGGTGTGGGTGTGTGGGTGTGGGTGTATGTTCTTACCTAGTTGTACCTAATTGTTCTTACCTAATTGTATCTTTACAGGAATGTGTCAAGCTCGTACCGTGCTGTGTGTTATCATTTTTATCATACATATTATAATTATGAACAGTTTTGGCACACACTATTTCACTCGGTAGTGTATTCCACTGATCAAATGCCCTATTTGGGAAACTGAATTTCCTTATGTCTTTATTGCCTCTCTTTTTATGTAGTTTCTGCAGTGTCCTATTGCTGATGCTTCCCCACAGGTTATATATTCATTTATGTCTATTTTCTTTCCCTGAGATGCATTTATATAACATAACCATGTCTCCTCTTTTCTTTCTCTCCTGTAGTGTTCGTTGATTCAATTTTTCTAGTCTTTCTTCGTAGCTTAGATCCCTTAAGCTTGGTACCCATCATGTAGCTGCCCTTTGTACTTTTTCAATCTTATCTATGTGTGTTTTGAGATAAGGATTCCAGACTACTGTTGCATATTCCAGGGTTGGTCTGATGAATGATGTTATTATCTTTCGCAGCATGTCTTCATTTATATATGTGAATGCTGTTCTCATATTAACATGCAATGCATACATGTTATGTACCTTCTCACTGATGTGGTTGGCTGGAGATAGTCTGTTATTGATAATTACTCCTAGGTTCTTCTCTTTTTCTGATATGTGTAGGGTTGATCTTCCTAACTTATTATTCCAATCTGGTCTTTTTTCACTTTTACCAAACTTAATCACATGACACTTGTCCACACTGAATACTATCTATCTATCTATCTATCGCCAGACGCCTCAATCCCGTTTGGGGTGGCCACAAACAAATCGCCTCCAAGTCGCCCTGTCCCCCGCCATTTCACTGCCCCGCTCCCAACTCACACCCCCCTCTCTTATATACCTCTCCACCCCATCCCTCCATCTCATCCTCGGCCTCCCCCTCCCTCTTCCCCCCTCCACCTCACTCACATACACTCTCTTCGTCAGTCTTTCACCCTCCATCCTCTCCACACTGAATACCATTTGTCATTTATTGCTCCATTTATGATGCTTATTTAATTCTTCTCGCAGCTCTTTGCAAGAATCTGTTAGTAATTTTCCTTTGCATTTTTAAATCATCCGCAAACATATTTAGATAGCTTCCATTTCCAATGTTACTATCTAGGTCATTTATGTACACTAGAACCATAATTGGTGCCAGCACTGAGCCCTGTGGAACTCCGCTAGTCACTTCCCTCCATGATGTGTAATTTCCCCTTAATACTGTTCTCATTTCCTTTTCTCTGAAAAAATCCGCATCCAACAATACAGATTGCCCTGGATATCTCTCTGATGGTACAGTTTCCATAAAAGTCTTTGGTGTGGTACTCTGTCAAATGCTTTCTTGAAATCTAAATAGATACTGTCCATCCATTCGTCTCTTTTCTGTAATGTTTCTGTAACTCTATCATAGAACCTTAATAGATTAGTAACACATAACTTTCCCTTTCTAAAACTGAACTGCCTTTCTGCTACCATACTGTGTTCTTCTAGATGGTTTACCCAAACTTTTCTTATCAGCTTTTCTAGTATCTTACAACACTAGTCAGTGATACTGGTCAGTAGTTGAATGGATTCTATTTCCTTTCTTGAAAAAGGGAACAGTGTTTGCTTTCTTCCAAATACCAGGTCATTCCAATTATCAGGTTGTGTGTTCTTACCTAATTGTATCTTTATAGGAATGCGTCAAACTCGTACTGTCCCGTATCTTAAACCATACTTATCGTACATATCCTTAAATTTGTGAATTGTTTTTGCACTCACTATTTCATTCGACAGTCCATTCCACTGATCAATTGCTCTATTTAGGAAACTAAGTTTCCTTACGTCTTTATTACCTCTCTTTTTATGCAGTTTTTTTGCAGTGTCCTCTAGCTGATGCATCCCCATAGGTTATGTAATCATTTATGTCTATTTTCTCCTTCCCTGATATTCATTTATACAGCATAATCATGTCACCTCTTTTCCTTCTCTCCTGTAGTGTTGGTAGATTCATTTTTTTTTAGTCTTTCTTCGTAGCTTAGATCCCTTAAGCTTGGTACCCATCTTGCGGCGGCCCTTTGAACTTTTTCAATCTTGTCTGTGTTTTTTGAGATGAGGATTCCAGACTACTGATGCATACTCCAGGGTTGGTCTGATGAA
This sequence comes from Coenobita brevimanus, assembly GCF_032717465.1. Taxonomy (NCBI): domain Eukaryota; kingdom Metazoa; phylum Arthropoda; class Malacostraca; order Decapoda; family Coenobitidae; genus Coenobita; species Coenobita brevimanus. The sequence continues at coordinate 15,181,936 of NC_136977.1, forward strand.
TGATGTTATTATCTTTCTTAGCATGTCTTCATTTACCTATGTCAACGCTATTCTCATATTTGCAAGCAGTGTATAAATGTTCCATACCTTCTCACTGATGTGGTCAGCCGGAGATAGTCTGTTATTGAAAATCACACCTAGGTCCTTCTCTCTTTCTGATGTGTGTAGAGTTTGATTTCCAAACTTATAATCCCAATCAGGTCTTTTTCCACTTTTACCAAACTTGATTACATGACACTTGTCCACATTGAATTCCATTTGCCATGTATTACTCCATTCATGAAGTTTATTTAATTCTTCTTGTAGCTCTTTACAAGAGTCTGTGTTAGTAATTCTCCTTTGTATTTTTGCATCATCTGCAAACATGTTTAGATAGCATTCATTTCCAGTGTTACTGTCTATATCATTTCTATCTATCTATTGCCAGATTCCTCAATCTCGTTCGGGGTGTCAACAAACAAATCGCCTCCACGTCGCCGTCCCTCGCCATTTTACATGCCCTGCTCCCAACTCACCCTGTCCCCTCACTCATATACCTCTCCACCCCATCCCTCCATCTCATCCTCGGCCTCCCCCTCCCTCTCCCCCCCTCCACCTCACTCACATACACTCTCATCGTCAGTCTTTCATCCTCCATCCTCTCCACATGTCCAAACCACATCAGTGTATTCCTCCTAACGCTTCCTATCACATCCACATCCACACCACAATGCTCTTTTATATCCTCATTTGTCAGTCTGTCTCTCCATGTGACTCCACAGGCTCCTCTTAAATAACTCATTTCCACTGCTCTCACTCTTGACTTGTGTCCTTCCAACAATGTCCAAGCTTCACTTCCATATGCTACAGTTGGTATCACAATACTGTCATGTAGTAACTTTTTCACTTCCATGCTCACTTCCCTGTTTCTGACCACTGCTTTCAAGGACCCAGCAACCTTTCTTCCCTGCTGTACCCTTTCAAGCACTTCACCCTCCAAACCTCCATCCTTACTCATCACACTACCCAAGTACTTAAACGTACTCACATTTTCCAATTCCTCACTATCCAACCTCGCTGTACATTCACTGACTTCACCTCTCTCAAAGACCATCACTTTACTCTTCCCTACATTCACCTTTAGATTCCGTTTCTTACACACTCTCCCAAACTCATCCACCAAGCCCTGCAGCTCCCCTTCGTCTTCACTCAACAACACAGTATCACTTGCAAACAACAGTACAGGGAGTTTCCAAACACTACCCTCTCTCACCAGGGCCACTAAAACATCCACTACCCTACCTTGTACCTCTTTTATTACCCCATTCATGTACAGACTGAACAATCATGGAGACATGACACATCCCTGTTTCAACCCAACCTTCACAGAAAAAAATTCACTCAGTTCACCATCCACACACACTGCAGCCATCATACATACTCTTCACAGCATTCAACAACTTCCCATGTACTCCATATATTCTTAATACTTTCCACAATCCTTGTCTATCCACCCTGTCATATGCTTTCTCCAAATCCATGAAAGCCGTGTACAACTTCTTTCCCTTCTCTAGAAACTTTTCCACCAAAGATCTAAGAATGAATATCTGATCTACACAACCTCTTCTCTCCCTAAAGCCTCCCTGTTCTTCTCCAACTAATTCCTCTGTTCTTTCTCTAACTCTGTCAATAAGTATCCTACCATACACTTTTCCTATTATACTAAGAAGACAAATGCCCCTACCCCTGGGGGTAGGGTTTTTTTTTTTCAAGAATACTCCCCCAGTATCCCTGCTTGTCGTGAATGGCGACTAAAAGGGTTGGCGGAGGGTTAGTGCCCCTCCCCGGAAAACAACTAACTAAAAAGACAAACAAGAAGCCTCGGACAAGGACTGACCAAAAGATGACGACCAAGGACCGGACAAAGGACATGGTAATCGGGACTTGGAATGTAAGGGGAGCGAATGATGAGGTGAAAGAGAGAGAGATTGTCCAGGTGCTTGAGGGTGCGAAAGCTGACGTATGCGGAATAACTGAAACGAAATGGAGAGGTGAGAGTGTGGGAGAATGGGAGTATGGATGGGGTATATGTGCAGGAGTAGGTGAGAATGAGAGGGCAAAAGAAGGAGTATGTATAGTTGTGAGTAAAAGATGGAAAAAGAGCATAAGAGAGTATGGATCAGTTGGGTCAAGGATTGTGTGGGTAAGATTGAAAGGTGGAATATAAATGTGGGCGATTGTGTGTGTGTATGCGCCAACGCAAGATCGTGCTAGAAGAGTGAGAGAAGAGTTCTGGACAAACGTGGAAGTTTGCATGGAAAAGTTTGGAGGGAATGAGTGAGTGTTTTTGATCGGTTATATGAATGGTAATGTAGGGAATGTGAAGGTAGATGGAATAGTTGGAGAGTGGGGTGTGAGATGGATGAGAATGGCAGTGCGTTAGTGGACATTTGTGCTGGGAGGGGGCTGGTGATAGCCAATACCCTCTTCAGGCACAAAATGATTCACAGGTATACTGTACATGGCAAGTGATGAGAAGGGTGGGTGGTGAATTGAATGAAAGGAAGGCAATGATTGATTATGTGTGTGTGGGTGAAAGGATGCGAAAATGTGTAATGGATGCAAGAGCTTATACAGGTTGGACGAGTGGACTTTCTGACCACTAATTGGTGGTGGCCAGAATCAAGGTCCAATTAGAATGGAGAAATAGAAGAAGGGAAGGATGGGAAGAAGGAGTATTTGTAAGGAGAGTGGAAAGGTTACAAGAGGATGAGAAAAATGCAGAGTATAAGAGAGAAGTGGAGGAACGATTGGGCAAATATGAATTGGAGCAGATGGGGGACGTGGAAGGTGTGTGCTGGATATTTACAGAAGAAATATGTGCAGCATGTGATGTGGTGTGTAGGATGAAGAGAAGACGGAGGGGTGTGCAAGGAACAGCGTGGTGGAATGAAGAGGTGAGACGGGCTGTGGCACAAAAGAAGAAAGCATACAATGAATGGATGAGAAATAGGGGCTTGGAAGAAGCTGAGAGGCGGAAGAGAGAGTTATATGTAGAAAGAAAGAGAGAGGTGAAAAGATTAGTAAGAGAGAGTAAGAAGAGAGCAGATGAGGAATTTGGAAGGAACTTGAGTGTAAAGTGGAGGGACTGTATGAAAATGTTCTGGAAAGAGGTGAAAAGAGTAAGACAGGGTGGAAGTGAAGTTAGCAGGGGAGTGAAAAATAAAAATGGTAGATTACTAGTGGAAAAGGGAGAAAAAGTGAGCAGATGGAGAGAACACTTCAAGGAATTGTTAAACATACAAGATGGAAGTAATGCGAGTATAAGTGGCAGGGGAATGGATGGGAGAAGGAGGGAGGTGAGAAGACAGGAAGAAATCAGTAGGACAGAAGTTGTGGAAGCAATGAAGAAAGTTAAATTGGGGAAAGCCCCAGGAATTGATGGAATGTGTGGTGAAATACTGAAGTATGGGGGAGAGATAGTAGTAGAATGGATGTGGAAAATGTGCAGATTGGCCTGGGAGGAAGGTAGAATCCCGGAGGATTGGAAATCAGGTATAATTATTCCCTTGTACAAAGGAAAAGGGGAAAAAGAAATTTGTGGTAATCATAGGGGCATCTGTCTTCTTAGTATAATAGGAAAAGTGTATGGTAGGACTTATTGACAGAGTTAGAGAAAGAACAGAGGAATTAGTTGGAGAAGAACAGGGAGGCTTTAAGGAGAGAAGAGGTTGTGTAGATCAGATATTCATTCTTAGATCTTTAGTGGAATAGTTTCTAGAAAAGGGAAAGAAGTTGTACGCGGCTTTCATGGATTTGGAGAAAGCATATGACAGGGTGGATAGACAAGGATTGTGCAAAGTATTAAGAATATATGGAGTACATGGGAAGTTGTTGAATGCTGTGAAGAGTATGTATGATGGGGATAAGGCTGCAGTGCATGTGGATGGTGAACTGAGTGAATTTTTCTCTTTGAAGGTTGGGTTGAAACAGGGATGCGTCATGTCTCCATGGTTATTCAATCTGTACATGGAGAGGGTAATAAAAGAGGTACAAGGTAGGGTAATGGATGCTGGAGTGGCCCTGGTGAGACAGGGTAGTGTTTGGAAACTCCCTGTACTGTTGTTTGCAGATGATACTGTGTTGTTGAGTGAAGACGAAGGGGAGCTGCAAGGCTTGGTGGATGAGCTTGGGAGAGTGTGTAAGAAACGGAATCTAAAGGTGAATGTAGGGAAGAGTAAAGTGATGGTCTTTGAGAGAGGTGATGTCAGTGAATGTACAGCGAGATTGGATGGTGAGGAATTGGAAAATGTGAGTACGTTTAAGTACTTGGGTAGTGTGATGAGTAAGGATGGAAGTTTGGAGGGTGAAGTGCTTGAAAGGGTACAGCAGGGAAGAAAGGCTGCTGGTTCCTTGAAAGCAGTGATAAGAGGCAGGGAAGTGACCATGGAAGTGAAAAAGTCACTACATGACAGAGTTGTGATACCAACTCTAACGTATGGAAGTGAAGCTTGGACGTTGCTGGAAGGACACAAGTCAAGAGTGAGAGCAGTGGAAATGAGTTATTTAAGAGGAGCCTGTGGAGTCACATGGAGTGACAGGCTGACAAATGAGGATATAAAGGAGCGTTGTGGTGTGGATGTGGATGTAATAAGAAGCGTTAGGAGGAATACACTGAGGTGGTTTGGCCATGTGGAGAGGATGGAGGGTGAAAGACTGACGAAGAGAGTGTATATGAGTAAGGTGGAGGGGGGAAGAGGGAGGGGAAGGCCGAGGATGAGATGGAGAGGTATAGGAGAGAGGGGGGCGTGAGTTGGGAGCGGGGCAGTGAAATGGCGGGGGAGAGTGACGTGGAGGCGATTTGTTTGTGGCCACCCCGAACGGGATTGAGGCATCTGGCAATAGATAGATAGATAGAGACAAATGCCTCTATGATTATCACACACTTCGTTTTCCCCTTTTCCTTTGTACAAGGGAATAATTATACCTGACTTGCAATACTCGGGGACTCTACTTTCCTCCCAGGCCAATCTGCACATCTTCCACATCCACTCTACTACTATCTCTCCCCCATACTTCAGCATTTCACCACACATTCCATTAATTCCCAGGGCTTTCCCCAATTTAACTTTCTTCATTGCTTCCACAACTTCTATCCTACTGATTTCTTCCTGCCTTCTCCCCTCCCTCCTTCTCCCAGCCATTCCCTTGCCACTTGTACTCGCATTACTTCCATCCTCTATGTTCAACAATTCCTTAACCCGTCACGTCCCGAGGTTTTCCGCACCTCCTACATCCCCCAGTCCCGAGCTATTTTGGATTTTTTTTTTTTTTGGCTAAAACTTCCGCTTTGGTTAAGAAACAAAGGAAAATCACCAAGAAAGGGCTTACCGTGGTCCATAAGTGGTCGGAACAGGTGAGGTCCCCCGCACCAGGTATCGTATTCTATCATTGACGTGTGAGGCGCTCACGTTTTCTATGGTAGGAGATATTGGGAGAAACAACACACAACACCTCTATATTTATTGAATTTGAACTAATAAACAATAACAGTAGCAATATAATGGATTTCAGACACATATATATGAAAAATAAGCATTGTACCATCGCGCGAGCATAGCGAGTTAGGTCCGAGTCGTAACATGCTATATGCTAAGTTTCTTGTATCAGTCAACATATCATTTTTTTCTACTTGTATACTTCTGTTTCATTGACATTTTACCTATTTTTACTGTTTGAAAATGTTTTCAGATGTTTTCATTCATTATGATGACATGCAGCATAAGTTTAGCGCACATCAGCTTACTAAGCGCACTTGCTATGACTCGTATTTCAACATACCCAATTGTTTTATCACTTTCCTATTATTTTTTCCTTTACATAGAACCTTTCCTCCACCACTGTAAATGTTTTCAATTATTTACATTCATTACGAGGGCATTTAGCGAAACGCTAGCGCATATTCACGTAGCAAGCACAATCTCAAACACCCGTGTTTCATCTTCTAGTTTATTTTTTCACTACAATTAAACTTTCCCACTTACATTACACACGTTTACACCCCTATACTGAACTATACATACTTACTGGCATTATTTATTCAAGTGAGCATCAGAATATCACATGAATATACCCTCGCAATGAATGTTTCGACAAACATAATACTCAAACACTTACACACTAATTCTTCACATATATTACACACTTTCCCACTTGTTGACTTCTATTTTCATAATTACAGGCCTTATTCATTCAACTGAGCATCAGGATATCGCATCTCTATACACACACTAGGAATATTTTGACTTAGAATATATTTCAGCACTTACAATAATTTGAACTTATATTATACCCGTTAGCATTTCCAAAAATAATAGTTACATATTTACGGGCCTTATTTATTGCACTGAGCGACAGAATATCACATCATAAAACCCTTGCTAGCTATGTTTCCACTTACAGCATATTTATACACTTACATACAATTTTTGCACTTATGTTATACCCGTATGCACTTTATACTAATATTTTCAGATCAACATGACTGATAATTTCACTAAGCATCTGTTTGTCGCATTTACTTCATAGTTGCAGCGTCCTATCGCATTCACACCATATTAGAATTGCATCAAGGTGTGATATTCGCTGAAACATGGGTGAATACAGAGACCCACGTCACACTCGACGCACTCATAGCGGGTGTCCTTCCTTTGTGTGGTGAGTCTCACCCGGGAATTGCTACACACGTGACACCTGCATTGGGGCCTAGGTCTGTTTGGCCGGGGAGGGATAGGAGTGGGGAAATGGCGGCCGGATATTCTCAGGGGAGTTTGGGGAATAGGGGCAGTGCGGATACGATGTTGGGGCCTTTCAACAGCATAGCGTGCAAACATCTCTCTTGTGAGCTCCCTCACAAACCCTTCAAAGGTTTCCTGAACTCCTGTTGTCATGACGTGAAGCTGGTGGCAATTCAGAGCAGTGATGTCTAGCAAGTGAAAGAACAGTTTCTTATACCACTTCATCGTGGTCCTGGCACACTCTGCTGTCGATATCATGGAGTCTGACTGGTCCACCAGGCGCATGTTTATGTTACAGTCCATGACACAGTCAGGTTTCCAAATGTGACGCCTGTTCTCGCTCCGGTAATCAGCAAAATCAGTACGGTGCATCAAGGGGCGGTGAACTGTTGACAAGAGGCTTACTTCTCTATTATGGTTCAACACAGTTGCAAGGATGTTGTTGGCTTTGAAGAAGACAACCTCATTCCTGGCAAGTTTCCGCCCTACCTTGGCCATGTGATGCTGGTTCACCTTCACGGTTCCACAGACTCCCGTTTCATGCATGTGAAGATAACGAGCGAGAAGAGGGCTAGTGTACCAGTTGTCGAGGTAGAGGACGTGACCACGATGAAGGTAGTCTTCTATCACTGTCTTTACCACTGCCCCCGACAGTCCAATACTCCGATCTTCTATTATGTCTGTCTGTGCACCGGTGTACAAGACTATGTCTTGCACATATCCAGTCCGTCGCACATAACAAAGATCTTGAACCCAAAACGGTGCCTTTTGCTGGGTATATACTGCCTAAATGAAATATTACCTCTCCACAACACGAGACTCTCGTCTATGACGAGGTCTCTATAGGGATAAAATGACGAACGAAAGGTTTGCCTCAGGTGATCAAAGACCAATCTAATTCGCCTCATCTTATCTGTCGTTCGCATTGGCAGGATCATGAGCATCATAGAAATGGAGGCGACTTAGAATTTGTTGAAACCGATTACGGCTCATGATTTGCCCAAATATTGGTGTAAACATAACAGGGTCCCTTGCCTAGTACGCCGGAATTTTGTTTTTTCGTATAATGTGACGCTTCGGTAATCAACATTTCTGAAAGGGAGACAGGGTAATCATATATGATAGAATGCCTACTCCTTGTTCCCAATCTTTCACTCTCAAGGGGCTGGGTGCTTGCAAAAAGGTTGGTTTGGTAAACAATCTGCTCCACGAATGCCTCACTAAAAAAACAGGTGGAAAAAATCCAACCTGGTGGAATTACGGTGAATTCCGGGAGCAACGCAGCCAGAGCGCCCCTGCTTAGTGAAGGGGTGAATGAGGGGAGAAAAATCACTCCCATCCTCCCAGTTCCATCCCACAAATCCCTCGTCCCCAACATCCCCATCACCGCCTTCGTCTGGGTGGGGAGGAGATCCTGGTGGGGGAGGTTAGGGAGAAGAAGTGCGGAGGGCTTCCCCACTCTCACTCCTCTTCCCTCTGCCTTTACCCTTTCCCTTTCCCTTACCCTTACGGCCTTGAGGAACATTAGGGGGCTGTGGGGATGATGTTGGGGAATATTGGGGAGCATAAGACGTGCTGGGGAGTGGTTCCTCCCCACCTTCCCCCTCCATGACAACACCACGTGATTTTTCACGCACCCTAGCTCACCCACGTGTTAGGGGATATTGGGGAGCATAAGACGTGCTTAGGAGTGGCTTCTCCCCACCTTCCCCCTCCATCACAACCCCATGTGATACAGAACGCACCTGCACTCGCCCACGTGATACACCCCGCCGCCTCACACTACCTAGGGAGAACAATGACTCACTCACGCCACTCTCACTTTCCATACTCCTCCCTGCACTTTCCCTTTCACACCCAACTCCCTCCATGGTCCTTCCTAAATCCCCAAACAAAATACTAGGCCCATACCTGCTCGTCCAACGTGGTGTGCGCTCGGGGCCACAATGAGTTATTACCTCACGTCCATACCACGTTGCAGCACGTCCCACGACTCCGTCCTCGTCCTCGCCATCGAATTCGGGTTCCACATCACGTTGGGGCTGGGTATAGGATGTTGCATGTGGTTTCTTGGCCAGCTGCCCCCCTCTAGCAGCACAGTAAGTCACGTACTGCCGCTTCCTGGGGGACGGGACTTCTTCATCACTGCTGGTGGTTTCCTCCTCCTCTGGCTGAACATAATCTTTATCAATAACCTCGTTGTCCAGTGGGGAATCACTGTCGCCTGTAAAGGCGTCCAGGGCGGCTTGAATTTCAACCTCTGGGAGACCTCTCGTAGCCATGTCTAAGCAGAACCGTTGCTAACAGGTGAGTGGACGAGCCGCGGGTTAGCACGGGTCGCACAGGGTCGCCGCGTATCCCCGCCTGGTGGCAGGTAGGGGAAGGTCAAGCGAGGATAGGTACTGAAAATCAAGCGCGAAATTTGAAAATTGTCGAAATTATGCACTTTGCAATTGCACAACGTACCGGTAAATCGCCGGGACTGGCAAATGCAAATCGTTGCAACATACCCATACGTCGACGGGACAGGGCGGGTTCAAGTGTTCTCTCCATCTGCTCACTATTTCTCCCTTCTCCACTAGTAATCTACCATTTTTATCTTTCCCTCCCCTGCTAACTTCACTTCCGCCCTGTCTTGCTCTCTTTACCTCTTTCCAGAACATTTTCTTACAGTCTCTCCACTTTACACTCAAATTCCTTCCAAATTCCTCATCCACTCTCTTCCTGCTCTCTCTTACTAATCTTTTCACCTCTCTCTTTCTTTCTACATATAACTCTCTCTTCCGCCTCTCAACTTCTTCCACGCCCCTATTTCTCATCCATACATTGTATGCTTTCTTCTTTTGTGCCACAGCCTGTCTCACCTCTTCATTCCACCGCGCTGTTCCTTGCACCCCCCTCCGTCTTCTCTTCATCCCACACACCACATCACATGCTGCATTTATATACACTAAAAACATGATTGGTGCCAGCACTGAGCCCTGTGGAACTCTGCTAGTCACTTCTCTCCATGATGAGTAATTTCCCCTTAGTACTGTTCTCATTTCTCTTTTTCTGAGAAAATCTTGCATCCAATAATACAGTTTGCCTCGGATGCCTCATTGGTGGTACAGTTTCCATAAAAGTCTTTGGTGCGATACTCTGTCAAATGCTTTATGGAAATCTAAATAGATACTGTTCACCCATCCTTCTCTTTTCTGTAATGTGTCTGTTACTCTGTCATAGCAGATCAACATATTAGTAACACATGATTTTCCTTTTCTGAAACCAAACTGTCTTTCTGTTATCATATTGTGTTCTTCTAGATGATTTACCAAAGCTTTTCTTATAAGCTTTTCTAATACCTTGCTTACAACACTGGTTAGTGATGCTGGTCGGTAGTTGAGTGGATTTTGTCTATTCCCTTTCTTGAATAAGGGAACAATGTTTGCTTTCTTCCAAATATCAGGTAGTTTACTACCTTGTCTCAAGGATTTCTTGAAAATGAAAGATAATGGTTTACTTAACTCCTCTGCGCATTCATGTAGCACCCAACATGAAATTTCATCAGGACCATTTGCTTTTCCTTTGTCTAATTTACTTAGCTCCTCCTGTATTCTTTTTTCTGATATTTGTATATCTGGTAGTGTGTGTGTAACGGTAGAAATTTTTTATCCCGCCGGTTGACACCAGTGTAACGGTACGAATTTTCTTCCACCGTTATTTTTCAATCAGTGTAATGTTAGGATTTATAATCTTACCGGTTGTTGGTACTGGTTAACTTACCTATTGATAATACAGATGGTACTCGACTTAGTCTCCCCTCCTTGGTTAACAGAAAATTCACTTCAATAAAACAAAAGGGGGGAGGGGGTGGTGTTTTGACTTGGTGTGGTAGATGATAATTGTTTAAGAAAAATTTGGTAGCGTTTGTAGTTTTTGGCCGAGTCTAGATTAAGTCAGTACCACGTGTGGGCGTCGTTCCCTGAGCGAAGGAATCTTGAAATGGAAGGGGAGTGAGTTAGGCATGAGGACATAATTCCCTTGATTAGGTATAACAAGAAAAAAAAATGACATATACTTTAATAATTTTATACTGGTTTTCAAAAGACATTTTTAATTACATGACCTTTTATCATATGAAAGAAGGCTGTACATTAAAACCATGGTTTGGGTGATCATTCCTACAACATTGTCACCAGGCGAAAACAATTTGGTACATATAAGCGATTTTTGAGGTCATCGTACCTTGTTTTTTTTTTTTTTTTTTTTTTTTTTTTTTTTTCCCCCCAGTTATTCTTGGACTCTACAATAGCCTCAAGACAGGTACATTTTTATGAGTTTGGGTTGTCTTTTCGGGCTGGCATAGCCTCGAACCAATAAAAATAATTACTCGTGTTCTATTTCGTCCGTATAGTATACTCTCATCGTGCAATTCTTTATAATCCACAAACACTATCAATTCATAATTATTAATAGTTCATAAACATCATTACTACATAATCACCAAAAATGCATAATCACTCGGGCTTGTGTAGCCTCGAGGAACAACTCAAAATCGCTTAATCACCAAGAATACATAATCACTCAGGCTTGTTTAGCCTCGAGGTACAATAAAAAAATAATCACATTATTGCTCACAACCACTAAGTTCCCTTCCACGCTCCTAATTTTTTCTAACACATTCATATAAGAGAAAGAAAACGGTTAATGAATTTGAATTTCGCCTTTCCATTACAAGATCACAACACTTTTAAATTTCTATTCCTGATCTACAAAAAAAAAAAAAAGAAGTTCACTTGATAGGTCTATGATACCATTACGACTACATTTGGTTTATAAAATAATTCATGGGTAGTGTAATGTGTGTATGTAAGAGTCTATGGGCAATACCACGAGAAGGCCTTGTGCATATTCTGGCATCACCGGTGTCTGGGGACTGAACCAACGTCCATTACACACGATGTCTGAGCAGCGAATGGGGCTCCCCGGGTATGCCAGAGACGCCACTGCTAGACCAAATGAGTTGGTGTTTTTGGAATATGGTGGGTTTCAATTCTCTTCACAATTTATTTAGCAGTGTACACATGACGCCAGGACTTTTGATCGAATTGGGGAAAATTTGGGATTCAATCCTTACTTAATTTAGATACTGAATTTACCACTATCCCGCATTGAATTTTGGGGCAGCTTATGCCATCTAGTGACGGCTAAGGCAAGCGGGACTATTAAATCCTCACAAATGACATTATTTAGGCCTTTTTGACTGTTAATCTTACCTATTTGGGTTCTAGCAGCTTCATTAGTAAGCATTTTACAACTAGGATATGGAAAGAATTGTATACCTATTATTACTCTGTTTAAGGTTTAAACTTGGTGCCCCACAACGATGCACAAACAAGGAGAAAAGCTGCGCGCATCTGTTTTTCATTACTCGACCAGACGGAGGAATTCCCTTAGCTCAACATCCACAATTACATCACCCAATGCATAGATACAGAGATGCAAACATATAAAAATAAAGTTAACCCTACATCAATCATTAACATATGAATTACTACTTAGGACAGGAATTTATAGACTAGTATTCAGGTTACACCCTATCTAACTTAAAAATTACAGTACCTCTAAACACATACATGAATATTAAATTTGTGGCACTACACGGCTCCCATGTTAGGAAAACAAATTTTACCCAAGTCAATCATCTAAGACATGTGCATGGATGGAATGTTGTTACTCTGATAACTGCTATGAACACTTTGAATTGGAATACCTTTCCCCACAATCGGTGGCACCTGTCGGTCCACATTAAACACCTGATGCGTACCTCGGAAGGTCGCTTACTCACTTCATTAGGAGGTATGATCACTCCTTACACGGGATGTTATGAGGGAATTTATGCCCCAGTCAGCCTCAGGTTTTGGAGGATAGCTTGTTGCTCACCTGAGCTCGACAGGGTCTCCTGAGAATGAGAACACCAAGGGAGGCGCTTCCTTCCACTCTTCCATTTGCATTCACTCTATTCTTTTGTTTCCAGCTTTCCGCCCACAAAAAGGTGAGCGCTCATTCTGTCCTGAAGACTCCACTACCTCACAAACCGTGCTAACTGTAGGGTGAGGGGATTGATCACTCCCCTCGAAGTAAGGCACTTCCCGGTTCCAACAGGAACTCTCCTCTCTTTTCCTTCTTACACCCTCTCCTCGGGGATGAGTCCACCCGGAACATAACTTTAAGCAGTTATGTTTCACAACATTCGTCTCATGCACTTAACTACTTTTCTAACTAACACTCCTCTATGAGCCTCCGAGGGGCATTCCTCACTCGCGGTGGTAATCGCTCATCTTCGGGCTCCGGGGCGAGCTCCTGTTGCAACGGTTCTAAGAGCCACTCCTCGGTACCGTAATATGGTTTTACCTTTTCAGCAGCCCTTTGTATTCTTTTTCCACTAAATACATTTTCAATGATGTAAACACTTCCATCTAGCAGCACTTCGATCACTTTATACGGGCCGTCCCATTTGGCATTCAGTTTCCTGCAGGTACCCGGCTGTATGGTCTCTTTTTCCACCCACACCAAGCTATTGACTCCAACCTTCTGCGCTCTCCTCCGCCTGTTGGCCACCTCCCGGTATCGCCTGGTCATTTTCTGGTGAGTACCTTTGATGAGCGTGTGCGCTATCGCTAGGTCGTCCTCCTCTGCGTCCACGGAAGGCAATAAGGTACCAATGAGGTGGGGGGGATGGTGTGAGAAGAAGGCATAATAGGGCTGTTGTCCCGTGCTCGAGTGCACCGCTTGATTTATGACGGTTTGGCACGATTGGAGCAGCTGAGGCCAACGCAAGGGGTGTCCGTTGCAGAGAGATGCTAGGATGTTTTTCATAGTCCTATGCATCCTTTCAGTGGTGGAATTTCCCTGGGGATGATAAGGGGTGACGTAGAACAAGTCCACCTGGTTCCTCCGGCAGAATTTCTTGAACTCTCCACTCGTGAACTCTCCTCCATTGTCCAGCACGATTCCTCGTGGCGTCCCAAAGTCGGTGAAGTATTCCCCAAGACAGTGTATGATGTGTTGTGTATGTTTATCTCTGAGTGGGTAATATTTCACAAACCTACTGTAGTGGTCTATCACAGTAAGGACATATCGGTAGCCCTGAGCTCCAGCAACCAGATCAGCCAAGTCGATCCCGATATGTTCCAATGGTTTACTTACAGGCGGGAAACCTTTCCAAGGTTGCTGCAGCCCAGTTTCACCTTTGAATCTTTGACAAGTGGGACACTGTTTCACATACTCTCATACATCTACCTTTAGATCTGGCCAATAGAATAGTTCTTTGGCTTTCTTAATGGATTTTTTCTGACCTAGATGCCCTGAGATTTCATGAGCGTGTTTTATAGCTTCTTTGGTTACTGACTTAGGAATCACCAAACAACATTGGATGCTACCATCATTTTTTTCACGAGCAAAATATAATAGTTAGTCAATCAATGCGAACTGGCTCAACATAGCTTTCGGTAGTCTTTTAGCCGGGAGCTTCTCACTACGCAAGTACTTAGCTAACTCATCCCACATGGGTTCTTCTCGCTGCTTATTTCTCATTTTGTCTCGACTAAATCCAAGCCAGTTGGTTTCTGACTGATGGAATATCACTCTGACAGGTCTAGAAAGTTGATCGGCGACTACATTATATTTACCCTTGACATATTGCACGTTGTAGTCGTACTCACGCATCTCGAGAATCCATCGGTTCATTTGTGGGGATTTGGTTTTTCGCTTAAAAATGCCGGTAAGTGGTTGATGGTCTGTCAAGATAGTAAAGTGGGAACCCCACAAGTAATGGTGAAAGTTGCAGCATGTGAGAACGACTGCCAATGCATCTTTGTCAGTGGCAGAATATTTTCTCTCGCAAGGATTGAGCTTTTTGGAAAAGTAACCAATAGGCAAGTTGCACTCTGACAGGTCTAGAAAGTTGATCGGCGACTACATTATATTTACCCTTGACATGTTGCACGTTGTAGTCGTACTCACGCATCTCGAGAATCCATCGGTTCATTCGTGGGGATTTGGTTTTTCGCTTAAAAATGCTGGTAAGTGGTTGATGGTCTGTCAAGATAGTAAAGTGGGAACCCCACAAGTAATGGTGAAAGTTGCGGCATGTGAGAACGACTGCCAATGCATCTTTGTCAGTGGCAGAATATTTTCTCTCGCAAGGATTGAGCTTTTTGGAAAAGTAACCAATAGGCAAGTTGGAGTTGTCTGGTTGTATCTGGCTCAATACGCCACCAATATGGGTGTTGCTCGCGTCGGTGGTTACAATGAATGGTTGAGTCGCATTGGCTCTTACCAATACTGGCGCATTCACTAAGCTCGACTTCAATTGATCAAACACGGATTGACACTCATCTGACCATTCGAACGCTACTCCAGATCTTGTTAAGTTAGTAAGGGGAGCTGCTATTTTTGTGAACGAAGGTACGTGTTTTCGGTAGAACCCGCACATCCCAAGGAATCTCCGGACTTCTTTTACCTTTGTGGGTCTTTTCATTTTGTTGATAGCCTCTATGTTTTTTGGGTCCGGCGTAGTCCCGGCCGCTGAGATTTTATGGCCAAGAATGGTTACTTCTTTTGACCCGAAAGTACATTTGCTTAAATTTAACTTGGCCCCATTCTGTGTGAGTAAAGTGAATAGTTGTTGTAAGCGACTCAACAACATGGGGAAGTCATCAGCCCAAATTATCAAATCGTCCAAATAATTCTTTACCCAGCCTTGTTTCAACAATGGAGTAAGAATGTCCTGCATTCGTCGGGAAAATATGGCTGGCGAACATTTCAGTCCGAATGGTAAGCGCCTAAATCTGTAAAGTGTGACTCCATCACTGAATGTGGTTAAATCACGACTTTCCTCGTCCAGCATGATTTGAAAATATGCCTCACGCATATCAAGAGTCACATAGTAATTATGACCTGCGGCCTGCTCAACTAATTCTTCCAGTCTGGGCAGTGGATAGATATCCGTGGCTAGATGTTGATTCACATGGCGATAATCTAAACACATGCGCTTGCTGCCGTCCGGCTTGTTAACTAATACAATAGGAGATAACCAGGCAGCTGTTGATCTTTCAATAATTTCTCTCTCTTCCATGTCTTGCAACATTTCAGCGATCACCTGTTTAGCTTGTTCAGGGTATCGATAGGTCAGTCCACGGCTGGGCTGTGGATCTGCTACTTTAATGTGAACGGGGGGACCGCTGATGGTTCCTAGTTCTCCTTTTTCCAAAATGAAGAGGGGATCGTGTTGCAGAATTACGTTAGCTAATTCTTCTTGTTGAGCTGAAGCTAAGTGAGGCCATGTCTGTTCGTCAATTAGCTTTCGGAGTCGTTGAACACGAGTTCTGCTTTCATCAGTTCGATCACTGGTAGGGATCAGGTCATTCTGAATTTTAGTAACTGAGCTGACTGTACTTACAGGAGGGTCGTCAATAATTTCACATGAGCCTAGAATGGTACCTATCCGAAACAGTTTATCTTGTTTGGCTCTATTATTGAGAGGCAAACAGACTAAGCCCTCTGAATTCACTTGTAATATGTAAGGGTGACTATTATGACTGAAACGCGCTTGTGGGTAGAACAGTAAAGTGGTTTTAGGCTCCTAACTCACTGGCTGTCACGAATCAAATTCGCGACATTTCCCTTTTGTGAGAAGCCACGAACTATTAGTGGAAAACTCACTGTGTATCGTTCAGTTAACCACTCATTCAGACGGAAGCTTTGTCAAATCAATTTTTCATTGTCATACGTGATCGTCTTTGTGTGAGACATTAGCGCTTCCGCTGAGCGATTTGTTTTGGGCGCGTTTCGCTCACTCGACCGTTAAAAAATGCAGCCTCTCGCTCCCATTTCTTTCTCACGAGTTTACTCAGTCCAGTATTTGCTCTGACGGAGAGAGGTTCTGTGCTCCAGAAGTGTGAGAGAAGAGGTCGCTAGCACCCAGACTCCACTGAGTACAGTTTCTCCAAGCTCCCACTCTTGGTGATACACAGCATTCATCGACCAGTATTTCCTTTTTGCATTTTCCTAGGTTTAAGAGCATAATTAAGGTGTTTTTCCTAGGCGTAAGAATTTAGCTCGAGTGAGTGAGTGAGTGCGATCTCATTAATTTGATTTGAAATGTAACGTTAAATTTATTTTTGTAATCAATAAATTTAACAGTTCTTTTTCTTGAGCTTAATGTAATGTAAACTCTTGTTTCATTTCTCCATAATTAAGCTTATTGAATATTATTATCAATTAAATAATATTTAGCATTTATTTTAAAAACCCCGTGACAATTGGCGACCTCATTCCAGGATATTAACTCCTAGCTCTAAAGCTATTCACGAGATAGTGCTCACTCGTTCATATTTAGGTATTTATCATTAAAGTTTATAGGCACAAGTTTACTGGTGTTTACCGTTAATTTAGCAAGTGAATTTTTGCTTTATTAATCCATAAAGTATTTAACTCTAGTACTTTATTTTTGGTAACGCCAGACGATATTATTCGCTCCTGGGTAGCCGCCGTACCCATTGTGTTAATTATTGAGTCTTCTCAGTTATTTACATTTTTGCTTTATTCTTTTCCAGTTAACTAGATAAGACTGGTCACCACTAGCTTGTGTCTGTATTCTTTACTTGTGTTATTAGCATTCGTTTGCGAAGCAGTCAGTACTCAGTTCGGTTTGCTTAATAAATTAGCGCCATGGCAGCCAGTGTCTGTGTACAGGAAGCCAATGATATGGGTCTCACAGACCCAGAGAAAATACAGAGTTACATTCTCTCACGGTTTAATTACGAGCAAGAACGTGAGAAAGATGCTCGTGAAGAGCATAGAATTCAACGTGAACACGAGCGAGAACAGCGCGAATACGAGCGAGAACAGCGTGAACACGAACAGAAACTGCGCGAACACGAGCAGAGACAGCGTGAACTCGACTTAGAACATAAGCGAGAACAGCGTGAGGAACGAGAGAGAGAACGTCAATACGAGTTACAACAACGCGAGAGAGAACGAGAGCACGAACGTGCCGAACGTGAGACACGAGAAAAACATGAACTTGAAGTGCTGAAGCTCAAGCGAGATTCCTTGGCTTCAGACACATCTGGTGCAGTTGGTCAAAGCTCCACGAGCGTTCTCCCTGCACATGTCCTGGTGACCCCACGCATCAAGCTTCCTTCATACAAGGAAAGCGAGCGAATCGAGCCGTACGTAGCTCATTTTGAGGACATGGCAGACATATACCAACTGGATGAGGCAGCTAAGCGGATCCAATTTCTTAGTTTATTTGAGGGGCCCTGCCCTCGATATTCTCCACAGAATTCGTGGAGACAATCTCACGTATGAGATGATGAAAGCTGCACTCATTAAGGCGTATGGTCTCACAGTAGATGACGCCAAAGTTCAGTTCATGCGAGCTCATCTCCAAGACAAGGAGACAGCTGTTCAGTTCCTCGACCGTCTCACAGCTTACTTAAATGAGTGGATGGAGAAAGATGAAACTCCTTCCTCGCGTGAGGGGATAATTGACCTTATGCTGCATACACAGCTAGAGAGGTCGTGGCCTGCTGAGCTCATAGCACAGCTTAAGATCTGCCAGGTGAAAGATGCCAGCCAAATGGCAGAAAAGGCTGACGCATTCTTTACTGCATATGGGTACTAAACTCGTAAGCAAAACACCTGGAACAGAAAACCTGATAAGTCTGGGAAGCCGTCTCAGACTGAACCCCAGCAACAAGGCCATTCTCAGAATAATGGCCAAGGTCCAAAACCACAGTGGAAGGACCAGGGGCAAAACACTCAGAAACCTGAGTAGAAGAGGTACAACAAGTACCCTAACCAGCAGCAGTATCAGCCACGCAACTGACCGTCGGGACAAACTTTTTCACCACCAGCTCAAAAGAGGCAGGAAGCGAATGCAGCCTTCATTCCTCAACAGCAGCATGGTGGTCACGTCCCTACCAGTATGGGTACTTCCCCACAGTTCACTAGTCCCACAGCGACAGTGAACCCCCCTCCACAGATGGCCAATGTTCCATCTTCCCAATATAATCCACAAAGCACAATGTTTGCCGCATCAATTCAGCAGCCTCATGAGTGGCTAGCTGCTTCCTCCACAGGCCCTCCCACAGGTGACAGTACCTTCCTTGTTCAGCCAGGGTTTGTGGGAGACATTCCTGTGAAGGTCCTGAGAGATAATGGTTCCTCAGGTTGCTCTGTCAAGCAGAGTCTAGTTCGGCCTGAGCAGTATACAGGTCGACAGATCCATGCAAACCTTATTGATGGATCAGTGAGATTGTTCCCTGAGGCATGTATCCAGGTGGCATCTCCATTTTATACTGATACGACACTTGCAGTTGTCATGCCAGAACCTTTATTTGACCTAATTGTAGGCAACATTCACGGAGTCAAGGATAGTTGCTCCGATGATGACGCTACTCAGACTTCGGCTGCTGCGGTAACACGAGCCATGACTGAGGCTCCAGACTGTGTCACCCCAGTGATCATTGAATCGCCACAAGATCTGATGTGTAGTCAACTTGTTGTACAAGAACAACATTCTGACCCGACACTTGCTACCGTGCGGAACAAACAAAAGGGTCGAGTGATAAAATATTCACGAGGAGGTCAAACCAAGTTCCTTCGTAAACAAGGACGGCTCTATCGTGAGTCACGAACACCCGAGGGCGAGGTTCGAATGCAGTTTGTCGTTCCCGCCAAGTACCGCCTAGCAGTGTTACAATGGGGTCATTGTTCAGCCTCAGGAGGTCACATGGGCAAAAGGAAGACCCAGGGTCGTATCCGAGCTGACTTTTTCTGGCCAGGGAAGGGACGAGACATAGATAGTTTTGTCCGTTCCTGCAGTGTGTGTCAAAGTAACACCACTAATCAGGGACATGTCCTTCCTGTGCCGTTCGTAACCACACCTGTAATCTCCGAGTCAGTTGAGAGACAGGGTAGTGGTGAAGTGGGTGCAGACCTGATGTCTCGCCCACTGGCCCCACAGGACACAGTATGTCCAGGGCCTGTACATACATATTATGTACCGTAGATTAAGGGGGAAGTTCAAGAGAGAACTCCGCAGAGGCGACTCGAGGCTATGGAAGACCCGAGTTTGCACAAGGATTCTCAGCTCCCCGATATTAATATAAGTACTGTAGGTTAAGGCACAGGTTGAGGACCCGTGTGCAGTTCGAGGCTATGGAAGACCCGAGTTTGCGCAAGGATTCTCAACTTGCCGACACTAATCGTGTGCTATAATTAATGGCGACCTCGAATGTACGAAGCTTAGGCTGTCACTTGTATTTTTCAGCTAGAGCATACTTTTCGTAGCATGTACTGATTGCTAGGCAGAGAGAGTAATTGTAACGTAATAAGAATTTTGTCTCATTGATACTTTTGACGCTCCACCTTAATTGGTTTTGCAGGTACAGCAATGGGTGTAGCAGTTTTGCTGTGCGGGCCAGCTGATCGTCTGCTGCACACTGCCGCCTCTTCTCCTCTGCCTTCGTTGTCACCATGTTATTATTTACTATGTCATTTTACATGTAGGTACAGTTACACTACAACTGTCACACCTACACCGTGTATTACATACATCACGCTACACAACAATTAGTTGTCAGTGTAAATGTAGCAACTTTTCGCTCAGTTTGACCTGAGTACAGGATTTTCACCGTCGTCACGGAGTTTTTCCCTCAAGCTTGCTTCTATTAACATAAATACGAGGTTTTTTTCGCTCACTGGCGAGTACGACTTTCTCCTGTAGCAGGATAGCACACACACCACAGTGTGAATCTTGTGTGACTGAGTTAGGATGCGTACATATATATATATATCCACAAATTTTTTCCCATAAGGAAAAAATTTAATTTTGTAGGGGCGTAATGTCACGAATCAAATTCGCGACATTTCCCTTTTGTGAGAAGCCACGAACTATTAGTGGAAAACTCACTGTGTATCGTTCAGTTAACCGCTCATTCGGATGGAAGCTTTGTCAAATCAACTTTTCATTGTCATACGTGATCGTCTTTGTGTGAGACATTAGCGCTTCCGCTGAGCGATTTGTTTTGGGCGCGTTTCGCTCACTCGACCATAAAAAAATGCAGCCTATCGCTCCCATTTCTTTCTCACGAGTTTACTCAGTCCAGTGTTTGCTCTGACGGAGAGAGGTTCTGTGCTCCAGAAGTGTGAGAGAAGAGGTCGCTAGCACCCAGACTCCACTGAGTACAGTTTCTCCAAGCTCCCACCCTTGGTGATACACAGCATTCATTGACCAGTATTTCCTTTTTGTATTTTCCTAGGTTTAAGAGTTTAATTAAGGTGTTTTTCCTAGGCATAAGAATTTAGCTCGAGTGAGTGAGTGAGTGCAATCTCATTAATTTGATTTGAAATGTAACATTAAATTTATTTTTGTAATCAATAAATTTAACAGTTCTTTTTCTTGAGCTTAATGTAATGTAAACTCTTGTTTCATTTCTCCATAATTAAGCTTATTTCCCATATAGCTCCTAGCTTGCATAAACGTTTGCCTTTCATAACTGGTACTTAGGCCAGTCTTGTGTATTAAGCTTAAAATCCGTTGTGCCTCCTAGGAGTTAAGCACCAGCAAGAGCCTGATATTATTATTAGTATTAGTTATTTATTGTCAGGGGTGAAGTAACTTTCTCCAGAGGCTAATAGTACTAAGAAACAGCAATTGAGTAATTGGTCCCTGCTGTGTACTGTTGAGAAAGTTTATAAATTCTCGTTCTGAGAAAATCGGCGAAGTAAGCCAGCGTAAATAATCGTTGCTTGATGTAGCAAGACAATCATTGTCCCTGCTCTGCAATATAAAAAACCCCGTGACAATTTAATTAAACTCTTAAGACTAGGAAAACGAAAAGAAATACTGGTCGATGAATGCTGTGTATCACCAAGGGTGGGAGCTTGGAGAAACTGTACTCAGTGGCGTCTGGGTGCTAGCGACCTCTTCTCTCACACTTCTGGAGCACAGAACCTCTGTCAGAGCAAACACTGGACTGAGTAAACTCGTGAGAAAGAAATGGGAGCGATAGGCCGCATTTTTTAACGGTTGAGTGAGCGAAACGCGCCCAAAACAAATCGCTCAGCGGAAGCGCTAATGTCTCACAAAAAGACGATCACGTATGACAATGAAAAATTGATTTGACAAAGCTTCCGTCTGAATGAGCGGTTAACTGAACGATACACAGTGAGTTTTCCACTAATAGTTCGTGGCTTCTCACAAAAGGGAAATGTTGCGAATTTGATTCGTGACACTGGCACAGCAATGAATTTGGTTGGATATGGGGTGAGTCTCTCTACTGTTACAAGATTAATATGCCTCAACTGTTGAGGGTTCCTGATGGCTATGATAGGTGTGGCCTGGACTCGTTCAACTTTTCCTTTCCGCCGCGGAACATAGTTTACGACGTACGGGGCTCCTCCCCACATCAGCGCTCGTTGCGCACCATTCCAGATCAACGGAGATTGTCCGAGGACATCACATCCCAACAACATTTCAGTAGTCAAGTAGGCGTTCGGGACGACTGGACACCACTGTTGATGAACTTTCTCATCTCCCACGCTGATATCTACTTTGACCATACCCAGGATAAGGAGTGGCGCTCCTGTGACTCCCTGTAATCTCGATGGATTTCTCCTCGTGTTTATTTCTGTTCCTAACCGCTTCGCGGTGGCCTCTTTAAGTAAGGTATATCCACTCCCTGTATCAACTACAGTTTCCACTATCTTGTTATTCACGCTGACGCTTATTGTGGGCGATGTTATACCTGCGGTTAGTCAAATAGACTGACGGGGGAACTTTGTTTGGGTGGCAGTCTGCCTCGCATTTGGACTGGGTGGGTGAAATCTGTTATTGCTCCGCGTCGCTGCGCTGTGGTTATGCAACCTGGGCAATCATTACTGCCTCTACGACATCCCAACCTATGGCAATCAAAACAGTGGCCTGGTGGTGGTTTGGCCCAACATTCTTGCAAAGTGTGTGAACTCTTCAGACAATGACTACAGTATTTTCGCCTCGGTGTTACAGGAGATTGTTTTTGACTGAGTTGTTCTAAATTTGTTTTCAAATCCCTTAACTGAGCTCTCAATTCAGTCACTTCCTTGTCTGACTCGGGTTGACGGTTATCATGGGATGGTCTTGGTGGAGTATCAACTACATTTGTATCTGAGGGATCTTCACTTTTATTGTCTCTATCCGGCATTGCATTAACTCTGGTGGTGTACCTCTCTTCAAGAAGCTGCCTTTCATTTTCGATCCTGTCAATGAATTTATGGAATGGATATCCGTCATCAAGGTAACCTTCTAATTTTTCCCTAGCCTTCAGCGGAAGACCATACCACCGTTTCTTCTTGATCCGTTTATCTCGCGAGGGAAACTTTTCTTTTGGAAACTTTGTTTCGAGAGCCACATGCTTACACATGAACCTATGTACAAACGCCTGGGGTGATTCTTCCCAGTCATAGGTCATGCTCTCTAGCTCTTGCCAAGCTCGATCTACACTCAGCTCGATGGCAAACTCCGCACTCAAGTTTTTTTTTAGCTCAGGCCATGACAGTGCAAAATGCTTCTTTTGATAATTATGAAAGTGGCCAATTCGGAACCCATTCGACTTTTGGCTACCTGGATTCTGGTTGCATTACTGGTATGAGTTTGTTCCATCGCCTCACAAAACATTTCGAGACGAGATGTAGCTTCTATCCCTTGAAGCTGATTTAATTCCAAAATTGGGATATCGCGTGGTTTTGTGAGAAAGTGATGTGAATTCATAATGTGTGAACAAGGGGTCGAGTGTGAAAGCTGCATTCTGTTAGTAGTACCGAATTGTTCCTCTGCCTCATCCAATTGAATGGTTACATGATCTCTCCCTACTTGTGATGGACGATCAGCTTCCGGCTGCAACTGAGCAAACAACTGTCCATACAGAGACATGGTGACCCTAATTTACTATTCTTACTCACAAAAAAAAGGAAATTAAATTTTGAAATGTCTCTCTTTACCTTTGACATTCTCACTCTCTTTGCTATTTACTTCCCTTCACTTTCTCACCAACGCCACTAATTGGGGAACGATGAATATCCCACCGGTATTGGCACCAGTGTAACGGTAGAAATTTTTTATCCCGCTGGTTGACACCAGTGTAATGGTACGAATTTTCTTCCACTGTTATTTTTCAATCAGTTTAATGTTAGGATTTATAATCTTACCGGTTGTTGGTACTGGTTAACTTACCTATTGATAATACAGATGGTACTCAACTTAGTCTCCCCTCCTTGGTTAATAGAAAATTCACTTCAATAAAACAAAAGGGGGGAGGGGGTGGTGTTTTGACTTGGTGTGGTAGATGATAATTGTTTAAGAAAAATTTGGTAGCGTTTGTAGTTTTTGGCTGAGTCTAGAATAAGTCAGTACCACGTGTGGTCGTCGTTGCCTGAGCGAAGGAATCTTGAAATGGAAGGGGAGTGAGTTAGGCATGAGGACATAATTCCCTTGATTAGGTATAACAAGAAAAAAAAATGACATATACTTTACTTTAATAATTTTATACTGGTTTTCAAAAGACATTTTTAATTACATGACCTTTTGTCATATGAAAGAAGGTTGAATATTAAAACCATGGTTTCGGTGATCATTCCTACAACATTGTCACCAGGCGAAAACAATTTGGTACATATAAGCAGTTTTTGAGGTCATCGTACCTTTTTTTTTTTTTTGTCAGTTATTCTTGGGCTCTACAATAGCCTTAAGACAGGTACATTTTTACGAGTTTGGGTTGTCTTTTCAGGCTGGCATAGCCTCGAACCAATAAAAATAATTACTCGTGTTCTATTTCGTCTGTATAGTATACTCTCATCATGCAATTCTTTATAATCCACAAACACTATCAATTCATAATTATTAATAGTTCATAAACATCATTACTACATAATCACCAAAAATGCATAATCACTCGGGCTTGTGTAGCCTCGAGGAACAACTCAAAATCGCTTAATCACCAAGAATACATAATCACTCGGGCTTGTTTAGCCTCGAGGTACAATTTAAAAAAATCACATTATTGCTCACAACCACTAAGTTCCCTTCCACGCTCCTAATTTTTTCTAACACATTCATATAAGAGAAAGAAAACGGTTAATGAATTTGAATTTCGCCTTTCCGTTACAAGATCACAACACTTTTAAATTTCTATTCCTGATCTACAAAAAAAAGGAAGTTCCCTTGATAGGTCTATGATACCACTACGACTACATTTGGTTTATAAAATAATTCACGGGTAGTGTAATGTGTGTATGCAAGAGTCTATAGGCAATACCACGAGAAGGCCTTGTGCACACTCTGGTGTCGCCGGTGTCTGGGGACTGAACCAACGTCCATTACACACGATGTCTGAGCAGCGAATGGGGCTCCCCGGGTATGCCAGAGACGCCACTGCTAGATCAAATGAGTTGGTGTTTTTGGAATATGGTGGGTTTCAATTCTCTTCACAGTTTATTTAGCAGTGTACACATGACGCCAGGACTTTTGATCGAATTGGGGAAAAATTTGGGATTCAATCCTTACTTAATTTAGATACTGAATTTACCACTATCCTGCATTGAATTTTGGGGCAGCTTATGCCATCTAGTGACGGCTAAGGCAAGCGGGACTATTAAATCCTCACAAATGACATTATTTAGGCCTTTTTGACTGTTAATTTTACCTATTTGGGTTCTAGCAGCTTCATTAGTAAGTACAGTATTTTACAACTAGGATACAGAAAGAATTATAAACCCATCATTACTCTGTTTAAGGTTTAAACTTGGCGCCCCACAACGATGCACAAACAAGGAGAAAAGCTGCGCGCATCTGTTATTCATTACTCGACCAGACGGAGGAATTCCCATAGCTCAACATCCACAATTACATCACCCAATGCATAGACACAGAGATGCATACATATAAAAATAAAGTTAACCCTACATCAATCATTAACATATGAATTACTACTTAGGACAGGAATTTATAGACTAGTATTCAGGTTACACCCTATCTAACTTAAAAATTACAGTACCTCTAAACACCTACATGAATACTAAGTTTCTGGCACTACATGTGTGGGCATGAATGTTCCACATTGTGTGTGTGTGTGTGTGTGTGTGTGTGTGTGTGTGTGTGTGTGTGTATTTACCTAATTTACCTAACTGTATTTACCTAATTGTGATATACAGGAAATGAGCTACGCTCGTGGGGTCCTGTCTCTGTTTCTCAGTAAGTCAAATTTAGCTTTAAACTCGTTTAAGTTTATAGACTGGATGATCTCTTTGTCCAGGCTATTCCACAGGTCTATAAATCTATAAGGAAAACTATATTTCTTAATATCCTTCAAGCAGCTTGGTTTCTTCAGTTTCATTCCGTGTCCTCTTCTTACTCTCTTATCCCATAAAAACAGATCTTTGTCAATTTTATCTACTCCCACCATGGACCTGAATACTGCAATCATGTCTCCTCTCTTTCTCCTTTCTTCTAGGGAAGGCAAATCCAGCTTTTCCAACCTCTCTCTATACGACAGATCTGCCAGACTGGGGACCATCTTGGTTGCTGTTCTCCTCTCTTTCTCCTTTCTTCTAGGGAAGGCAAATCCAGCTTTTCCAACCTCTTTCTATATGACAGATCTGCCAGACTGGGGACCATCTTGGTTGCTGTTCTTTGTGTTCTTTCAATCTTGTTTATATCTTTCGTTTTGTGTGGGGACCACACAACTGCTGCATAATCTAACCTGGGGCGAATCATGGCCTCTATAAATTTCTTCATCATCTCCTCATCCATATAATGAAAAGCTACTCTTATATTAGTCAGGAGTTTATACGTCTTCCTATTTCTCCTATCTTTCCTGTCACTTCTTATTCCTTTTCTTTCCTTTACAGGTAGCTTTACAGTGAGTGACAAGCCAAATGGTTTCCTATAAGCCATGAAACCATTTACAATGCTGGGTGGTAACCATATAACCAAACCATACGTGCTCCCTACGTGTCAACAAGTGGGTTGGTGGAGCGGTTGGTGCCCCTCCCTGTAAAACAACTAACTCAGTGTCAACTGGCCACCCTTTGCGGGATTCTGGTGTCTGGCAATAGATAGATAGATAGATAGTTTATACATCTCTCTAACTGCCTTGTTAATGTGTTTTTCAGGTGACAAACTGTCCTAGACCAGTACTCCCAAGTCTTTCTCTTTTCTCACTTTTGTAATTGGTTCCTTACCCATCAAATAATTCAATGATGGTCTCTTGGTACTTTAACCCATTTCCAATATTTTACATTTCTTTGCAATAAATATCATTTCCCACATCCGGCTCCAATCATGTATCCTATCCAGATCCTCCTGAAGCATTTTAAAATCCCCTTCAAGCTCTACTTTTCTCAAGATCTTTGCATCATCAGCAAACAGACTTGCATTACTGTTCACTCCATCTACCATATCATTTACATAAATCAGGCACATTACTGGCGCCAACACCGAGCCCTGTGGAACTCCACTTGTTACTTCCCTCCATCCAGACATCCAATCTTTTATTACTGTCCTCAATTGTCTGTCTCTCAAAAAATCTCTCATCCATTCCAGGAGGTTCCCCTTCAGTCCTCCAATATGCTCTAGTTTCCACATTAGTCTCTTATGAGGTACCTTGTCGAAGGCCTTTTGTGTGTGTGTGTGTGTGTGTGTGTGTGTGTGTAATTCACCGGGTCGGTCAGGATCACTTGATGGTCGTGATCGTCAGCTTTTACCCTCCCGGAAGGGAGCTGAGAGCTCATATAGTCCGATCAAAAGGCAAGGCTGTGACCATCACACATGCACACACCCATCCCCTTGCTCAAGGGGGACAGTAATCATCCACTTCGTCACTGAAACTTTTCGCAACCTGAGAGAGGCGCGAACTCCCGTCCACCAGTTGGCAAGCGAGAACGTTACCACTGCACCAGCGAGCGGTGCGTATGAGTGTGTGTGTGTGTGTTCTTACCTAATTGTTCTTACCTAATTGTATCTTTACAGGAATGAGTCAAGCTCGTACTGTCCCGTGTCTTAAACCATATTTATCGTACATATCCTTAAATTTGTGAATTGTTTTGGCACACACTATTTCATTCGGTAGTGCATTCCATTGATCAATTGCTCTGTTTGGGAAACTGAATTTCCTTACGTCTTTATCACCTCTCTTCTTATGCAGTTTTTTGCAGTGTCCTCTTGCTGATGCTTCTCCATATGTTAAGTAATCATTTATGTCTATTTTCTCCTTCCCTGATATGCACTTATATAGCATTATCATGTCACCTCTTTTCCTTCTCTCCTGTAAAGTTGGTAGATTCAGTTTATTTAGTCTTTCTTCGTAGCTTAGGTCCCTTAAGCTTGGTATCCATCTTGTAGCAGCCCTTTGAACTTTTTCAATCTTGTCTACATGCTTTTTGAGATGAGGACTCCAGACTACTGATGCATATTCCAGGGTTGGTCTAATGAATGATGTTATTATCCTTCTTAGCATGTCTTCATTTATGTATGTGAATGCTATTCTCATATTTGCAAGCAGTGTATACATGTTCCGTACCTTCTCGCTGATGTGGTCAGCCGGAGATAGTCTGATATTGATAATCACACCTAGGTCTTTCTCTCTTTCTGATGTGTATAGGGTTTTATTTCCTAACTTATAATTCCAATCAGGTCTTTTTCCACTTTTACCAAACTTGATTACATGACACTTGTCCACATTGAATTCCATTTGCCATGTACTACTCCATTCATGAAGTTTATTTAATTCTTCTTGTAGCTCTTTGCAAGAGTCTGTGTTAGTAATTCTCCTTTGTATTTTTGCATCATCTGCAAACATATTCAGATAGCTCTCATTTCCAGTGTTACTGTTTATATCATTTATATACACTAAAAACATGATTGGTGCCAGCACTGAACCCTGTGGTACTCCACTAGTCACTTCTTTCCATGATGAGTAGTTTCCTCTTAGTCTATCTATCTATCTATCTATAGCCCGACGCCCTAATCCCGCAAAGGGTGGCCGCAGACAAAACGCCTCCAAGTCACTCTGTCACCCACCATTTGACTCCCCTCCACCCAACTCACCCCCCCCTCCCTCATATACCTCTCAACTCCATCCCTCAACCTCATCCTCGGTCTACCCCTCCCTCTCCCTCCCTCCACCTCACCTACATACACCCTCTTAGTCAGTCTTTCATTCTCCATTCTCTCCACATGTCCAAACCACCTCAGTGTATTTCTCCTAATCTTTTCAACCACATCCACATCTACCCCACAACGTTCCTTCACTTCTTCATTCGTCAACCTGTCCCTCCACATCACTCCACATGCTCCTCTCAAGTAACTCATTTCCACTGCTCTCACTCTTGACTTGTTCCCCTCTTGCAATGTCCACGCCTCGCTTCCATACGTCAGGGTAGGGATCACAATACCATCATGCAGTGACTTCTTAACTTCCATACTCACCTCCCTATTTCTCATCACTGCTTTCAGTGTACTGTCCTCATTTCTCTTTTTATGAGAAAATCTTGCATCCAACAAAACAGTTTGCCTCGAATTCCTCCTTGATGGTACAGTTTCCATAAAAGTCTTTGGTGTGGTACTGTGTCAAAAGCTTTCTTGAAATCTAAATAGATACTGTCCACCCATCCTTCCCTTTCCTGTATTGTGTTTGTTACTCTGTCATAGTAGCTCAACAGATTAGTAACACATGATTTTCCTTTTCTGAAACCAAACTGTCTTTCTGTTATCATACTGTGTTCTTCTAGATGATTTACCCAAGCTTTTCTTCTAAGTTTTTCTAATACCTTGCTTACAACACTGGTCAGTGATACTGATCGGTAGTTGAGTGGATTTTGTCTATTTCCTTTCTTGAATAAGGGGACAATATTTGCTTTTTTCCAAATATCAGGTAGTTTACCTTGACTCAAGGATTTCTTGAAAATTATAAATAATGGTTTACTTAACTCCTTTGCACATTCTCGTAATACCCAACATGAAATTTCATCAGGACCACTTACTTTTCCTTTGTCTAAACTACTTAACTCCTCCTGTATTACTTTTTCTGCTATTTGTATATCTGGTAGTATGTGTGGACATGCGTGTTCCACATAGTCCCTCTCAAAATTTTTTTCTTCTGTAAAAACTAATTAGAAATTCTTATTTAGTGCTTCACAAATATCTTTTTCTTGTGTATAAGTGATTCCCTCGTCCGTAATGGATTGTATTATATCTTTTACTTTGGTTTTACTTCTGATATAGCTGTAAAACAGCTTTGGTTGATCACTACTTTTATTTATTATATCCTCCTCAAACTGTTTTTGGGCTTCCCTCCTTATTCTTGTATAGTCGTTTCTTGCCTGTTTGTAATTATTATACGCCCTTTCACTATTGTGTCTTCTGTATCTATTCCACAACAAATCTCTTCCTTCTTTTGATTTTTTACATTCTGTATTGAACCATTTCTGTATTTTCTTATCTGCTTCTTTGTGCTGTGGGATGTACTTCTGGACTCCTATTTCATAAAATTCACAAAATTTTTTATATACAGCATTTAAATCTTGTCCTCTAAGCTCATTTTCCCAATCAACTTCTAAGAAATACTTCTTTAGATCTTGATAATTTCCCTTTTTATAGTTTAGGTTCTTTTTGTAACTGTCACTGCTGTTTACTATGTCATATGCTATCCTGAAGGTATAATTTAGTACTGCATGATCGCTTTTGCCGAGTGTAGGGTGATATATTAAACTGTCAATATCATTTTCTTGCCTAGTAAATATTAGATCTAGCACTGAAGGTACATCAAGTCCTCTTTTTCTGGTGGTTTCCCTCACATGTTGCGTTAAGAAAAACTCTTGTATGAGATCCAGGAGCTTTTGGTCCCAACAGCTTTCTTGGCTATTTATATCTAGAGTCTTCCAATTTATATTTGTATTGAAATCCCCAGTTAGTATAATTCTTTCCGATTTCTCTTCCATTTTATGTAGCAATGATCTTATACTCTGAATTGTACTCTCTGCCAGGTCCTCATATTCGTCTCTTTCCCATGAGTTTGATCTGGGTGGCATGTACAAATTGGCTACAATTACTTTACCTTCAGATGTGTCGATCTCTACTGCAATCAGTTCTACTTGTGATGGTATATCTAGTTTTATTTCCTTGACTTTTAGATTTTTCTTAGTTAATATTATAATTCCTCCTCCTTTTTTTAAATTTCTGTCTCTTCTCCATATATTGTATTCCTCTACGTTTAGTATGTCACTGGATATCCTTGGTGTTAATTTTGTTTCAGTTAGGCATATTATTTGTGGTTCATTTTCTCTGACATAATCATTCATCTCCAGTGATTTAGATACCATTCCATCCACATTTGAGTACATCAACTTTATCATCTTGTTTATATACTTGTCATGACATGGTTCTACTACCTTCCTCCTTTTTCTTCCATCCTGTTTGTGTACCACTTTCGTACCTGCAATCCTATTACTTTGTAAACAGATTTCTTCTTCTCCTCTTCTGATCTTCCCTCATTTTTTGTTTTTGCTGCCTCCCTTTTCTCTTTCAGTAATTCCAGTTCCTCTTGTGTTAGGCATCTTTTTATCCATACATTTTTGAACTCCTCTTTTTCCTTAAGATTCTTTGCATTTCTTAGTATCTCTTCCACAGTGTTTACACTCTGGAAAGTCACCTTTAGAGGTCTTGTCTTGCTTTTCTCGTATTTCCCTAACCTTTTGTGTTCCTAACCTTTTGTGTTCCTTTACTACAGATTTCCTCTGATACTTCTTTCAGTAAGTTCATTACATTTGTCATCTCCATTTTGTCTCTTGTGATCTTGTTTTTAACTTCTTCCTCTTCTATAACAGTGATTACTATTGATTTGTTTATCTCTACTGAATCTCTGACTAACTTTGGATTGTTTTGGATTATTCTTTTCACCTCCTTTTTGATGCTTTTTTCCTCCACCCTTGTTTCTAAGTCTTTCTTTACTTTCACCATTTCAGCATATGTGGTTTCCACATCATTTTTGTAGCTTTGCACAGCTTCATTCACTTGTGTTATCTTCTCCTCAATATCACTGCTCTGGTCAATAAGACTGCTAACTTGCCTAATTGTCTCTGTGTCATTTTTGAACTCT
Organism: Coenobita brevimanus; assembly: GCF_032717465.1. Lineage (NCBI taxonomy): Eukaryota > Metazoa > Arthropoda > Malacostraca > Decapoda > Coenobitidae > Coenobita > Coenobita brevimanus. The sequence continues at coordinate 15,213,896 of NC_136977.1, forward strand.
TCCATAACACTCTCGTGATTGACTACTGTACTTGCCATTTCACTCATTTTCTTCCTAAGTGTACTCAATTCCACTGTTAGTTCACTTATGGTTGTGTCTTTCTTATTGGCCTCCCTTCCTAGTTTTTCTATTTCTTCCTTTTGCAAGTGCATCTGCTTCTTTTTTTCATCAATTTCATTTTTGAAAGCCATTTCTACTTTGTTTACACGTTCGACCAGTCTATTGTGAGTCTCTACTTCAACCAGTTCTTGGTAGAAATCATCATTTTGCTTTTTACCTTTATCCCTTTTCTTTTCCAAATTTGCTTTACTAAAGTATGTATCCATTTTGCAATACTTAAAGTGCAAAGCATGTACTTACAATCTCCGTGTTGTTTTCGTCTAAACAAACCTCAGAGATGACTCAGCGTATTCTTTCGTCTTGGTTCTATTTCTTGTTTGAACAAGTCTTGTTTAAACTTATTATTTTTTTCCTTTTAATAATGAACAATCATTTAGTGTAACCTGGTACTGAGCATGACTCATACAAAGATACAAATTTAGGTAATGCCACTGGCCGTGATGATTTGGTACGGAGCGCCGGTGACTCACGTCCGCCTAGATTGAATCCCTGTGTGTGTGTGTGTGTGTGTGTGTGTGTGTGTGTGTGTGTGTGTGTGTGTATTTATCTAATTGTGATATACGGGAAATGAGCTACGCTCGTGGGGTCCTGTCTCTGTTTCTCAATAAGTCAAATTTAGCTTTAAACTCGTCTAAGTTTTTAGACTGGACGATCTCTTTGTCCAGGTTATTCCACAGGTCTATACATCTATAAGGAAAACTATATTTCTTGATATCCTTCAAGCACCTTGGCTTCCTCAGTTTCATCCCGTGTCCTCTTGTTACTCTCTCTTCTTTGTCAATTTTATCTACTCCCACCATGGACCTGAATACTGCAATCATGTCTCCTCTCTTTCTCCTTTCTTCTAGGGAAGGCAAATCCAGCTTTTCCAACCTCTCTCTATACGACAGATCTGCCAGACTGAGGACCATCTTGGTTGCTGTTCTTTGTGTTCTTTCAATCTTGTTTATATCTTTCGTTTTGTGTGGGGACCACACAACTGCTGCATAATCTAACCTGGGGTGAATCATGGCCACTATAAATTTTTTCATCATCTCATCCATATAATGAAAAGCTACTCTTATATTAGTCAGGAGTTTATACGTCTTCCTGTTTCTCCTATCTTTCCTGTCACTTCTTATTCCTTTTCTTTCCTTTACAGGAGGCTTTACATTGAGTGACAAGGCAAATGGTTTCCTGTAAGCCAAGAAACCATTTACAATGCTGGGTGGTAACCATATAATCAAACCATACGTGCTCCCTACGTGTCAACAAGTGGGTTGGTGGAGGGTTGGTGCCCCTCCCTGTAAAACAACTAACTCAATGTCAAATGGCCACCCTTTGCGGGATTGTGGTGTCTGGCAATAGAAAGATAGATAGTTTATACGTCTCTCTAACTGCCTTGTTAATGTGTTTTTCAGGTGACAAACTGTCCCAGACCAGTACTCCCAAGTCTTTCTCTTTTCTCACTTTTGTAATTGGTTCATTACCCATCAAATAATTCAATGATGGTCTCTTGGTACTTTAACCCATTTCCAATATTTTACATTTCTTTGCAATAAATATCATTTCCCACATCCGGCTCCAATCATGTATCCTATCCAGATCCTCCTGAAGCATTTTAAAATCCCCATCAACCTCTACCTTTCTCAAGAACTTTGCATCATCAGCAAACAGACTTGCATTACTGTTCACTCCATCTACCATATCATTTACATAAATCAGGCACATTACTGGTGCCAACACCGAGCCCTGTGGGACTCCACTTGTTACTTCCCTCCATCCAGACATCCAATCTTTTATTACTGTCCTCATTTGTCTGTCTCTCAAAAAATCTCTCATCCATTCCAGGAGGTTCCCCTTCAGTCCTCCAATATGCTCTAGTTTCCACATTAGTCTCTTATGAGATACCTTGTCGAAAGCCTTTTGTGTGTGTGTGTGTGTATTTACCTAATTGTGATATACGGGAAATGAGCTACGCTCGTGGGGTCCTGTCTCTGTTTCTCAATAAGTCAAATTTAGCTTTAAACTCGTTTAAGTTTTTAGACTGGACGATCTCTTTGTCCAGGTTATTCCACAGGTCTATACATCTATAAGGAAAACTATATTTCTTGATATCCATCAAGCAGCTTGGCTTCCTCAGTTTCATCCCGTGTCCTCTTGTTACTCTCTTATCCCACAAAAACAGATCTTCTTTGTCAAGTTTATCTACTCCCATCATGGTCCTGAACACTGCAATCATGTCGCCTCTCTTTCTCCTTTCTTCTAAGGAAGGCAACTACAGCTCTTCCAGCCTCTCTCTGTACGACAGATCTGCCAGACTGGGGACCATCTTAGTTGCTGTTCTTTGTATTCTCTCAATCTTGTTTATATCTTTCTTTTTGTTTGGGGACCACACTACAGCTGCATATTCCAACCTGGGGCGAATCATGGCCACTATCAATTTTTTTTTATCATCTCCTCATCCATATAATGAAAAGCTACTCTTATATTACTCAGGAGTTTATACGTCTCTCTAACTATCTTGTTAATGCATTTTTCAGGTGACAAACTGTCCTGGACCAGCATACCCAAATCTTTCTCTTCTCTCGCTTTTGTGATTGGTTCATTACCCATCAAATAATTCAATGATGGCCTCTTGGCACTTTTACACATTTCCAATATTTTACATTTCTTTGCATTGAATTTCATTTCCCACATCCGGCTCCATTCGTGTAACCTATCCAGATCCTCCTGAAGCGTTTTGCAATCCTCCTCAACCTCTACCTTCCTCATGATCTTTGCATCATCAGCAAACAGACTTGCATGACTGTTCACTCCAGCTACCATATCATTTAAGTAAATCAGGAACATTACTGGCGCCAACACCGAGCCCTGTGGGAATCCACTTGTTACTTCCCTCGATCCAGACATCTTATCCTTTATTACTGTCCTCATTTATCTGTCTCTCAAAAAGTCTCTCATCCATTCCAGGAGGTTCCCCTTCAGTCCTCCTATATGCTCTAGTTTCCACATTAGTCTCTTATGGGGTGCCTTGTCAAAGGCATTCTCCAAATCTAAATACACACAATCCACCCAACCTTCTCTTTCCTGAAGCACGTTAATCGCTCTTGAGTAAAAACTGAACAAGTTGGAAACACATGACCTTCCACTTCTAAATCCAAACTGACTATCAGCTAAAATGTTCATCTCTTCCAGATATTTTATCCATCTATCTTTCAGAATTCTTTCACACAATTTTGTGACCATGCTGGTTAGGGACACTGGTCTATAATTCAGGGGTTCTTCCTTGTTTCCTCCCTTATAAATTGGTACCACATTTGTCATCTTCCATTCTTGAGGCACTTGCCCCTCTTCCAGAGAACACACAATGAAACTGTGAATCTTATCTGCCAGTTGTTCTCTGCATTCCTTCAGTACCCAATTAGAGATTCCATCTGGTCCTGGGGCTTTCCTTACATCTTGAGTTTCTAGTAGGTTATACACTTCCTGTACTTCCACTTTTATATCTTTTATCACTACATTTCTAGTCACTCCCTCCCCTTCCACAAACTCATTTTCATTAGTGAAAACTGACTGGAAACGTTTGTTCATTATTTCTGCTTGCATTGCCACAACCTTATAAACCTCTCCTTCTACTTTCAGTTTGGTGATTCCTTCCTTTTGTTTCAGTTTGGCATAAACAAATCTATAAAACAGTTTGGGTTCATCCTTACATTTGTCTATTGTACCTTTTTCAAAATTCCTTTCTTCTTCTCTGCATATTCTTGTGTATTCATTTCTAGTTCTTTTATATTCTTCCTTTTTTCTGTTGTTACCTCTCTTTCTCCAATTGTTCCACGCCGTGTCTCTCTCTTTTTTTGCTATCATACACCTTTTATTAAACCACTCTTTTTTCCTGTTTTCTTTCCCCTTTACTCTTGGCACAAATTTTTCCACTTCCGAATTATACAGGTCTAGAAAAATATCCCACTTCCTCTGTATCTCTCTTGTTTCTCTGAATTTTCTCGAATCTCCATTTTCAGAAAATTTTCTCAATCCTGTAAAGTTTGCTTTCCCAAAGTTGTGTGTGTGTGTGTGTGTGTGTGTTCTTACCTTACCTAATTGTATCTTTACAGGAATGAGTCAAGCTCGTACTGTCCCGTGTCTTAAACCATATTTATCATACATATCCTTAAATTTGTGAATTGTTTTGGCACACACTATTTCATTCGGTAGTGCATTCCATTGATCAATTGCTCTGTTTGGGAAACTGAATTTCCTTACGTCTTTATCACTTCTCTTCTTATGCAGTTTTTTGCAGTGTCCTCTTGCTGATGCTTCTCCATATGTTAAGTAATCATTTATGTCTATTTTCTCCTTCCCTGATATGCATTTATACAGCATTATCATGTCACCTCTTTTCCTTCTCTCCTGTAGTGTTGGTAGATTCAGTTTATTTAGTCTTTCTTCGTAGCTTAGGTCCCTTAAGCTTGGTATCCATCTTGTAGCGGCCCTTTGAACTTTTCCAATCTTGTCTATGTGTTTTTTGAGATGAGGACTCCAAACTACTGATGCATACTCCAGGGTTGGTCTAATGAATGATGTTATTATCCTTCTTAGATTGTCTTCATTTATGTATGTGAATGCCATTCTCATATTTGCATGCAGTGTATACATGTTCCATACCTTCTCGCTGATGTGGTCAGCCGGAGATAGTCTGTTATTGATAAGCACACCTAGGTCCTTCTCTCTTTCTGATGTGTATAGGGTTTTATTTCCTAACGTATAATCCCAATCAGGTCTTTTTCCACTTTTACCAAACTTGATTACATGACACTTGTCCACATTGAATTCCATTTGCCATGTATTACTCCATTCATGAAGTTTATTTATCTTCTTGTAGCTCTTTACAAGAGTCTGTGTTAGTAATTCTCCTTTGTATTTTTGCATCATCTGCAAACATATTCAGATAGCTTTCATTTCCAGTGTTACTGTTTATATCATTTATATACACTAAAAATATGATTGGTGCCAGCACTGAACCCTGTGGTACTCCACTAGTCATTTCTTTCCATGATGAGTAGTTTCCCCTTAGTACTGTTCTCATTTCTCTTTTTATGAGAAAATCTTGCATCCAACAAAACAGTTTGCCTCGAATTCCTCCTTGATGGTACAGTTTCCATAAAAGTCTTTGGTGTGGTACTGTGTCAAATGCTTTCTTGAAATCTAAATAGATACTATCCACCCATCCTTCTCTTTCCTGTATTGTGTTTGTTACTCTGTCATAGTAGCTCAACAGATTAGTAACACATGATTTTCCTTTTCTGAAACCAAACCGTCTTTCTATTATCATACTGTGTTCTTCTAAATGATTAACCCAAGCTTTTCTTATAAGCTTTTCTAATACCTTGCTTACAACATTGGTCAGTGATACTGGTCGGTAGCTAAGTGGATTTTGTCTATTTCCTTTCTTGAATAAGGGGACAATATTTGCTTTCTTCCAAATATCAGGCAGTTTACCCTGACTCAAGGATTTCTTGAAAATTAAAAATAATGGTTTACTTAACTCCTTTGCACATTCTCGTAGTACTCAACATGAAATTTCATTAGGACCACTTGCTTTTCCTCTGTCTAATTTACTTAACTCCTCCTGTATTACTTTTTCTGATATTTGTATATCTGGTAGTATGTGTGGACATGCATGTTCCACATAGTCCCTCTCAAAAAAAGTTTTTCTTCTGTAAAAACTAATTGGAAATTCTTATTTAGCGCTTCACAAATATCTTTCCCTTGTGTATAGGTGATTCCCTCGTCCGTAATGGATTGTATTATATCTTTTACTTTGGTTTTGCTTCTGATGTAGCTGTAAAATAGCTTTGGTTGATCACTACTTTTATTTATTATATCCTCCTCAAACTGTTTTTGGGCTTCCCTCCTTATTCTTGTATAATTGTTTCTTGCCTGTTTGTAATTATTATACGCCCTTTCACTATTGTGTCTTCTGTATCTATTCCACAACAAATCTCTTCTTTCTTTTGATTTTTTACATTCTGTATTGTGTGTATGTGTATGTGTACAAGGTCTGGAGTGGAAGGGGAATGTGTCCTTAGTAATTATGGGATCAGAGTAGGGTTGGACAGGTGTAGTAAAGGGAGTGAGGGCTTCACACAGAAAGAGTTGTCCAGAAGGGGCAGGGTTGATTTTTTACATTCTGTATTGTGTGTATGTGTATGTGTACAAGGTCTGGAGTGGAAGGGGAATGTGTCCTTAGTAATTATGGGATCAGAGTAGGGTTGGACAGGTGTAGTAAAGGGAGTGAGGGCTTCACACAGAAAGAGTTGTCCAGAAGGGGCAGGGTGATCATTATGACTCTAGTGCTAATTGTACTGCCCATCAGTGATGGACATTAACACTGTACTGGAAACCTAATTTCTTGGAATTTCCTAGGACCGTACAATGGGTGGAAGGCTGTCGTAAATAATGGTGATAAGCTCAACACTCCATATGCAGGATAATATCGCAAGAAATAACAAACAGCGTCAGTGAACTATTAATCAAGAGAGTATTTGGGTTAAATGACAAGCAGGGACCTTTTTGGGAACGATTTTGGAAAGGACTGGGTGCCAACAGCATCCATCAATCTGGCAACACTGTGATGGACATTTGTGTGGATCACACACTGAGCTCACAGTGTTCCCACAAAAAGGAAATCAACTTCCTTAGATTGTTGTCCAAAATTCCTTAGATTTCATTAGATTCATCTCTGAATTTCCTTTAAAAATTCTTTACGTAATAAAGAGGAGTAAACACCATTTCTTCCATAAATTCTTTCTGCAATGTAATTTACTAATTTTACCATATTAGTACATTTTGAAAAAAAAAAAAACTACAATCTATTGCCAATGATATTACAGTATTTCTAATATACATAATTACATAGATTCGGATCCCTTTTGCATTGCAAGCAGATTGCACTGTAGCAACTACCTGTACAATAAGCTTGCTAAAAAATATACATAATACCAGTACTGTATGGTTTATTAGCACGATGTTGTAAAAACAGATATTCCTAAAAAATAAAATTGTAAATTGCTTTGACAAAATCTTTTACAAAATAAGTATGTCTCAAAAATAGATAGGAATATTGATAATTTGCTATGACCAGTGGTGGATTAAAAATAAGAATACATGGGATATGTAAAACTGAATTGTAAATTGCCATAACCAGTTGTGGGCTAGAAATAAAAAATATCTATCTTTTATAGAACTGTTGAGTATAATGTTATAGTCTTAATATTACTCTGATCACAAAATTTCGTCACATTGTTAACCAAACCAACATCTCTCACCTTTATCTTTTAATAAGTATAATATTTACAACCAGATAATGTAAACTATATTTTGCACTGTAGTCATATGTTTTTTAATGAAAATTATAAGATTCATACAAAAAAAAAAAAAAATGCTGTTTACTGTAAAAGGATATATGTATTTCTTATGAATAAAGACAGTCTAAGAGACAGACATTTATGAATACAATAGCTACTGTATATCAAAGTGAAAAACAAAGCAATTACCAGTAGGCTACAGAGAAACTCCAGATTAATAAGAGTTCCGTTTTGTTCCTATAAAATGGTTGTAACCTTGGGTTGGACTTAATCCTGGACTGACATAAACTGGAGTTTTCCTGTATACTGTACTGGTATTTTAGACTTTTAGTTGTTTGGAAGACAGCTTACATATTCTAAATAGGAATGTCATAAATCAACTGATCCTGTGTTACCTGCATTTGGGAGCATTTTGGAATAGGGGCTAAGCATATCTTTTGGTGGATCTAAATTTGTCGCCTGCTGATTGCCTTTTTGTTGAAAGGCAAGCTTAATTGTTAACAACCCAAGTAGAGACCCATGCTCCAAGGAAGTTTTTGTAATGCCACAAATTTAGTATTCATGTATATGTTTAAAGGTACTGTAATTTCTAAGTTAGATAGAGTGTAATCTGAATACTAGTCTATAAGGCTCCTGTTCTAAGTAGTAGTTCATGTGTTAATGATCGATATAGGGACAACTTTATTTTTATATGTATATATCTCTGTATCTATGCATAGGTAGTGTAACTGGGAGTGTTGAGCTATGGGAGTTCACCCATCTGGTAGGTAACGAATAACAGATGTGGGCAACATCCCCTTGCTTGTGGTGCGTCGTTGCTGGGCGCCAAGTTTAAACCTTAAACAGAATAATAATGGGTATGCAATTCTTTCCGTATCATTGTTGTGAAATACTTACTAATGAAGCTGCTAGAATCCAAATATGCGAAATTAATAGTCAGAAAAAGGCAAAGATAATGTAATTTGTGAGGATCAAGTACCGTATTTCGCGGCATGTAAGACGCAGCATTGTGAAAGACGCACCCTAATTCTGGCAGGGCAGTTCTGTGAAAAAAAAGTTTGCCCCAACCAAGACTGCAGTAAGGTTTCTTGATAAGAGCCATTACCACACAGATACATACTCACCTTTCAGAATCTATTCATTACTGATCATCAGCCTTTGGTTTCTTTTTTTATATACAAAGAATGGTACAGGAAAAGAAAACAATGCCCCTTCATGACAAAACGTGACTGATATGTGCCACTATCACTTAGATACAACACTCACCTTTCAGAATCTATTCAGTACTGCTCATCATCCTTTAGTTTCTTCTTTCATGTACAAAGAATGATACAGGAAAAGAGAAAACAAAACCCCGTCTTAAAACGTGACTTCAAACCACGAGGCCATCTCAACTTTGTTGATAAATATGTATCAGTAAACTGATATAAACACTGTTTTTAATATTTTATGAATTTAAAACCACAAATGAAGTCAATAAACTCTATTCTTTCATTCACTGACGAAAACATAAAATACAATGAATGTTCACATCAGTTCATTTATCCTAAAAGAACCCCGTCATATTCCACACCTGTTATGGAATTTCCTCACATTGCCTTGACTCAAGCACAATATCAGACTACTACCATCATTAATCATGCACTCTAACTAACCTGTAATTACCTCCACAAATAATATAAAAAGGTAGCACTTGTAAATACACAAATTACAATGTTTTACAACTAAAGTTCAATATAACAAGGCTGCTTGGGAACAGGATAGACAGCTGTTTTTACTCTCTTCTCTCAGTATCACTCCTTCACTGTCAGCTATGTTTGCCTTGCAGCATCAACAATTAAATATGTATGCTTCACTGATCATAATTTACTATAAACATTCATTTCAAAACATACTATGGTGAAAACATCCATTGTTACACCTTAGTAACACTGCTGCCTCCCAGCCGTTAGACAGCAGTCTCTACCCCTTCCTCTCAGTATCACTTCCTCACTGTCAGCGATGTTTCCCTTGCAGCATGAACAGTTAAAAATCCATTCTTCACTGATCACAATTTACTAAAAACAGACATTCATCTCAAAACATGTCGAGAATGGTGAAACTATCTCTTAGCAACACTGCTGCATCCCAAGCGCTAGACAACTGGCTCAACCCTCTTCTCCCAGTATCACTCCCTTACTGTCAGCTGTTTTCCTTGCAGCATCAACAATTAAAAATGCATATTTCTCTTACCAGAATTTGCTAAAAACAGATATCCATCTCAAAACATTCGAGTACTGTGAAAACATCCATTTTTGGTCTTGACACTGCTGCCTCCCAGTCGCTATGGTACACACACACACACACACACGCATGTACACACCACATGCAACATTCGCTCACCTCTGAAACATTTACATCAGTCCGTTTTGGAGTACCCAGTGGCTTTATTATATGCCAAAAACATCAAAATGTATTTGGTTGTTCAATATAAATATCATCACTTAAGGATATGAAACATCTCAAACAATTTATTCATCCAAACATCGTCAGTGCAAGACTAAAGGTGTACAGCACCATTGATCCTAAATTTTCCATGGTTGCATCTGTCATGATCACCTAAAACCTATATTCACTTCATATTACTGACATGGTGAAAATTTCACTCGTCTTCAAATCCTGAGAATTCATCACTACTTCCCCCGAGTCCTGAAGCATCACTGGAAGTCATCACCACAGTCATCATCACTGCTTCACTGTCACTTTCATACAGTGAATGGTCTTCAGTACCATCCATTGAATTGCTTATACCACACCATACGATTTTAACTTGGCAATCGTTTTAACTGAGCACAGGCGATATTCAGACTTGGGGCATTTGATACAGCCCACATTAACCTCCTCAGTACATGTTTCCTGAACTGAATAAAATCATATGGCGAGCATGAATAAACTACCCTATAAAATACATTGCTGGGCTGAAGGGATTATAATAAGCGGATTATTAGTTCCCTAGCCTGACTCTTCCCATTTCTACTTCCTTAACTACACCCACACCAAACTCTCACCCACACCTTAGGATTCTGGTCGTTTCGGCCGTAACGTCCAAAATGGCAAAAGATTTTACAACCTAACCTAACCTAACCTAACAAATTTGGACGTTACGGCCTAAATGATCCCCATTGCCGATCATGAGAGCTTTGCTTAGGCAGCAGAGATGCAGAGAGTGAACGTTGTCGATCATTCTGATCGCTTCGTCTGCTAAGAATACAACAGAAATGGCGGACGCTGATACGAATGCCCGTCAGGCACTTCTATTTCAGATATTGCATCAGTTATGCTACTCAGTGAATTTTATCCTATTTTCATAACAAAATACTGTAATTGGGTGTGCCCTGAGTTGCATAGACATTGCTAAAGTACTTCACTTGGCTGAAAAAGTGGAGCTGTAACTTCGTTAGCTTGCTAGAGTAGGGTGTACGCTAGACACTAAACTGCTAAGTTGCTAAACCGCTAAACCCCTTGACGGTATTGGCCAGTTGAGCTGAAAACAAACCGTGGATGCTTTGTGTTTTTTAACTTCCGTGTTTTAATATCTGCTGCATATATACACTCACAAAATGTCACAAAAGTAACTGACCTAATTAGGGTTACTGTATTTCCATACGTGACGAAAGTCTGTTTTGATGACTTGGCAGTTTCACTAGCCAGCATCTCTCCAGTATGATTGCTTTGCTAGTTAGTGAATGGATGGCAAGCAAAGTGGTCATGATTGCCTTTCAGAAGGTTAGCAGACGGTTCACCAGTGATCATGTACGTTAGCTTGCTGGAATAGTGCGGATGCTAAACTGTTAAATTGCTAAACCGCTAAATATCTTCACGATGTTAGCCAGTTGACCTGTAAACAAACCCGCGAAAGTTATCTCGCGTGTTTCTTAAATCTGCTGCATATACACACTAGTGTATATTATTTTTAAAAATAAAATCAAGTCTGCATACTGTAGAAAACACCTGTGGTTGCTAAGCATTGAGATGATCATCTTTATAAGAGTTTCTTCTCAGTGAAGCCTAACTAACCTGCCTTAGTCTAACGTGCAGGATGCATGGGGATATTTTAAGGTAACTTTGAGACAAAAAAGTGCGTCTTATATGCCGCGAAATACGGTAGTTCTGCTTGCCTTAGCCGTCACTAGATGGCATAAGCTACCCCAAACTCAGGGCGGGATGGCGGTAAATTCAGTATTTAACTGTAGTAAGGAATGAATCCCAAATTTTCCCCAATTCAATCAAAAGTCCTAACGTCATATGTACTCTACTATATAAATACCGGTAGTGAAGAGAATTAAAACCCACCATATAGTAAAAACACAGCCTCATTTGACTAGCAGTAGCGTCCCTATGTGCCCAACTAAGCCGCATTGGCTAACCAGACGTTGCGAGTAACAGACGTTGTTCCAGGTGAGCTGTGCACATTCCTCCTTTCTCCCCCCTTGCTTGTTTTAATTCTTGCTTGTCGTGAACAATATGAAGTAATGTTGTTAAAAGCTTAACGTAGAGATTGACTAACCAGACGTTGCAAGTAACAGACGTTGTTCCAGTCCACAGACACCGTGACTTTGGGGTTGCACGAGGCCATCATGTGATATTGCCCATAGACTTGTTGTACACACACACTTACACTACCCACATATAGATTAATAACTGAATGTAGTAGCAATTGAATTATGAATCAATCAGGTGAACTTTTTTTTTTTTTTTTTTTTTTTTTTTTTTTAAGTAGATAATGTACTGAATTTTGGAAGTTAATGTGATCAGTAACGGAAAAGCGAATTTAACTCATCAACCGTTTTTTTTTTTTTTCTTCTTCTTTTATTAATAGGTTAGAAATATTGGGGGTGTTAAAGTGAATTTAGTGGTTGTAAGGATATGTAATTTCGAATTATTCCTCGAGGCTAAGCAAGCCCGAGTGATTATGAAATATTAGTGAATTGTGTGATAAGTTTAGACTGGCCCGACGTCATAGTACATGATTTTTTTTTTTTTTTTTTTTTTTTTTTTTTTTCGAGGCTATGCCAGCCCGAAAAGACAGTCCATGTCATTGAATGTCCCAGTCTTGAGGCTATTGACGAGCCCAAGAATAACTGATAATCGAGAATGAAATGTGATGAACTCAGGAGTCATTGTTAAATATTCAAATTGTTTCGCTTGATAACAGTACAGTAGTACTATCACCCAAACTAGTACTTAATTTACAACTCTTTTCATATTATTAAAGGTCATGTAATTAAAAAGAAAATGTCTTGTTTAACAAATATAGATTTATTAAAGTATATGCACTTTTGATATCCAACCAAGGGAAGTTTGTCCTCTCACGCATGACTCACTCCCCTTCCATTTCAAGATTCCTCTGCTTTGGGAACGACTAACACACGTGGTACAAACTTATTCTCGACTCGGCTAAAAATACAAACGCTACCAAAAATATCCTTTATGCAATTAACCTTTATCATTCAAAGTCGAAGTTACTCCCCCCCCCTTTGTTTTTTTCTTTGGTGAATACTTTATCAGTCATTGAGGGGAGACTAAGTTGAGTACCCTTTATTATTATCAACAAGTAAGTTAAACATAACAAACCTGGTAAATAATGATGGGATAAAATTACCATCATTACACTGGGGAACAACAACGGTGGGAAATCCAATTTCTCATCGTTACACTGATGAACAACGGTGGGACAACAATCCTACCGTTACAACTGATGAAAAACTATGGGATAAAAATCCTAGCGTTACATTTTGTGTTAAGCTTTTATTAATTTGAGTTGGCTGAAGACTCGTTCTGCTGATGCATTTGAAAATGGAAATGAGTGCAATATGCAGAGAACTTTGCACAGGTTTGGGAATCTAGATCTCCCTCTGAATTTTTTGCATTAAAGCCAATATATAAACAATCTGGAGTCCGGAATAGCATCACGATCTCCAAATATGGCCTGTTGTCACCACTCAAGATAGCAGCTTGACAGTCAACAAGGCCTTTTAGTTGGGGTAACTTAGCTATTACCTGTGCTGGGTTTGGCTGAGTAAGGTTCTGGACAACTTTTGGAGACAGACAGGAAAGAAGGTCAAAGCCGTCAACATCATCAAACCGGGCCTGGTACCAGTGATTGTTGGGGGAGAAGGCCTTTTCACCAGCTTTTGGTAACACTTGCAAATACATCCAACTTTATTTAACATGCAATAGTAAAATTTTGTTGAATCATTTTGATGTATTTACTTTTTCTAAATTTCCTAACTCTTTTGCCATGATTTTCTTAGAATTACCATTTCCTTAGACCCATCCTTGAAAACTCCAGATTTCCTTAGAAAAGGATGATTTCCTTGAATGTGGAAATACAGTGGAAACCAGTGTGGTGAGTCCGCAACAATTGACACTGATGAATTTATTTGGCATCAGATCATTGTCGTAAAAGTATCATTTACTGCAGATCCACTACAATGATTTTCAAAGTCTGTGGAGAGAGCGGCATGAGAAGTGGCATGACTTTTGACGTTGACTGCACACCTATACTAATACGAAATACAACCTACAAGCTACCCACTCAGTCCCCAATGTAATGCCATTCCACACATGTTACCGTGATACTTACCAGCACATTATTCAAGCAATATGCAACATACATTATACATACAAAAATACATAATCTTGAATTTGAGTTTATATTGTCTTCTTCTTTTTTTTTTTTTTTCTTGGGAACACTTTGTAGGCTTCTAGCTCTTGGTACCTTCTTTGCGTACAAAAGCATACACATACATACATGCAAACATACAGGATGCTAGAAAATGGCTGACCAGGTTTCAAGGTATTATAGCCAAAAACTACACTAAAAAATATAAAATAAATAAATAAAGACGTCGAATTAAATGCAAACTATGTAAAGCGACTCCGTAAATATTTTAGGCATCCAGGTTTTACGTTTATGTGCACTTCGTTAAGCTCAAAACTGGAAGTGTTGCAGGTATGGTACTACTTCAGGGCTAGCTCGTGCGCAATTGTATAATGAATGAGCAAGATTTTCCATAATTACTAGAGTGAATCAACTACAAACTAAACTACTTACAATCTAAAAAAAAAAAAAAAAGTATGGTTATTAAGGACCATTAGATACGTGAATCATGTGAACTAACGAGTGGATATGTGAATCATGTGAAACAGGCAATACCAGTAGTCATAGTAACCATAACGTAAGATCTGGTGGGCCTTGCCCCCACAGAAATTGTGCTTACTTAAATAACAATGTAATTAATCTCTCTGTTGCGTTATTAATGTCAGTACAGTAATTTGTAAGAACACGCATTCCCAGTGATACGGTTATTGTCGGTTTATAAGGCTCCACCATCCTTCAGTTCTGTGCTGTTATTCTTTTGGAATTTCTCTCTCTCTCTCTCTCTCTGACACTGGTCACGGTACTCTTCATATGCCTGAAAACAAATTCTTGTGCGGGTTGATATCGGCAACATTTCTATAATTAATGCAGTAAACGGTCTTCAAGAGCACCTCAAACCACGAATGACAGTGAGAGTTCTGACTATGAGTGAGGTGATTTTCCCTTTGACATTCAGCAAGTAACCGTGTGTTTATGACATCTGGGGTAAATAGTAGTTAATGCTCAATATCCGAGCAAGGCCTGAAGCAGACTATTACAGGTATTTACAACTGCTTAATATTTATTAAATATGTTTACTTCTGCTACATTACTATTCAGTGAAACGAAAAGCTATCTATCTATCTATCTATTGCCAGACGCCTCAATCCCGTTTGGGGTGGCCACAAACAAATCGCCTCCACGTCACCCTGTCCCTCGCCATTTCACTGTCCTGCTCCCAACTCACACACCGTGACACCCCTCTCTCATATACCTCTCCACCCCATCCCTCCATCTCATCCTCGGCCTCCCCCTCCCTCTTCCCCCCGCCACCTCACTCACATACAGCTTCGTCAGTCTTTCACTACTTGTTAATTCCAATTACAAAATGTGAAACAATATGCAGTGTCTGCATTGCTTCCATGACCAACACTGACATGACGCCAGTTTATGGGAGTGCGTGCCCAATAAAGCCGTCAATGTTAGGAATGGTGTAGTGATGAGGCAGGGGGTGTGATGTTGGGTATGGCGGGATCAATGGCTTGCCGTCACTGCTCTCTTGCCACCTGAGCACACCGTCATAACAAGGGACTACTGAGCATAATGTATGTGGCGATAAGCTGGCGTATTCAAAGTGGCACTGGAGAAATCGTAGCACCTCTTCTACAGCAATGTATTTTGGAAATTACAAAGTTACATCACTGCAGAAACTACGAGTACGTTGTTACAAGATGTGGCAAGAGAGCACCAAAGTGTACTAAGCATAATAAATCGCCAAGAAAAATGAGCCATGAAGTCACCATTGCCACCGTGTTACCAGTGTCACTTGAAATACGACCCTCAGAGGCTGGATCGTGACGTCTGGTGCAGGAGAATCAAAATGAAAGGGTCGTAGCGGCGCACACTTGGCAGTTCACAAACGAAGGGTTTATGAGGCTTCCTAACACCTCCACTTTAGCGATATTATTTAGGATATTACACCTAAATATTCTAGTTTATGCTACTTACATCAATCTAACAGTGAATACCACAGAATACGGACCAGCAGCACGTAGAAATAATCTACTGTAGTAATAAATCTCAGCGTTGACTTTAGCATACTGCATCCAAATACAGTATTCTCCTGTGGTACTACGATATAACATCAACACAATTTGCATACATAACTACCAGAGAATATCAATCAATCACATACAGAAATAAACTATACTTGCTTTACGTTAACCTGGCCCAGATTTTCGTCCATTTGCAACTTGTTTCATATGGCTCAGAGGAAGAAACAGACAATACTATAGCTCTACATGCTTTCCCTAACACTTCTCCGTGTTTAGCACCAAACTGTAGTGTTAATCTAATGTTACAGTTTAGCATCAAGATGGAGAGATGACAGTTCTAGGCCACTTTAGAGTACTATAAATATACCAGGGAGCCTCTTAAATCGACGTGAATACGGATCGAAGTACTGTAATTTTTAGTGAACCATAGTAACTTTACGACGGAGGAAATAAATGTAGTTAAATATTTCCTGATACAGAGGTGAAATGGAAAACTGATAAAAGAGACAGGCTAACGGTGGAGGAGGAAGGCTGTAAACAGAGGCGACATGAGACTCAAACAAATTGATACAGGGCTGAAACAGACTTGGATGGGTGTCAAACATTGTAATGAAGATAACTGGAATGGGGATGACACAGATTGAAACTGGGATGAAACTGGGTTGAATCAAACTGGAATGGGATTGAAAGACTGGCATGGGACTGAAAGAGACTGCAATGTCATTGAAACAGAGTGGGGCTGAAACAGACTGTTATGGAGTTGACTGGCATATGGGTTGAAACAGACCGGCATAGGACTGAGACGAATTGGGTTAAAACTCTAGCATAGGGTTTAAACAGACAGACATGAAGTTGAGCTGAGTGAAGCTCAAACAGACTAGTAAGAGACTGAGAAGAAGTGGGGCTTAAAGAGATCAGCTTAGAGGTGAAACAGAATGGCATGAGGTTGAGCAAGAGTGGGGCTAAAACCGACTGGCTGTGGTAACAAGGTGGCACCACTCACCCCGCTGCAGGTCTCATGATGGTAATCTTGGGTTCTTTCCTTAAAGTTTATTAAGAACATTAGGAGCACCACACAGCGCCACCAGCATTGTAACACATCAGCCCACCCCTCCCACTCCTGTATGTCGGGGAGAGACTAGGGACAGTATAGAGGGGGTACACACAGCGAGTCAAAAGGTGGTGGGGAAGACAAACTACCATGCTGTGTCTGACTGATACAAAGAGGTGCCGGGCAAAATATGGTCGGCCCATGACTGACTGCAGGGGGGCGGATGTCTCTATTAAGGTCGGGTATGGAACATTTAACGTCGGTGACTAAGATAAAATGATAAAGAACTCATTCTGTAAGTGAAGAGGATTTAGTGTCCACTCATGTACAGGTAACTCAAAGAAACTCGAACCTTTGTCCTACCACTTATAAGGATCTATTACTCCAGCAAATTCCAAATTTTGTCTAATAATTATAAAGTATACTAGTACCGTATTTATTGCGAAACACTTCAAACTGGTGTTTCATGAAACTATGTCACAGCTTAAGCATTAACAGGCCCTCCTAATCATGAAAACATAAAGACAATATCCCACAAGACAGTGCTCACAGCAAAAGCAAAAACAAGAGGAAAATCACAGAAGGGCACTGCCATGGAGGAAACTGAAGACCCAGAATCTATGAGTGACCTGCCTCTCCTTTCAAAATCATTTTTATAAGCTCAGGAAGGGCCTCTCGTACTGAGGAGATTAAAGAAGTCTACATCCAATTACAAGAGATAGATAGATAGATAGATAGAGAGAGAGAGAGAGAGTGATGGCTAATGATGTAGTGGCAGTGTTACCGCAGTTCACGGGGCTTAAGGCCATTTGTAGTTTATGAACTAACTACAAATGCGTTTCAACATCCGAAGTAGGGCATCTGTTTATGACGTCCTTGTGACTAAACATTTCTCCATTGGCTAAAAATTTACAGCACTGAAGCAGCATCTCCAGTCTTTTAAACGAAGTGTGTCCAGGCATTACGAAATGAACGGTTCTTGAATGTGGCTCTCTGATATTTTGGTTTTATTTTTTCCCAGAGGGATCAATCTTGCGGGCTCTTGCCTTTGATTCCATCTTCCTTGCATTAAAAAAAAAAAAAAAATCTAATCTGCTTAAACGGTGCCTCCTGCTAACAACTGCTTAAGATGTCCTCGATTTTTTTTTTTTAACAGAACAGAGGAAGGAAAAACAAATGAATAAAAAAAAAAAAAAAATCCATGCACCAGATTACTGGTGTCCGCTGTTCATTAAATATCTGTAACAGTTAGACTTGAACAGCAGTAGGTTGAAGGCTAGAGGGAAACAACTCTGGGGAAGCGAGTTCCAGAGAGATACAGTTCGGGGAATGAAAGAATTCTGATAGGCAGAAGTTCTGCAGTATGGCTGAGTGACATTCCAGTCATGAGCGCTGCCAGCTGCCCGTGTAGCACGAGGGAGGGCATGGAGAGGTGGCACCATGGACACAACTTCGTATGAGCATTTGCTGTAGAAATATCTGTAAAATAACTTAAGGAAGGCAACATTCCTTCTTACTTGTAGGGGAGGTAGTTTATTAGTAATAGCAGGATTATTAATAATTCTAACAGCCTTGTTCTGAATTTTGTCTACTTGTTTTAATGCAACCTCTCCACATCCGCTCCACAAGGGTGAGCAGTATTCAAGCTGAGAGCGCACATGACTCTTATAAATGATAACTAACTGCTCGTCAGTGAAGAAGTTACGGACTCTGTACAATAATCCAAGTTTCTTTGAGGCGGTTTTAGCAAGTGATCTGACATGAGAGGTCCAGCTAAGGGCATTGTTAAGCGAGACGCCGAGAATTTCAATACTTTTGGAAATGGGAATATTTGTAGCATTGAAGGTAACATACGATTCTGGCAATACCTGCCTATTAGTAAATTGCATATATTTAGTTTTACTAGCATTAAATGAGACAAGGTTTTGTCCCTATTCACTGATCATGGATAAGTCTTGATTTAAAGAGATGGCTGTACTGAGGTGAGAGTTAGAGATATCGAATGAGGTAATACTCCATACTGCTGCAAACTGTTGTTCTCAGGACCTGTGCTTCTGTGTTTACACCCAGACTAGGTAAACTCGTTCACCTTGTCAACTTGAACCTTTCCTTCTCGATGGAAGTTTGCTCACATTCAGCCCGTCCCTAAGAAAAGTGACCGTTTCATGCCCTTTAAGTACAGTACCGCCTAACTGCTTTATTATCCTGCATTCCTAATGTTTTTGAATCTATTCTACGCAAAACAATGTTAATGCACCTTTCCTATCATAACCTTCTCCGATCGCTAGTCTGGGCTCCGCCACGGACGTCCACTGGCGATCTTTTCACCTTTCTTTCAGACCCCTGGTCATCCTCCTATCTGGACTTTGGCGAAAGTTTTGCCACTGCATTTGACATCTCAAAGGGTTTCGATGGAGTCTGACATAAATTTTTAAATCTCAAAATTGCCCTCTTATGGTTTCTATCCTTCTATTTCTGCCTTCATCTTTAGTTTCCCTTCTTGTCATTCCGTAAGTGCTGCTGCAGACGGCTACCAATCCTCCCCGAGGCTATTAATTGCAGTGTTCCTCAGGGTTCTGTCCTGTCACTAACTCTCTTCTATTCATCAATGATTTCAAAGCTGTACATCTAACCGTATCCACTCTTACGCTGATCTCTCGCAGCGTCCATCATGGCAGTTATTTGAAGAAACACGAGATGCAGCTATGGAACACCTACAGTAGAGTGTGGCTATGGCACACCTAATTTCTGACAGGGTTCCTATCTCTGATTTGGGGTGAAAGTAGCCTTATCATTTTTCATGCATTAAAAATTCAGTTTCTATCTTATGGCCACTGATCTTCTGAACTACCTGCTTGCAACCCCGCTCCAGTACGGTCTTGGAAAGAAACTCTCACACCTTTTCTGTTCAGCTCTCTGATGCAAGAGTCAACCGATACTCCCACACCATCTTTCATGCAACAGGTTAACTCTGGAACTGTCTTCCTCTGTCTGTATTTCATTTTGCCTATGGCTTCCAGTTGTTTTAACGCAATGTGTCCAGGCATCTCGAAATGAATGGGACTCGAATTTGCATCTCTCTACTTTTTTTTTTTTTTTTTTTTTTTTTTTTTTTTAAGGGTAAAATCTTCCGGGCACCCAGCCTTTGTTTCCTTCTACCTTGTATAAAAAAAAAAAATTTGCCTCACCTTAGCGAAGATTTCATTATTCTACAGTTTATTTTCCTCAGACTGGTGAGAGAATAAGATAATAGGTACTACCACTCTACATCACCTCCAGAACATTCACTCATGACTAGCGTCATATTCTAATGTTACCTCTTACTACAGCTCATATTCAGCGTGGGAAAGATGGCAATTTCAGAAAATTTAAAGTGGAGAGAGTGTAACTATTAACTTTTTATGGAAGAGGGTTAAGTACGTTTCTCCAGAAGATCACTAAACAAAAACGATGATGGTACAGCGTCTTTAATGAGACAAAGATCAACCCCCTTCAGCTGGGATGATGACCAAGTGTAGTCAGACTCAAAGGCTAATTTATCCAGAAAACAAACAGACTCATTCCTATCTCATAACCATGGTTCATCGAATACCATGTAACTTCGACATAGTACTCAAGATGAGGGAGTGGACCAGCACCGTCAGGTGACAGCAAACTGACCACAGTAACCCATTATGATGGTACCCCGCCACTTCCTAATCTGCTACGGTCCGGATGCGCCGAAAATACTGTATGTCTTCATTAGCCAACCGCCGCACTGAGACGACGCCTTTTACACTTTATGAGTTCACATGATTCTATTCTACGTAGGGCAGAACAATATTCCTAACGCGTTCACTAAGCTGACGGCTCTTTTTAATTTTCTTCTTATTGGGCTACCTGCTGACAATTTTGTTAAAAAAAAAAAAAAAAAAAAAAAAAAAAAAAAGGACCTCTCGTAGAAGATAATGGGAAAAACAAAACACAAGAAAAACATCTCAATATGTATGAACACTGGCGTGGAAGAGAGTAATTCAACATATTATATAACTTCCGCCCGAGACTGAGCAAGAAGGTGGACGACTTAAGTTGCACTGTTTTATCATGCTTTGCCGGTCGTGGGAAAGTCTGTGGGATTCGCCAGCCACGTTTCAGTTACCGTTACATCACAGGAGCCTCTAGGCCAGACACAGCGCTGCACACTTGTTCTTTCAGCCCGTGGACATCATTTGTGGTTGATTCTTACTATTATCAATTTTATTCAATTTAAGATGGATATCCACAAGTGAAGGGCTATATCTAACCCTTTGTTTGAAGCAAGTAATAAGCATATAATATGCCATCTACATACCAGTGCGTCATTGAAGTGCTGTAGTTCAAGACAGAATATGTTAAATCTACCAAGTTTAAAGAGTCGGGGAGGTCCTTTGTTGCCACAGTCGCTGTACTGTATTTCATGCATGTGGGTGCTAAGCATGGCAGAAAAACTGAACTAGTGCTGTGATTATTACTGTTATTATTAAGCTTCGCCATATAAATGGCGAAGCTTCTTGTTTTCGTCAGTATTCACTGAGCTGTATAGTATGGAGAGGCTAACTCCACCACGAGCGTGTGATTTTGGCCGCCATATTGAAACACCAGCACTTAAATTCAAATTCAAATACTTGTACTTTATTTCCACTAAGCAGTGGTTATTAATAAAGACACTCGTCACTTACAATACAAAAACATGTATGGATTGTGACATTTTTCGGCCTAGTTCAACGAATTATATGGGGTACATTTAGCCAGTGAGTACAAAACAACGCCATAGGTTGCTGCAGTGCAGGATTTACCCTTTACGGCACTAAGGCAGAGAAAGGTAATGGCAGAAAGGGAAAATATAGTGAGGTATTAACGCTGAAATGATGATGTTGAAGCTGTTTGATGTCGAAGTAATGGTGTTGAAATGGTGTGGGAAGTCCTTCGACAATCCATGCCATGACACCGAATGTCCAGATTGATAAAGGCCGGAAGAAACATGGAAATATCTACAAGTGAGTGTGAACAGAAGACATGGAAAGACTGGAGATGAACGGGCCCGTTTAGTGGCTTCATACATGCAGGGATACTGGGGAAGAATCTTCCCGCCCCACCCCAGGGGGCAGTAATTTACAGAATTAGCAACAAGATATATTTCTTACTTGTGAAATGTAACGCCATCTCTCTTCGATGAATTCCTGTGCCCATTTTTGCATTCGTAAGCTGCACAGTGGACCATGGCACTATATTTTCTGGAATCATCAGCTGCTTTCAAAAACCCACAGAGCAGTCAGTACAAAAACGCGGGCATCAGGCGTGGTGTAACATGGGGCGACGGCTACATAAATATAGAGCTCAGTGTCAGTATTATTAAGCTTCGCCATACAAATGGCGAAGCTTATTGTTTTCGTCATTAATATTATTATTATTATTATTATTATTACAGTGTTATTATTATTTTTCTTTGCTTCTTGCTCCGTTCGATCTTGATATTATCAAGGTACCCTAGGGTAACCTAAGTCCTTGTGCCAAATATAAATGGCCTTGACCTATTTTTGGTCATATACTTATTTTTATTCTAAAAACTGCATATTTGAAATTGAAATATCCCAGAAACTAATTGAGATACACCATTTCGTTAAAAATCCTGTGATAAAAATGTTTGCTGAATAATTATGGCTTTATATTTTGCCATTTAGCCCACTGAAAAGTACCGAATTCAAATCTGCTTTGTTTTTTTTTTAACAGAAAAAACACACAAAAGCTTTAAAGCTGTAACCTATGGTCTGAAAGGAATATGGTTACTGTTAAGTATACAGTTATCCAGTTATTAAGACAAACGTAAAATTTACACGAGTTCTTCGACACCTTCGTCTTCAAATCTTGTTGATGTTAAACAAGTAATTACCTTAGGGTCTTCAGATCATGTGTATATTATATACCTTATATACCACAATGAGTTGTGGCAAAACTTCCGTAGTGTGGCTTCACAATACGAATGTAATTTTTTTTTTTTTTTGCGTTTTTTTCTTCATTTTTGATGATATTGCACACGAAGGTACCCTAGGGTAACACAAGTCTTTGTACCAAATATAAAAGGCCTTGACCTATTTTTGAAGGATATACACTCAAGTTTTATTCTAAAATCTGCATATCTGAAATTGAAATATTTCAGAAACTAATTGAGAGACAGCCATTTGGTTGAAAATCTTAAAAAAAAAAAAAAAAAAAAAAAAAAAAAATGCTGAACAATTCTGGCTCAATATTTTGCCATTTAGCCTTGGGGAGCGCGGTAGCTCGGTGGTATGGTGTTGGGCTCGTAATCGTGAGGTTGCGAGTTCGCGCCCCGCCTGGTGGCTGCTGTGCTGGGAGGGGTAGCGCTCTCCTGTAACCCTAGCAGGGCTATATGATCTGATGAGGTCTAGCTCGGGGATTAATCCCTTGCCAAGCCAAGTGGAAAGTCCCGAATTCAAGTCTACTGTTTTTTCCCTGCAACACATTTTAGAGAAAAACACAAAAGCTTGAAAGCTGTAACTTTCCAGATATATAGGCTGTGGTTGCTCTTGTGATCTGACAGGAATATGGTTACAGTTAAGCATACTGTTAGCCAGTAATTGAGACAAACGTACAATTTACACACGTGTTCTTCGACACTTTTCTCGCCAGGTCCCTTCTTGATGTTACGCAAGAAGTTATCTTAAGATCTTCAGATCTTGTTTATATTACACATACCCTAATATGCTATATGACGAAGCTTCCTTACTGTAAGTACACAATAAGAATAAGTAGCCAGTTGTTATTATTGTTATCATATGACAAATGGGACGTTCTTGTCCATATCATTATCAACCTCCGAACTACAAATCTATTACAACTATTAGGCGTTTTCTTCCTAATCTCCATTTTTTCGTAAGGATACATCACACATGCATGATTATTTTGCTTAACTTTACTTTTTACTGTATATGTGGTATAATTATCTCTCACCAGTCCGTAAGCATTATTTGTGAGGAGTAGCAGAACACATCATACAGCCGCTACCAGGTGCCAACGGATCCTGACCAACGTCTGAGAGTGGCCTAAGCCTTCCCAAGCCCTCCCCCCACCTCACCAGACCCATTGCCTACATTGTTCAGTATTTACATTGAACAAATTGTATATAATTTTTAATCTTTATAATCATCATTCGTGCTGCAGTTCATGAAATTAAATTTGGCGTTGTTGTTGTGCTACCCCAGTCTGTTTCATCGAGAAGACCCATCAACTGCAGGCAAGCAACTGCTCCACAGGGCCATCCCATGCAGTAGATCAGTGTTCTCATGCAGTTCACAGTGCCTTGCCTCAGTGAGACACGGGGATAATTGGTGGTTTGGTTCCTGGGTGGATACCGCGTTTGCGTCTCCATCCAGTTAACAGGGACACCGTAAAAGGCTCCACATCACCCCGTTATCTGACTATATGTTTACTACCCAGAGTTGTAAATGATTTCCCGAGATACTGGAAACTATTTGGCTTGTCACCCACTGTACACCTAACTGACATGGGAAGATGACTAATAAACAGCGACAGGAAGGATAAGAGAAATAAGTAGGTAGAAGGACAGACAAAATGAATGACAGACATGAAGGAAGAAGTAGGTAGCACTACACCAAGTGAGTGGACGATGGGCATGCATATATTATATATATATATATATATATATATATATATATATATATATACACACTCGTAAAGAGAGAGAGAGAGAGAGAGAGAGAGAGAGAGAGAGAGAGAATCCCCGAGGTTTCACTTTCTCTGAACCTGCCATGGAACGATCATATTACGATTCATTCATCCCTTCATCCACTCTTTTCTTATCCCATCATGAGCTCGGGGGCCTGGGACTAGGCTACTCAGTCACGATCTTTAAGGCAAGGGTGAGCAGCCTCAGTGACCCCTGAGTGGCATTATGGGAGTAATAAACTCCGACCACCCCTCGGATATAAACGCTTAAGGCAATCCTGCAGAAGTGACTTGCCTCACTAAACCACCAGCCGTTATATGGCTATATGGTTAACACTCGAAGTAGAAAATAGTTTCCTAGCATACATGAAACTGCATGGTTTGTCACTGAGCGTAGCCTACAGTCACCCAGAAGGCAACATTACATCGACTAAGTGGATGGTAGGCGTCGCCATCATATTTCAAATTATGCTTCCAAGAGATTGCGAATGGTAAGCCGACTAAACGCCTGCTTTATCCTGGCACACCTGTTAACTTTTCACAGAGGTCTTATTCGCCCCCGTGTGGAGTACAGTTGTGGATTTGTGTGTGCGTGGGGGGGGGGGAGATCGCACATACACTGCTCTTCTAAACAGAGTGGAGTCAAATGGTTCTCTCTCAAAACGCCCCTACTCATTGAGTCTCTTCAATCTCTCTCCTCGCCGCACTGTTGCACCTTTAACTCTTTACCCCTTTAATATCGCCACTGCAATGGTCACTGCTATCCTCAATTGTCTCCATGCATCTGTCCTCCACTACGGCAGGCTTGTAGCACCCGTCCGGCGGTGCACTTTTCATCCCTTTTCTGTCCGTGTCCCTCATGCAAGAGCAAACAGATACCCTCAGTTCTTCAAGTATGCAACACGTCAACTATGGAACTGTCTCATCATTCTCAGTCTATTTCTTGTACCTATGACCACCAAACGCATTTTGTCCATACATCCTGAAGTGAATGAATCTTGAATTTGGCTCTCTCCTATTTTTTCCTCCGAAAGAACAACTTTGCGGACATCTAGTCTTTGGGTCATTCTTCACTGCGCGCGCGCGCGCGCACACACACACACACACACACACACACACACACGCATATATATATATATATATATATATATATACACACACAATTCTTCGACACAAAACCCAACTGCAGCATACACTTGTAGCTTCGTGCAGTGTTGGGCACACTGCAAAATGGTCTACTTTGATGCCATCTGTTATCTATCCATTCCTCTCCCGGCAGCATATTTCCGTTCTGTACAGTATGCGTACTTGTCTCACCACCGGGAACCCTCAGCCAGGAACGACGCTCGCCTAGTCTTTTCAAAACTAACCATAGGTTTTTCTCCAAAATATGCTCAATGTGTTCCAATCAAAATTGCCAAACTCTACCCTAACCTAACCTAACCTACCCCACTAGGGCTGCTTGTCTGAGGCGGCTGGCTGTACCTATACAGAACCCAAATATGCCTCTCGTCACCTCTCTGCGCCACCTACATGCTCACCATTCATCAGCATCCGGGTCTGACTGCGTGTAGCCGCGTGAGAGTCACCAGCCGGCCTGCGTCTCTGGTGGGCAGGATCACGATCAGCCTCACTGCTCCACTATTCAAAAGCTTCTCCCTCCTCCGACAATCCCACCAAAAGCACTCCACCAAGCCGTGTTCCCCACCACAACTACACACACCTTTTTTTTTTTTTTTATGCTACGAAGAAGGAACCAAAGGCTACGAGCCCGCAAAAACTGTTCCTTCCAAGAGAACAAAAAAACAAGAGAGAGCCAAATTCAAGATCCGATCATTTCGAGATGCCTGGACACACTGCATTTGAAAGACTGGAGATCATAGGATGCAGGAAATACAGACAGAGGGAGACAGTTCCAGAGTTGACCTGTTGCATAAATGAAGGACTGGGAGTAACGGTTAACTCTTGCATTTGAGAGTTGGACAGAAAAGGGATGAGAGTTTGTTGCTATACGGGTGCTACGCGCCCGTCGTAGAGATGGAGGAATGCATGCAGACAGTTCAGAAGAGCAGCGACCTGCTCTCTTCTACCGTTCTACCACTCCCTCGTGCTTGCTACGCAACACTTAAATTGTCCTTGCTACGGACCACTTACACAGTCCTTGCTTCATAACTCTTAAACTTTGTTAAATATCTTTTGTCTTGTCCTGAATACATCAGCCACACCTCATTGCTATATAACTCTTACGCCCCCTCTCTCATTACCTCATCTGAGCTACCAACGCTAATACAGTCATATTTCGACTATGTCAGCGCAATTCACTAAACATGCGGACCCTCAATCATGTCACAGAGAAGCTTACTGACCGAAAACTTAAGCAAAAGAAAAAAAAAAAAGACGGAAAACAGAAAAAAAGGTTATGGACAGAAAACATTTAACAGAGAAAAGGTTACACGCGAAAAACTTATATAGAACAGGCTACAGAGGTAAAGCTTATACAGAAAGGGTTATATAAGGTACTACCGGTATGGGTCACAAAAGTATCGGTGCACAGGGGTCCGATGCCCACCGAAAACATTGTAACAACTGCTGACATTACCACGTCTCACTGTGTATGAACAACGTCTGTTTATGTAAACATGTGGTATATGTCTGCAGGAGGATATTGCCAGTTAGCGATATATGACGCCTCCCGACATCAGGGCTACCGTGTGGCAGGTCGGACACTAATATTTCAGTGACCTTCGTTTTGTGGTCCAAAATGTTTCACGCATATTGTGCACCGATACTTTTGTGACCCATAGTACATTATGCGTCCAGTGCCAGTAAGATAATACTGCGCTGGTATTGAGAGAGAGAGAGAGAGACGGTGGGGGGGGGGATTCCCACTGAGTCTCTGAAATGGGAGAGGAAAACACTAAAAATAGATGGCGAAGCCGCAGGAACCTGTGACGAAAGGCAAATATAAACGGCAAACACACACACACTGACGTCAGCGTTGCCGTACTGATGGTATATGCAACTGTACATGTGCAATTTCTTTTCTTTCTTTTTATCATCAAATGTTCGCGCACGTGTCAATTATTTCCTTCGAGTATTACAATAGCCGTGATCATTCTTGTTAACCTTTTCTAACTTACTTCAGCTAATGTCAAACGATTTCATTTGGCTGAGTCACAGAAGCCTGTGTTAATACTGTCACCATTACTCCTACTCCTCGTCGACAGCACCTGTATTTCATTGCAGGCAACAAGAGACGGCTTTACTCAGCTCAGTGTCACACGTCCCTGACAGTGTTAACTCCTGCAGCATTTTCACCTAATTCTTACTATATCTGATCATTTTATTCAACCATAGCAATGAATGAATTAAGTCTCTTCTGAAATGAATAAATCCCCTGAAAGTATCAAGAACAGAATGATTATATATATATATATATATATATATATATATATATATATATATATATATATATATATATATATATGCCATCGGATGTAAGGGTTAGGGTTAAGCTATTTCTCAGTGTGTGGGCTGTGGGCTGACAGTTGGGTGGTGCAGGTGAGCCAGCAACCTCTCCTTCACCTGCCCTGCCACTTTATCCAAATTCTAGCATTACTCACCAACTTCACTAACCAATTACCAGTTCATCCTCAAAACTACACCCTTATTTAAAACCGAAATTGCCAATGTTGTAAATGCACAATAGTATCCAAACTTTGGATTTTAAATTAAACAAAAACACCTTCCTCTCAATCTTGCCATCATGATGGACAATATCTGAAAAGTTATTACCGTACATGTTTTTACCTTCAAAGGAAACTACAATGTAAAAGTTAGCAAAAGAGATGTCAGGGTTTTCTTGGGAGGCAGAGGAATGGGTGACAGATCGCTTTCAGTGAAGCTGGAAAATATATCCTTAATGCCACGTAACATTTACATGTGTCTCCTTGCATAATACAGGTGTCATACCGTACCGACTCTTAATACAATAATCGCGGCGCAGGACTCTGAGGTGGTCATTATCGAACCCTGGCAACCTACCATTCAAAAGTGCGTCTGATTTCGTATCATATTATACATGAATCATATTATGCACGAATATATTATGCACGAATATATTATACACGAACATATTACACAAGAATCACATGCTTCTAATATTATACACGAAATCAGAAGCCCTTTTGAATGGTAGGTTGCAAAGGCACGATAATAACCTCAGAGTCGCGCGCCGCGACTGTATGAACAGTTAGGCCGCTTTCACACGAGGCCACCGGTGGCCGCAACTGGTAGCCCAGTGTGAAGGGGCCGGCAACTAATGTAGCCGTATGACAGCTCCGATTTGAAAAAATGCTTTACAGCGAGTGGCAGCAACCGCCAGTGGCGGACACTAGTTGCGCGAGCGAGCCACCGCCGGGACCTGGTTGCCGGCCGGGCAACCGCAGTGGCCTCGTATGAAAAGCTCCGTTGAAAACTATGGAAGGCAACTAATTGCAGCCACTGGTGGCCTCGTGTGAAACCGGCCTTACAATTTCACCTGCAGGTAACCAAGTATTTTCCGACAAAGCGGTAAAAATCTTCTGGTTACTTAGGAAATACTCACCAAAAAACAAAAAGACGCTGCGCGCGCGCACACACGCGCACACACACACACACACACACACGCACACACACACCGGTACATTTCAAGTATTTATTAACCAACTGTAATTCACGCAATTTTAAAAAGATGCAACATAAGAAAAATATCATACATCACTTAGTAATAAACCAATAAGGGCAAAGTTGTACTCGTTTCAGAGGGGAAAAATTCATGCAAATTTACAGTAAATACATGTGTGGCAGCGCATATTACCCTTACAACATGCCATAAATCAGTTTCCTACAGGCATTTCATCCCGTTTCGTCAGGCATGCTGCTAAAAATAAAACTCTTAAGACTACCTGTTAAGCATATTTTCAGTTTCACTGCTTACTGTACGTTATCTTTGCAACCAATTAAATATTGTCTTGTACTGAACCGTTTATAAATCACAGCAGGCTACATACATAGTTTCAATAAACAACAGTAACGGCATAATTCTGATGGTAAGCACTTACTATTTCTCTTCCTGCGGGAAGGGAGAAGGACCGGGTGGCGCAGGAAACAAGAGGCTCAGTGGGGAGGAAGGAGAAGGGTGGGTTTTGGAAGGGCGGTTGATGCGAAAGAGAGGCTGAGTGGGGAGGAGGAGGACGGGAGGAGAGATGGAAAATGCAGCTGGTGATGGGAAGACGAGGCTGAGTGAGAAAGAAGAGGAAGAGACGAGAGATGGGAAAAAGCGGCTGGTGATGGGAAGAATAGATGTGGTGCAGAGAGAAGATGGTGTGATGGAAATAAGCATGGGGGGGCCAGCTTAATCCCTTACATCCTGTGGCGTATTCCGTTAATTCTTGCTAATACCTGACAACGTCATTCAACTTAAAGGGGGCGTCTTATAACTCTATCAGTCTCAGTCTCTCCTGCGCTGAATAAAATCATCTGGATGGCTAGAATAATAATAATGAGGTCATCAGACTGAAAGGGTTAAGATTTTCTTTTCCAATAGGCCAAGATTTAACCTTACACACTATCACATTATCAGTGGTAATCTGATCTAACTGGAGTCATTTCATAAACAAAAAGTAAATAATGGCACTCAAAACCAAACTTTTCGATCAATAGAACTCAATCAACCTTTCAGAATATTATGCATGAATTTCCCAATTATTCAATTAAAGATTAAAGCTATATTTCTGTCCATAGTTGGACGTTTCTGGCACTGTATGACAAGGATATAGTTTAATATCAAAAGTAAATATCTAACGCAATGTATACAGCCTCTAATTTCGACGACACCTAAGGGAAAATATTGTATAGCTTAGTAGCTAACTGGTTCAACCCTACGACGTCATTTGTATTTTATTCTTGCTATCTCCTAACGGGTGTACTCAGCTTAGGGTACACTGCTGGGCTGCAGAGGCTGAATACAACTTCCATCAACGCCTTTACTACTGTGGTGTTCTATAAAGCTGAATATAAATCGCCTGGCGGCAGCAAAAAGGAGAGAAATGACAACTAGGGTTAAAGGGATTAATGTTAGATGTGATATAATTTCTTAACTTACTATCTGGGACGAGAGGGAAGGGGGGGAAGTAAAATACTTATCGACTGCACGTAGGGTCATTAAGTAGAAAATTTTTAGATACGGGATAACCTCTAAGGGCGGGTCTGTCAGTGTCTCAATAATTATTTTCGGATGTAAGGTGCCTCATTCCCACACCACACCACACAAAATTATCCCAACCCACACCACTCCAAGGGTATTAACGGTCCCAGAAACTCCTGTATCAATTATTACTTTTTTTTTACTTTTCTAAGATTCAATCTTCCCCTAGAAAATGACAGGTAAAGGTGTAATGTATAGCGTGGTCCCCAACTACAGAGCTGTGTAAAAAGTATCTGGGAGGGCGGGTGGATTTATCTTCAATACTGGGAGAATGGGATACAGTTCCGGATGAGCAAGGGTGAGGCACTATGGCGCCACGCTGCTGCTGCTGCTGCTGCTAGTGATGGAAGAGGAGGAGGAGGAGGAGGAAATGAGGTGGTGGTGACGGTGATTCGGAAAGGTGGTGATGCTTACCATGATAGTGATGAGAGATGGCGAAGGAGATGGAGAAGGTACAGTGAAGGATAAGTGGTGTGGAGGAGGAACAGGGAAGCAATGGAGGAACAATGTCTACGATGAAACAGGGCAATGAGGCGGCTGAGTGGCGATAAGAAGGGGTAACGGTGAAGGGAAGGATGAGTTGTGGTGATGGAAGGGGTAACAATGAAGGGAAGGATAAGCAGTGGTGATGGAAGGGGTAACAATGAAGGGAAGGATGAACAGTGGTGATGGAAGGGGTAACTATGGTGAAGGGAAGGATG
This sequence comes from Coenobita brevimanus, assembly GCF_032717465.1. Taxonomy (NCBI): domain Eukaryota; kingdom Metazoa; phylum Arthropoda; class Malacostraca; order Decapoda; family Coenobitidae; genus Coenobita; species Coenobita brevimanus. The sequence continues at coordinate 15,245,762 of NC_136977.1, forward strand.
AGCAGTGGTGATGGAAGGGGTAACTATGGTGAAGGGAAGGATGAGCAGTGGTGATGGAAGGGGTAACAGTGAAGGGAAGGATGAGCAGTGGTGATGGAAGGGGTAACTATGGTGAAGGGAAGGATGAGCAGTGGTGATGGAAGGGTAACAATGAAGGGAAGGATGAGCAGTGGTGATGGAAGGGGTAACTATGGTGAAGGGAAGGATGAGCAGTGGTGATGGAAGGGGTAACTATGGTGAAGAGAAGGATGAGCAGTGGTGATGGAAGGGGTAACAGTGAAGGGAAGGATGAGCAGTGGTGATGGAAGGGGTAACTATGGTGAAGGGAAGGATGAGCAGTGGTGATGGAAGGGGTAACAATGAAGGGAAGGATGAGCAGTGGTGATTGAAGGGGTAACAATGGTGAAGGGAAGGATGAGTAGTGGTGATAGAAGGGGTAACAATGGTGAAGGGAAGGATGAGCAGTGGTGATGGAAGGGGTAACAGTGAAGGGAAGGATGAATGATGATAAAAGGCATAAGCAACTGACCAAAGGCTGGGTAGTATGGAGGATGCATGGTTGAGGAGGAGGAGGTGAGAGAGAGAGAGAGAGAGAGAGAGAGAGAGAGAGAGAGAGAGAGAGAGAGAGAGAGAGAGAGAGAGAGAGGGGGGGGGGACATGTGTGGAGAGAGGGAGAAGGCGACTGGTGACGAGAGGGAGAGATGGTGATACAGAGGGAAGGTGGTGCTGAGATGGGGAGAGAATGGGGTGAGAGTGAAGGTGATATGTGAGGGGAAGAAAGAGTAAAGCGGAGGCAAGAAGGAGATATGGTAAGGAGAAGCACTTGGTTATTTTGTAAATTAGACAGTAGGTAAGAGGGCAAAGGTAAGATGATACTGAATTAAGTTGTGGGAGATTCCAGCCCATGTTCTTCTGTCTGAGGCTCCCATGTACCTCTTCCTCACCGGTTTGTTATGCATACGTCTGGTTAAACTTCTCATGGTCGTGTCAAATTTAACTCAATATTTAATTAACGCCCAACGATTTCATTCAGCTGACTCACACCACAATAATATAATATCACCCTTTACGTTAAATATGCAAAATGTCGAAACCAGAATGATATTCACGGCACATTTAGGTGCGAAGTGGACTCACTAAAATAAAAATAAAATATAAATTCGTCTGGCATCACCTGAAAGAGAATATTAAGAGTTGTCCCGACCAACACAGGGTTGAAATGAACAAAGTAAGGAAAGCCTCCTAAGCTAACGATGGTACGACTGGATGCTGCATGTGCGGGGTGCAGGGCAGGAGAGAGAAGACCACGCATCTCCCCCTTCCCCAACACCAGCCAAATCAAACAGTTAGATGGATAGGAGTACTAGAGCTGCCTCGTTCATGACAGGGATAATACGGACGGATATGGAATGAGCAAAATGGATGTAGAATGTGTAAGGACTTGGGGTGGAGAGGCAAGGGAGAGGCAGGTATCGTTCCCCGTGCCCCCAACACCGACATTCAATAATTCTCTGCCAGTTTGGCTTGGCTATCGATCCGCCAACACACAATCTCCCTCTACCCTCCATCCACCCCTTTTCTCCAACCCTCTCTACTTTCACTCTCTTAATTGCTTCAAACTGATCCCCGCCCCCCCGCCCCGTTTCTTTCAATCGCTATCCAAAAAATGCCTATACACAGGCACGAATACGCACATGCGCGCGTGCACAGGCACGCACAGTCTCTCTCTCTCTCGTCTTACATCTCTACTTTACTTCCACTCATTCTCCTATTCTTTTACCCGCTGAACCAAACTACGTATGTTGCATCATGTTTCTGTTACCTTTACACAATTTAATTAAGACTGCTTGTATATTTCCCAACTGGAGGGGTTACATATTGCCTTCGCGAACCCGGTCAACAGGAGACGTCCTCTGTACACCACAAAAACCAGTTTAGAGGTAACAAGACTAAACTAAAAATTACATAATCGTATTTCCTTATGCTGCGCAAAATCACTACACCTTGTCTTGTTGCACGTCAGTGTCTCCCTCTCCATGTTATTTCACAGGGCTACCTGAGCACACTGTTATTTCCATACTTATTTAACTCTTTCATTACGATGACGCATTTTCATATTTCATTCTTCCTACACCCAGACAACTTTATTCAACTTTATTAACAGTGGTTACAGGACAGGGGTTCAATTGAAATAAGAACAGAATTATTGAGTGCAAGAAGCACGTAGACCAGTGAAGAGGAAAGAGGAGGAGGTAAATGATGATATAAGAAGAAAAATTAATGCAAATTACTCTGAAAATAGGAAGTTATTCTGGAAAGAGATGCGGAAATGTAGAAGTGACAACGAAAAGAAATGTGAAAGTGTGAAGGATGTAAGTGGCAGATTAACCCATGGAGATGAAGTAAGGACCAGATCGAAAGCATATTTTGAAAGCCTGATGAATGGGAACGGAGAGAGCAAAGCGGCTGTAAACATGCTTGGTTTTGGGGGTGTATAGAGAAGGAATGCAGAGACAGGAAACGTGACACTCGCACAGGTGAAGAACGCTGTGAAGCGGCTGAAAAATGGGAAAGTAGCTGGGGTTGATGAGGTGTGTGCAGAGATGATAAAGTGTAGTGGAGAGAGCGGAATGAAGTGCATGTTGGAGGTATGTAAGAAGGCATGGATGAGTGAAACTATGCCAGCAGAGTGGAAAAAGGCTGTAATTGTACCCCTGTACAAAAATAAAGGTGAGCGAGTGCAAGAATTATCGTGGCAAAAGTTTTTTTTTTGTGTTGCAGGGATGGTATATGGAAGAATCATTATTAAGAAAGTACGCGAGATATCATAAGTCCTTGCGGGTGATGAATAGGGTGGTATTAGGAGTGGCATAGGATGTGTGGATCAAATATTTGCAATGAAAAGTGAAGAAGGCTTATGTGAAGGACTATACGGTGTTTATGGCATTTATGGATCTGGAAAAAGCATATGACAAACTAGACAGAGATGGGTTGTGGAAATTTCTGCGCATGTAAGGTGCTGATGGTAAGCTGCTGAGTGCCGTCAAGAGTTATTATGGCGGTAGTAAGGCATGTGTAAGGGTATATGGGCATCAATTTGAATGGTTCACGATCCATGTGGACTTGCGACAAGGCCGTGTGATGTCCCCATGGTTGTTCAATATTTATATATGGATGGGGTGATGAGAGAAGTAAAAACACGAGTAATGGAGAGGGGGATGGCGTTGGTAATTAATGGTGATGGATGGAATATCTCAAATTTGTTGTATGCTGCTGGCAAATACCGGACAAGAACTTGGTAGATTAGTGCAGAGTTTTGTTGATGTCTGTGAGCGTCGTGCCTTGAGAGTAAATGTAGAAAAAGAGTAAAGTGATGGCAATCGAAAAAGAAGGTGACTCCCAGTGTCATGTTACGGTGAATGGAGAGACGAATTGGTGAGAGAGCTCAAATACCTGGGTACAGTGACAGAAAAGAGGAAAATGTGCAAAATCAGTGGAAAGTAGAGTGGCACAAGAAAGGAAAGTAGCTGGTGCTATGAAGGCCCTGATAAGAAACAGAGGCTTGAATGTTGCAGCTGCACGAGGCTTACATGAAGAAATGTTAGTGCCAACTTTAACATACCGGTATGGGTGTGAGACTATGGTATGGCATGAAAATGAAAAATCAAGAGTGGGAGCAGTGGAGATGGGACTGCTGGGGAATGTATGAGGAGAACTGAGTGTGGATATGATACGAAATAGCTAATGTGATTCGTAAAAGATGCGCAGTGAGGAAGTCTGTGGACACCAGAATCGAAAAGAGTGTACTGAGATGGAACTGTCATGTGGGAAGAATTGATAACAATAGAGTGGTGAAAAAGGTATATCTGAGCGAATTTGAAGGAGGAAGCGGGGTAGGCCAAGGAGAAGGTGGAGAGATATGGTGGATGAGTGTGTGAGGAAGAGAGGTATGGAAGTCGGTGAGGCTAGAGGAATGACAAGAGATCGAGCTGGCTGGATGAACGTTGTCAAAGGTGCATGATCAGCGATTTGGCACCCCTTTCTAACGTGACAGCGTTCGGATTGATTCTATCGGATACGTTTATGTGACGTTACTGAATGTGGTGAAAGTTTTCTGTCGTATCAGATAGAGCCAGGATTCCGTGGGCTTGAATGGTGAGTGAATGGAAGCGTGGCCCACTGGACTGGGCAAACTTGGGCTGTTTGGACGTTGCTACTCCCCACCCTGCCCTAGGATGAGAAAGGAGGTCCGGATGATGATGATGATGAATAAGACTTCTGTATATACAGTATAACCCATCCATATCGAAAAAATCTTTCCAAACCTGAAGCATATCGTCTGGAGAAAGGAAAAAAGAAATTAATAATACGTCATCATAGTCAAGGACTGACCTGCATGAGATTTCTCTCTGATGAATAATTATAAAGTACTGGCTGCAGTCAAAATAAAATAATTAAGTTCGAAATATGGTCGAAAATGGCCATGACGTAACTGCACTGGTAATATTCACTCCTATGTACCTGAGTTTTTGTATTTATCATTCCCATAACCCTTACTGTTTTGCACAGCGGGATTTGCATCCCACTTTTTATCTTCCCCAATGACTCTTACTTTGTTTTACACAGCTGATTACGTCCACATTAACTCTTAGCCCCTCCATAGCTCCTGCTTTATATATATATATATATATATATATATATATATATTTATATAGGCTATATATTTATTTTCATTTTCAACGCAGTACTTCTTCCTGGTCATTAGGAAACGCCAATCCTCCAACTTAATTTCAATTTCCCGTCTTACCTGCCTCATTGAGGCGTGCTGTCTGATTTACCAAAGTATTCTTCGCATCTTGTGCCATCCTCATTCCTGGTCTGCCCTTTTACAAACAAAATCTTCGACAGCTACAAGTTCTCAACACAATACAATCATCTGGTGTTTACTTGAATAAAATTCCCCAGTATAATATTACATACCAGCGATATGTTTACTCAAAATTATTTTTAATTCTCTGACTACCTGATATCTCTCAGCAGAAAAATATCATCTGGTGTTGGCCTCGATAAAATATATGTATATCATCAGCAGTAAGAAAGTTAATTTTACAGCACTACTGCACAACTATCCCACTCACCGTCCTCGTACATTCACACAAACTACGACCCAGATGTCCTTCCATACTCTTCCACAGGCCAGTGTTTCATAGCCTCTTTATAGCTCCTGTGCAACACTGACATTTATCTGTCGGGCCGTTCACCTCGCCAGGAATTCTACTGATAAAGTTCGACTGTTAGATAATTTCAACCAAGGAAAACGATTCTACCGAGCTAGGTTAGAATATATCTACACCACCAAAAACAATAGCAAACGACAAAATGACAACGATGGTGTCAATCTGGTAAGCACAATCATCAATGATTCATAGCTAATTTGTCTCTTATCCTGTATTTTTCTCCCAGTGACTAAGAATGAGAGGAAGAAATCAGTAGGATGGAAGTTGGAGAAGCAACGAAGAAAATCAAAATGGGGAAAGGCCCAGGCATTGATGGAGTGTGTGGTGAAATGCTGAAGCATGGGGGAAAGACAGTAGTAGAATGGATGTGGAAGATCTGCAGGTTGGCCTGGGAGGAAGGCAGAGTCCCGGAGGATTGGAAGTCAGGTATAATTATTCCCTTGTACAAAGGAAAAGGGAAAAAAGAAGTGTGTGGTAGTCATAAGGACATTTGTCTTCTTAGTGTAACACGAAAAGTATATGGTAGGATATTTACTGACAGAGTTAGGGAAATAACAGAGGAAGTAGTTGGGGAAGAACAGGGAGGTTTTAGGAAGGGAAGAGGTTGTGTAGATCAAATATTCATTCTTAAATCTTTAGTGGAAAAGTTTCTAAAGAAGGGAAAGAAGTTGTATGCGGCCTTATTGGATCTGGAGAAAGCATATGACAGGGTGGATAAACAAGGATTGTGGAAAGTATTAAGAATATATGGAGTAGATGGGAAGTTGCTGAATGTTGTGAAGAGTATGTATGAGGGGGCTAAGGCTGCAGTGCGTGTGGATAGTGAACTAAGTGAATTTTTCTGTTTGAGGGATGTGTCATGTCTCCATGGTTGTTCAATCTGTACATGGATGGGGTTATAAAAGAGATACAAGGTAGGGCAGTGGATGTTGGACTGGCCCTAGTGAGAGAGGGCAGTGTTTGGAAACTCCCTGTACTGTTGCTTGCAGATGATGTTGTGTTGTTTAATGAAGACGAAGGGGAGCTGCAAGGCTTGGTGGATGAGTTTGGGAAAGTGTGTAAGAAAAGGAATCTAAAGGTGAATGTAGGGAAGAGTAAAGTTATGGTCTTCAAGAGAAGTGAAGTACACTGAGGTACAGTGAGGTTGGATGATGAGGATATGGAGAATGTGAGTACGTTTAAGTACTTGGGTAGTGTGATAAGTAAGGATGGAAGTTTGGAAGGTGAAATGCTTGAAAGGGTACAATAAGGAAGAAAGGTTGCTGTTTCCTTGAAAGCAGTGATAAGAAACGGGGAAGTGGGCATAGAAATGAAAAAGTTACTACATGACAGTATTGTGATACCAACTCTAACGTATGGAAGGAAGCTTGGACCTTGTTGGAGGGACACAAGTCAAGAGTGAGAGCAGTGGAAATGAGTTATTTGAAAGAAGCATGTGGAGTCACATGGAGAGACAGACTGACAAATGAGCATGTGAAGGAGCGTTGTGGTGTGGATGTGGATGTGATAGGAAGCGTTAGGAGAATCACACTGAGGTGGTCTGGCCATGTGGAGAGGATGGAGAGTGAGAGACTGACGAGGAGAATGTATGTGAGTGAGGTGAAGAGGGGGAGGAGGGAGGGGGAGGCCAAGGATGAGACGGAGGGATGGAGTGGAGAGGTATATGAGAGAGGGGTCTGTGAGTTGGGAGTGGGGCAGTGAAATGGCGGGGGACAGAGCGACGTGGAGGCGATTTGTTTGTGGCCACCCGTATGGGATTAAGGCGTCTGGCAATAGACAGATAGATAGACTAAGGAAGCTATGGGAACAGGTTTGCGCGGGAAACATTACGTACTCCTCAAATGTATTTATTTTTAGCCTATATTTCTACAGTCAACTCAAACAAGATGTAACCCGAATTTTTAAAAATACATTTGAAAATCTGACAACTTAATTATGATACTTTTATTTGTCATTTTCGGATGTATATTTAAGATGCATAAGGTCCTGAATAAGAAAAAAAAATGTATCTCAAACTTCCGTACGGTCAGAAATGCAATATGGAAGGAAGCACACTGACGATGATTTTGGATGACGTAATACTTTGCAAAGCAATACATTTTCGTAAACTGAGCAACATTTCCAGTCCATGACGAGGAATAAATTTTTTCTTAAAAAACACCTCCAAGAACAAGTTAATAGTATCTGGTAATAGTACTACCAAAGGTCACTAAAGATTAAAGAAATTGTTCCACATTATTTTTCCCTCGCTGACAAGCTTATGACAGCTCTCGGCAATTCCAAGTGATTTCCCATGCATCCCCAGGGAATTAGTCCTGCAATTCCCAAAAGACGCCATGTTCTAAATAATCTCTTAATACCAGTACCTTTATAATATCTCGTAACTATATTTCCATCATTTTCCTTCTAGCCATCTACGTATTTCGTATCACTCTCGTCACCTACACTTTTCATCTTACAATCTCTGTACTTGCTCTCTTCGCATACCAAACGACCTTTCCTAAAACCATTGTCAAGCGAGATCAACAGCCATTGCAGGATAAGAAAAAAAAAACAAACAAGAAGCAGTGCCAAGGCACAGCAAACGCGTCCCTGGAAGTCATTTTAGTGCTGACGTATAAACACAACAGGATATCCACCCAATGATGTCACATATCAAATCTGGAGTACATCGGGTAAAAATTGACGATTTTATGCCCATTTGAAATTTTAGGCCCAACCCACCTGATACTGACCCCCCTTACCGCTAATTGTGGGGTGACCTCCCTGATGTAAGGTATGTTAAAGGATGCAGATTTGAAAGATGCACCTTTAGGTTTTGGGTTCATGCCGATATGACGAATTCGAAAGGAGTTATGGCGAAAAGAAAAGTTTTAAACTTTTTTTTTTTTCACATTTTTTGGGCCTGCAGCCTGGGCCTTGGCCCAATTTGGCCAAAAATTTAATCAGGTGATCAGAAGGTCATAACCCATCATCCCAGTTATTTTAGTCAAAATCGCATCAGTAGTTTTCGTGTAAAACTGTATAGAGACACACAGACAGACCGACAGACAAACCGAGTGAAAACAGTACCTGTTTCGAAGCCAATCCGGGGCGGGGACGGGTAATATACTGTATATATATATATATATATATATATATATATATAAAGCATTTCCACGACACTTGTTCCAACAAGGTCACGGTACAATCTGGTGACTGTCGATTTTTGTCGACGACAAAATTTCGTCTAATATTTTGTCTCTTCTACTTCTCACTTCGCCTTGGTGGCTAATATTCCTGAGCTGAGAGAGGCTGCTGGCTAATATTCCTAAGCTGAGAGGGGTTTCGACGTTTTTTTTTTTTTTCTGGCCATTAATGCTGCTGGTTAATATTCCTAAGATGAAAGACACTGCAATGTTTATGACCATACGTGGTTCTCTTTGACAAATTAACAGGGAAGACAGTGGCGGACAAAAAAAAAAAAAAAAAAAAAAAAAAAAAAAAAAGAGTAAAAAAAAGGTAAAACAGCAGGGTAACTTCCCCTGGTGACTGTCGTTTGCGTCTGGCCCACCCCGCCACCAGGAAGCACCACAAATTCCTCAGCCCCACGATTAGGAAAGGGGCTGGTTCTGTGACTGTCTGGTGGGTACCCCGGTGGACTGTACGTCGGCTGTTTTTCTGGCTGGCTGTCTGGTTGGCTGACTGTAGAACTGGCTGATTTTCTGGAAGGCTGGCTCTTAGTCCTGGTTACAATAAGCACAAGTGGCCATTACGGCAAATTATTACGGCGCCACGACGGAGCACCGGGTGTACGGAAACGCGCCCTTGCTAGTGTGTGTGTGTGTGTGTGTTAACTCGAGTATTTAATGCATGCACACTCTGACATAGCAAAGCATGAAGGAGGTTGGGAAGTATGGAAAAATAACTTGTCCTCTAATTAAGGGGAAGGATGATGAGTAACAACAGCAGCCACTGTGGAGGGAAAAAAAAAAAAAAAGCAGGCAGGATAAGGGAGAAGAGCCGGCAAAAAAGTAATAATGCAGAGAAAAAAAAAAATGGACGCTGACGAAAATTTAATATGAAAGTCAGTGTGGAAATGAGAGAAGTTGGCGTGATGTGGGAAAGGTTGTCAGAAAGTGATAAGCAGCAGGCAGGTGTGGGTGGGTGTGTGGGTGAACAGACAGAAAGGGCAACAAGCACGCAAGCAGACGGACATGAGGGGGGGGGGGAGGAGGAGGAGGAGGAGGAGGAACGGTGCAGTAACAGGGGAAGGAGGAAGGGAAGAGGGAGGAGGAAGGGAAGAGGGAGGAGGATGGAAGAAGGCACAAGGAAGAGATGAGGGAGGCGGAAGGGACGAGACGGGAGGAAGGAAAAGCCTGAAGGACGGGGAAGAAGCAGGAGGAAGGAGAATGGGACGAGACGGGAGGAAGGAGAGTGGGATGAGGTAGGAGGAAGGAGGATGAGATGAAACAGGAGGGAGGAGGATAGGATGAAACAGGAGGGAGGAGGATAGGATGAAACAGGAGGGAGGAGGATAGGATGAAACAGGAGGGAGGAGGATAGGATGAAACAGGAGGGAGGAGGATAGGATGAAACAGGAGGGAGGAGGATGGAAGGAGGCAGGAAGAAGAAAAACCCAGACTGGGAAGACGCTGGAGGAAGGAAAACCCAGAAGAAAGGGAAGAAGCACGAGGAAGGAGGAAGGGCAAGACACAAGAAAGGTAAGAGGGAGGAGGATGGGATCTGGAAAAAGGAAGAGCCAGAAGGATGAGATGACACAGAAGGAAGGAGGATGGGACGAAGCAGAATGAAGAGTCAGAAGGATGGGAAGAAGTAGGAGGAAAGGACGAGGTAGGAGAAAGGGAAGAAGAAAGAGGCAGGAGGTAGGGGGAAGGCAAGAGGTATGAGGAAGGCAAGAGACAAGAGGAGAGGAAGAGGCAGAAGGGGTAGTGGCATGAGGAGGGGAAGAGGCATGAGGAGGGAAGAGGCAGGAGTAGGGATGAGGCAGGAGGACAGAAGAGGCAGGAGGAAGGGAAGAGATAACAGGACAGGAAGAGACACCAGCAGGATAGGAGGAGACAACAGGACGGGACGAGACATGCAGCAGAGTGGATAGGAGCTGCAGGTGGTCGTTTTCGATCTGCTCTGGAAACAACAGTCGTTACACGTCCTTACTCCTCACCCTTCACATAAGGTACATCAAAAAACAGCCCATATTTTTATACAGTCGCACACAAACGCTCAGCACAGCAGTTAACAATCCATCCACATTTTTTCTTCTTTTTAAAGAAAGAATTCAACATTGCCCGCCGGCAAAAATTTATCTTTCAAATATGACTGAACAAAATTATAACAAAGTCTGAGATCCATCCATATTGTGATACATAAACGCGCCTGACGGTGGCCCGATGAACCTAGAATGATACATACCGGCATATCATCCGAATGCTAGTGCTATAAAGTAAAAATGAGTGTAAACAGAGCACTGGTATGTAAATTTTGAATAACTACGGAAAGTTTTAAAAAGCGCATGGTCAAATGTACACTGAGCTTTCTCGTTGCAAGTCTGTACGACATACTGTACATGCTGTGGAAGGAAACAGCAACCATGCAAACTCACAAGCAGTAGCGTGTAAACTAAGTGGTATAAACGGGCGCAGTGGCTGGATATAGAGTGAGGGTGGGGTGTACTGTACAACTAAGCGTTAACCACAAAATGACCTCATTTGACCAAATACCTCTCCTTAACTGAACAAAACCTCTGGCGTTAGCATGACTAAAATAAAAATGAAGTAACTGGGTTGAACGAATCAAGAGATACAATAGTAATGAAGACGGTGTTTGTTCCCTTCATTCCGATGGGGTCTAGCCAAAGACGAATTACATAGTCTGGCAGTAGCCAGAATAAAATGAAATAAGGCAAGCTTATCCGTGGACCGTGGACCTGCGTCGTTCTGGCAAAACCGTAAGCTGGAATTACAGTCCTAAAAAGTCAAAGTTGCCTTTATTTTCCTACATGAAATTATTTGCAAAAAGTTCATCCACTGAATACAGCAAGGCACTCCAGGTCCGGTCAGGCTCTTCACATCCATTCCAGCCCAGGTAGGTAAGCATTTATATCACTGTACCATCTGACATACCACCTACATAACACTTGTACCTAACCGTGTACCAGTTCCTACCAGTCTTGGTCAAATTTAGCAAGACCACAACAATGGCCTCCATATTACCAGCACCGTTCCCTGCTGTCCAAACTCCCTTGCTATGGACTAATGTCTTTTGTTCCTTTGATTTCTTCATATCTTAGTGACAGGAAAATAAGAGTAAAAGTAGATGATGTATATTCGAATTTCCACTCAACGCCGGCGTGCCACAGGGATCAGGTCTGGCGCCAACTCTATTTCTGGTTCATATTAATGATCTCTTATCTGTCACCCACAATCCCATTCACTCATATGCAGATGACTCAACACTACATAGTTCAATCACACTCAGACATCCATTTACAGAGCCTAATATCTCCACCTCTCAACTCAGTACAGCCATCTCCATAAATCAAGACCTATCCACAATCAGTGAATGGGGACAAAACAACCTTATCTCTTTTAATGCTTGTAAAACTAAATATATACAGTTTACTAATAGACAGATATTGCCAGATTCGTACAGTACCTTCAGTGCTACTAATATTCCCATCTCCAAAAATATTGAAATTCTTGGAGTCTCACTTAACAGTGCCCTCAGCTGGACCTCTCATGTCAGATCACTTGCTAAAACCGCCTCAAAGAAACTTGGATTATTGTATTGAGTCCGTAACTTCTTCGCCGATGAGCAGTTAGCTACATTTTATATGAGTCATGTGCACTCTCAGCTTGAATATTGCTCACCCTTGTGGAATGGTTGTGGAGAGGTTGCATTAAGACAACTAGACAAAATTCAGAACAAAGCTGTTAGAATCATTAACAACCCTGCCATTACATATAAACTACCTCCCCTGCAAGTAAGAAGGAATGCTGCCTCCCTTGCATTATTTTACAGATATTTTTTTGGCAAATGCTCAGATGAAGTTGTGTCCATGATGCCACCTCTCCATGCCTTCCCTCGTGCTACACGGGCATCTGGTAGCGCTCATGACTGGAATGTCACTCAGCCATATTGCAGAAATTCTGCCTATCAGAATTCTTTCATTCCCCGAACTGCATCTCTCTGGAACTCGCTTCCCCAGAGTTGTTTCCCTCCAAATTTCAACCCACAACTGTTCAAGTCTAACTGTTACAGATATTTTATGAACAGAGGACACCAGTGATCTGATGTATGAATTTTTATTTTTTTAACTCATTTGTGTTTCCTTCCTCCGTTCTGTTATTTATTAAAAAAAAAAAAAAAAAAAAAAAAAAAATCAGCAGCTCATCCACGCTCAAGGCAGAAAGATTGGCATGCTATATTTTCCTGGTTTCAAACTTCTCCCAGCCCAATGACACTGCAAAAACAAACGTTGCATAATATGCAGCACAAGGAATGGAATGTACTTCTGGCTAGGAGCACAAATGAGATCCACTAGGAGGGAGGAGAGAAAGGACAAAGGGACATCAAACTACACAGAACATCAGTGGAGCATTTCCGGAATGGATGTTGACTGTATGGGACCCCAAACTCTGTGAAACGACTTGCTGAAACTCCCCACTCGCTAATTTTCTCTTTGATCTTTCCCTCCACCTTCCCCTTCCTACCTCAGGCTTCCTTCCCCCTCATCTCTCTCCCTCTGCCTGGCCCTGTACCATACCTCCCTACCTCCTACAGCTACCATCCTGTCACCCTCCTCACCTTACGGAGTACCCAACCTAAGTCATGACAGTGTACGCTGAAATAGTAAAATATCATAGATTCCGTTTGTATCTGCCAGTTCTTGCACAGGATTCAGAGGCATAAACTAGAAACCCTTTGAGCTATCATGGGTAAGAACGGTAATAACCAGACTTGCAGCAGACAACTAGTTAAAGCCAAGAGCATAACCATGTTGCAAAATTTCATGTATCCGCAAACGGCGATGAAAGATTAATTTCGCTGCATACACCTTACCAAGAAATTGAAAGTCTTTGGTACCTTCAACATTTGTGTGCAGCTAATATTCGACTTTGGGCCAACACTGATCATGAGCCCATTTATAAAAAATGACAAAGCATTTTTTCAGGAAGTACCTGTTAATTTAAAAATACATATATTTAGGCGCTTGAATCTATCAGTTTTATTCAGAGAGTTGTGTACTCTCTCTCTGCCATAAAAAAAGTATGGTAGGTTGTTCAATGTACGATGGCTATCACTTCAGTAACTATAGCCATTTCAGTAACTATGTAACTGGTATAATAATGAAATTCTTCGAGTTCCTATAAAGAGTATTCAATGATAACTGCAAGTATCCAAGTATGTTAGTAAGAAACCAGTCTTATGACGTAATTAACCAGTCTTATGACGTAATTTAACACACGATGAATCCCTCCTGAATATACGAACCAATTAACACAAGGTTATTTATAAGTTGAAATGTCAAGAATTCATAACTCTACTGTGGCAGGCACAGGTATGCAAGGATTTGTGTGACATGGGCAAGCAGGATCCAGGAATATATCAGCAAACACTGCACCTATGAGCGTTTATGAAATTAATGCATGGGTTCCAGCATGTATGATTTTGCGTTACCACCATGTTTTTGAAGACAGCTGCGTACCAGTATGTGACCATACCCACAGTTACTGGTACGTAAGTGACTGAACGCACGATAACTATATTCATAAAAATAATAAAACGTTTAATAAACATCATACGGTAACTCAAACTTTATCACATATTGCCTCCTTTTTATACGTAGGTTGTCGGCCACGCAAAATAACAAACGAGTACTCGATCTAGGATTAGTGTACAATTATATAGCTATCCATGAATAAATATCAAACTAAGAGCACTTAAAGTGTACAAAGGAGTGCACCAAGATAATCAGCGAGCGCAATTAAAAGCTCAATATTGATCAGAATTGTAAAATACCCACATATGTGAAATGGATAACTGCTTCAACTGGTCGTGTACCACTGACCAAACTCCTACCACAGGCTGGAAGTCCCTGATACTGGTTTGAGTCATCATGAGGTTCTTCATACATGCTAATATTGAAGTTCACTTCATTTAATAAATGGCGCACATGACTAAAATGACGGTCCGTCTCCGCACCCTGACTACTAGGCTATAAGCGGGTAATAGTTCTGTCTACCGGCTACCGTACCCGTCAACACGTCAACTCAGGGTGACATGTGTTGGCAATATTTGTGTCCAGGCGGGAGGCTGTCACGGCAATAGCAACACGGATACTGGCGAGTGGGAAATCAAAATAACGGGATCATCGATAAAAAAAATATTCGGCACTCTTGTGGTGTGGTACAATAATCATGACGCAAGGACCAAGTATTCCGAATTAACAACACTACCAATTCAACACTGTTTCACTTTTGCAATTTATTTCAAAGTCCATCGCACCCAGGGGTACTGAATAATTTTTAGTGGGTGCACACTCATATCAGCTTGCCTGATATTTCTCCTTTTCTTAATATCTCCAACAAGGAAAGTATGTTTTCACCCCTGTTTATTTGTCTGTTTATCTATTAGCAGGATTACTCAAAACTAAAAGATAGATTTGAACCAAATTTGGTGGGTGGACTGCCCATGCCCCAGGGAACAATCGATTAACTTGTGGGATCAATCCGGATCATATTACTGATTCTGGATCCGGAAAACCATTTTTGCAAAACCCTAATCATTGATAAGAAACGCGAACCCATCATGAAGAGTGGTTTGGAAATTACGTTGCGCTTGTCGGATAGATGCTCTCCACTGAGTGCCCCTCCAGAAACTTTCTTCTGCTGGCTAACATTACAAAGCTGAAAAAGGACTTCAAAAAGTCTTGGTACTGATATGTTTCTCTGCTCATAGATGATTCTCTCAGTAGTGACGCATCACGAAGAAGTGACAAACATGCCGTAAATGTGGAAAAGAAAGCCAACTCTTATTCCTGACTGTACCACAAGAAAGTCTAAAATGAAACACAAAACGCTTATTCCAAACAGCCTTGTCACCGAAACTGTGTGGAGGCAACTATTCGTCCTGGGTATTCTTCTCTTTCACATCATAGTGTAGGGCGTGGCACATGGTGAACAACAAGCCACAAAGAAGAGACTCAAGACACGACACCTCACCTACCACACCAAAGTAATTTAATCCCTTCAGCCAGAGTACATATCCTTTATTTTAATCTTGCTATCTCCTGACGATTGCATTTAACTTTAAGTGTTTGTAGAGGAAGAGTTTGAAATATTCTCCAATAACTCATCCAGAACTACGTCTCTACCTAAGCTGAACAAAATCGTATAGATATACAAAGAACGCCATGAAAAATACGTAATCAAATTTAAAAGGGCTACTTATGAGATAATTAAGTATGGCTCAAGCAAATCATATCTACGATATTTTGGCCACTGAGGGAAGTTAACATTGTATAAACACGGTCAATTTACGTTACCTGGACACCTCTGAAGCACGTCTGCATTATCGCTCATGCTCTCACCTGGCGAAAGAAAAATAAATTCGAATCAATATGATATTCTGCATCTGTCTTATTATATAAAAAAGTAAATTCAGTATACAACATGATGCAGAAGGCAGGATAAAAAGTAAACTGTACAGTACTGCACACAGTTTGTCATCAGAGCTGATAGACCCATAAACAAAGGAAGACAGACAATAGCACTGCCACTGAACTAACTCCATCCGCCACAACTCACTCGTTTTGGTCCCCTCCAGAAAACTTCATTAAACTTCTGCTCCGGTTGAATTTCACAAAAGAAAAAAGCGAGTTAAGCGGATAATAAGGCCGGTAACCAGAGAAGGGGAGGCCGGGATGTGTGAGCGTGTGTTGGCGCCCGTGGCTCACAATACATCCTAATCTCTTCATTACAAGTACATAATTCTTAATATCGATAGGCATCTTCAGAAACGTACTACACGTCCGTTCGGATGACTGTTTTAAACTACTAAAACTATTTTTTAAATTATTCAGTTTACATCTCTTAGCATTACTGTACTATCATTATTAATTATGAATACTGGCTTAGTCTCTAACATGTCCACGTAACATGCCTGTCACAGTTAATAACTGATTAATTCACGCATACAGTTTTGTACTATGGAGTGAAAGCAGTGGCTGCACTAGTCCACACAAAATTCCCCTCCCCTCCCCTTGGAAACATACCATGTAGTATTCTACACTATACATACCAAGCACCACACCGCACCGCACCACACCTACCCGTTCTCCACGTTTTCCAGCTCCTCTTTCACTGTCCCAGCCTGGTAATTGGTTTTAAAGATGACTATATACTCAACACAGGCGAGTGGAGGACTGTGACTGCTACCTACACCACTCCTTTCCCTCCTCTCTAATACACTGTCCTTCTCTCCTATTTTATTCACTCTTCTTACGTTTACTACCGTTACACTGTTTGTCTGTCTACCACCATTACACTCCTTGTGTTTACCATTGTTACACTGTTCTTGTCTCCCACATTTACAGTCCTTGCCCCCCACATTTATACTGTCATTGTCTCCCACATTGATACGGTCACTGTCTCCCACATTTACACTTTCCTTGTCTCCCACATTTACACTGTTCGTGTCTCTCACTTCTACACTGCCCATGTCTCCAACATTATTCCCGCCTCCCACTTTTATGTGTTTCTTTCTCAAACTTCTATAGTGTGTTTCTGCCTCCCACTTTTAAGCTGTCTGTCTCCCACTTTTACGCTGTCCTTCTCTACTATTTTCTCTCTCATCAACCGTTCCACTCAATCTCCGTCCCTCTCTTTCAATCTCCACCAACCCGCGTTTCATTCTCCCTTACAGACTTCTCTCCATTTCCGCTGTGCGCCTGCTGACTCCTGTATTTTCCTCCTCAGTGCTTACTTTGCATTCGATATTCATCTATAATTCACGAGCCTCCACTTTGCTCTAAGTATCTTTCTTTTTCCTCTCCCTCGTGACCAGGCTTCATTCCGTATTCCCTCTTTACCTTGTGGTATTCTCCAGTATCCTTTTAGCTCATTCCCCGACTATTGCGCTGTCAACATCTTCCCTTTTCTCTCAGAAGCTCCCATGCAATTGACTTTTTTGCTTTACCTTGGCCTAAAATTACCATCTCTCCACCTTGAATGCCGATTTGTAACAATACATTAACACTAGAATATGATGCCAGTCACGAGGGAGTGCTATCGAAAGGACGTAGAGCCGTAGCATGTCTTACTTTACCACTGAACTACGTGAAACAATCTGTAAAAAGACGAAAGTCGCGGCCTACGAGTATTTACAGTGATGGGGTATAGTTTCCTCATTTTCCCAGTCGCCTCTAAACTAACTGCACTTTAACCCAGTATTCTTCTATCGCTTCTTTCTGTCATCTCTACTTTCTACTAAAAACAGTTCTCTTCGTTACCAATTCAGTCTCTTCACTCATTCTTTTTATTTTTTTCCATGCTGCTTCCCTCACCTCCTGCTGCTAATCTTTCCCCTGCTCATTCCGTTCTGCCATTGGTTCTTTCTGTCGTCTCTGTCTACTAACAACGGTTCTCGTAATCAACACTCTCCGTTATCAGTTCAGTCTTTCTCTCTTATTCGTTTTTTTTTTTTTTTTTGGATCTAGTTGCCTTCTTCACCTCTTGCTCCGTTATCTCTACCCAGCTCATTTCCTGCTTACAATTTCTCTCCCACCGGCCTCCTGCCCTCCCAGTAACCTTTCACCTTATCCTCTCTTCCACATGCTGCCTCTTCCTCCACACCTTTCCCTCCCATCTTTCTAGGAAGTTTCCTTCCTATCTCCTTCCAATCTAAGTTCCCTCTCCTTTACCTCCTATCTCCCCTCTTACCCCCGGTCTCCCTTCCTCCACGGGATGGCCAAATTCATCTCCCTCACCAACACCATCGCTCACCCTCCGTCACTCAAACTGCCCGTCGTGTCACCAGGGGCTCCCTTATTAAATCCACACTGTATTTTACTATAGTCTCCCTTGTTTTATACAGTCTTGCTATCGGGTTTTTTCTCACTATTTTTGCTACAGGTGCATTTGCTTCATAACTCAGAGCTGTCGCTTATCTTTCAGTCTTGTATAGGAAATAAATCTCGTTCCCTTTGCCTGTCATTTTCTTGGCTTTTCGCATCCCATCAGGAAGGTGCAGATTGGTCAAGTCTTTCCGTTTCCTTTTTGTTTTATTTTGGTCATCCCTTCCCGCTCTTATGTCTCGTTAACTACCACATTTTCCACTGCTACGATTCTGGTACTTAGTCCGGCGAACCCACATGATAAACAGAAGCCAGAAGTACGGTTCGGTAAACTGAGTATGCCCTGAAACTGCCACTTCACAAGGTAACAGGCTGGGGTGTGGAGGCGTGCTGTATAACCCCTTCAGCACCATGACTTTTTCCTTCATTTTAATCAGGCTACCACCATATTCTTTTACTTAACTATGGACTTCAAGCTGTGAACACATTAATGAGTGCCACAATTAGCTCTCCGGTTCTAAATGCCTTCGTAATTAAATAAAATCGTCTGCACACACACACACACACACACACACACACACACACACACACACACACACACACACACACACACAAATACGTCATTTGATTAGTCTCTTCAGTCCGATGACATTTCTTCCATATTGCTCTCGCTACCTTTTGACGATTTTGTTCAACTTGTGGGAGACTTCTAGTGAAGGTGTTGACAGGGGCTGTATCTAACTCCTGTAATTCGATGTCATTCCTAAGCTAAATTATCTGGAAAAACAAGATGAACCAAAAAAATACGCCATCGAAATGAAGGGCTGAAAGCAATACGAATGATGATGAGTACACGGTGGGAGGTAACAACTGAGCTTCAGAAATTATTGGTCAGAAGTAGTTTCCTGGCTTGTTGGCCATAATGATGCGTTATGCTGCGGTAAGGGTATGGGAGACTTCGTAGCGCTCCTTCCTTGCCGATTTATTCTCCATATTATAACTAAAATTATGGTATGCGTTATCTCACTTTTTAATATCGACAGGTCAGCATCAGTAACATACTAGAGAACAATGAGGTCTTACAGGCATAATAACTAGCCAAGGGAAACTGCAGTTAATGAGAGACGAGCGAATCCAACCCGAGAGGAAAATAGGCTGAAGCGTCAATAAGACGTATGTGGGGCGGGTTGGCGGGAATGAGGGACAGTATTTACTCCCTCTGCCTGAATAACCCCTACAATCGCATCACCTACTTTGTATTTCATTTTTTTATTGTTATTTATTTATATTTCTGTGCCCGACTCTGGGCTGAGGCTTCACAGCCTGCTCCCAAGGCCCAGTAGCCCTCCTACACACCACACACATCTTCATGTCATCACTTCGGCGCTAACACACACCGTCCATATTGAATATATACTAGGGCTGTCTTATACAGGACTGGTGTACTGATATTAGCAGGGGTATTTACAGTATACATGTCGGCGGGTCTTCTGATAGATCAGTAAAGTCTGATTTTATGAAATTCAAATCCTGAAACTATTCCCTGCCCCACCGGGGATTTGAACCTGGGTCCGGTAGGACTACCACCTCTACCGATTGAACCACCGCTAGTACCAGATATTACTCTTCGCCTAGGGATATTTTTCGAATTACAGGGATGAGATACAGCCTTCATTATCCCCGACACTGCTACAGGTGGTAAGAAAAAATGTCATCGCCGTTCAGGGGTTAACCTGAAATCAATGTTGAAAGATTCCAAACAGCTAAAAACTGCACATTTTTTATTCTTCTCATTTGGTTGTTATGTAAAATTATCCCGAAACCACAGCTCTTTCACTTATTATTAAAATTCTCTCAACTCTTTGGTTAATAATTATTACACCCAGTAGATCCCCAAGAGAAAAAAAAAAAGCTCTCTTTTGTTTTACCATATTCTTCTGTTTATCGCTTAGGCTACTTACCAGGCATGTCCTTAACTTCATGAATAACCCCCCCCCCTCTCTCTCTACCATCCTCAACTTTTCCCCCTCCATCCCGCGACACCCATCCCCTCAATCTCAAACAATCCTCCAACTTTCTACATTCCTTGCCACGCTCCGATCCTCCCCATCACCCTCCTACAATCCATTCTCTCTCTCTCTCTCTCTCTCTCCTATGTTTTTTCACCAGCATGGGATATTTCTGCTACATTCGGCTAGTGATATTGCTCGAGCTGTACACATTGTGGGGAAAGGGTTGTTCGATGGGTGAGCCAATGTTGTTTCCTTTGCTACAGTAGGAAGAGGTTAACAGGGACGGCAGGGAATGAGTCAGAGACGGGGAAAAAATGAGACCTAGATACGACAATGACAGTGGGCTGGTTTTCGGCCACTTTATATAAATAAATAATACTTATACTTTGCGCGACACAACCGGTACTAATAAAATGCTGACTTTCACTACCGGTATAGTACTCACATCTATGTTAAAACAGGAACAAACAAGAGATAAGCACTTTATATTAGCCAAAAAATCATGTAACTGAGGAATCCATAGTAACTGGTTGTAACGTCAGAAGTCAAAAAGCTCACGACAGAAGACTGAAATACACGTGATCCTGTAAAGTACAGCTCTGAGCAGTGAAAAAAAAAAAAAAATCCAAAGAATCAAACTAACGAGTAAGACCAGAAACAGCCGAACCAAGAAAATCAGTTACTACCGTACATGACGCAATGATCAGCCTGGGCCCGACATCTATGAAAGTGACTGAAGTCAAAGGTCGAATAACGATGAAGCGTAAAATTACCTGCTGAGTTAACAGTGTAGCTCAGCTGGGATCACGAAGTTAACAAGTCACTTCTTAGCTACATCAACATTAACGTCTGTAGCTGAGTTACAACACACGGCGGGTGGCATCCACGCAATAGTCCCACACCAACAAACAAACTGCACATGAAGTCTGGGTTGAAGACGAAGTGCGAGGAAAAACTGAACCACATACGAAGCCTAATAACAGGTACACGTGCAAAGAATACGAAGCTTTGCTATTTGGATGACAGAGTATAAATGTATATTAGACGTAAAGAACTACCCAACACTATTTTCATTAGGCATGTCTTGCGTCACTTCCTAATGAAAGTTTATACCGTACCGATTCATTCAGTGATTAATAATTCTTCAAGACAGTGTTTACCTTATTATTCTTTTTAAAAACTCTCATGAATGTTCCTTCAAAATAGGCAGGATACTTCAAAGCCCTGACAGAAAACATAGGCAACAGTCTTCAGCTTTTTTTTTTTTTTTTTTTTTTTTTTTTTTTAAATTAAACGACTTGCAGAAGTACTTGCCAACAGACTTCGTGTGTGTATTCCAATGTACCGGTAAAGAAATAAATCCCTGGAAAAAAAAATCAATGCGGCGTTACACATGCATGCAACTATCGGCATTAACGAATTACCAAAAATCTACTGGCAACAATTTTATGCATGATACATGCTGTACTAAAACAGTACAGAGGTACGGCCGCTAACTACGGAGGCAATCGTGTTACTGAATTTCTAATTAATCTTAGGGCCACTTCACGCTCACCCCCCCCCCACCAACCGACCCCCCCACCCCACACACACACACGGATGAGCCACCTTGCAGCAGCACTGCGTAAATGAACTGCAACTTTTAACAGATGTTGAAAAATTACAATTGAAGAAAACCAGTACTTGCAGTAATGGCTGCAAGTTGGAGGATATTGCTGCAAGTGATGTACAAGCTTTAATCATGTTACAAATATTGAAGGTTTGCGAAATTTGTGTATGACAAACATTACATCATCATAAAACATCTCATATCAATTACTGTAATCATAACCCTCACTTTATTTATTTATTTTTATTTTTTTAATAAACGGGATAAGCTCTGAACCACACTTTCGCTTTAATTATTTTTTTTTTTTTAATAAACGGGGTAGGCTCTGAACCACACTTTCGCTCCAAGTAAAGACACATTATTTGACTTACCAGTTTATGTTTACTGGTTCTGGTGCTGAAACAAATTTTGCAGTTCATCGCCTAGTTAAGAATATTCATTTGACAATACCGTGCTTCACAGATCAGAGATTAGGAAACGAATGATTGTTACTTTGACACTGCTAGATTCAACACCGTTATGCCATACAGATAATGTACCGGTAGCTGATGCCACGTTAAAAAACTGGATATCTATAACCTGAATTAGTATAGTACTCCTAAATGGTATTTGCTAAACAGGTATTTACAGTATATTTTTGCATTTTGTTAACGCACAATTACAACACCCTAAGACAGGGTAAGAGATGCCATGACTCCGTATGTTATCGTCTGCTGGGTAGCTTGTGACATCACATAAAGGCTGCTGGGAAAAACGGAAAAATTAATAAGCTGAAAAAAACTTTCATCAAAGTAAATTCCAGAAGTACTTGAGGAGGAGAGGCGGCAAAGAATAAGCCTAACAAAACGAGACACGAGAACTGGGAACATCGAAAACGCGGAGAAACTGTGGGCGTGTAAGCCTAACACTGGCAATTTTGTATCCAGGCCCTCCCCTACGTGCTCATTATATGGACTAGGCGACTGTCACTTGGTCACCCATCCACAACATTCGTGTCCCCCTCAGTATGGCCAGAAAAAGGGCTCACTACCTCTTATTCTGCTTCCTAATACTGTAGCCTGTGAAGGGCAGTTTTGGGCGGGGGACTTCCAGAATGACTTTTGTACCTCCTCTCCTTGTTTATGGTTCCTGCCTACTTCCACCATTAGCTGAGTGTGAAGGTTACGATGAAGGTGATTATAAGGATGACTATTTTTATTTCTCCATCGTTCATTTGTCTCCCATCGCATCTCCTACAACCTCTTCTTACAGACAACTGCCGGCTCGGTCTTTTAGTTTCGTTATCGTATATTTGTTCTGTTAATTTTTTGTTTTCTTGGCGTTTCTTTTTTTCTTATTCATTTTTTTTTCTACATGTAGCAGTGTTTTAGCTTTTTGTTTTTTTTTCATTATTCATATCTTAAACTTTCCCAATTGTCTTGTATCTTACTAAGTCTCTTATACATTCCTTATTATCTATGTGTTTCTTCATTTCCACGTATTCATGTTAGATCTGCATTATCTTTATCCTACCGCATCTCTTACTGCCTCTCTTATCCTTGCCTTATCAATTTTTTACTTATTTATTCAACGTCCCCACTCCCCAACTTCAGCCTTGTTATCTTTCTACAATTGCATCCCTTCCTACTATCTTATCCCTTTCTTATTATCTGTTTATCTATCTCTTCCCCTTTTCCCCTATCCAGCAGTTTTCTTTCTCCTACCGCATTTCTTGGTAGTCATTATCTATCTATCTATCTATCTATTGCCAGACGCCTCAATCCCGTACGGGGTGGCCACAAACAAATCGCCTCCACGTCGCCCTGTCCCCCGCCATTTCACTGCCCTGCTCCCAACTCACACCCCCCTCTCTCATATACCTCTCCACTCCATCCCTCCATCTCATCCTCGGCCTCCCCCTCCCTGTCCCCCCTTCCACCTCATTCACATACATTCTCCTCGTCAGTCTCTCACTCTCCATCCTCTCCACATGGCAAACCACCTCAGTGTGTTCATCCTAACACTTCCTATCACATCCACATCCACACCACAACGCTCCTTTATATCGTCATTTGTTAGTCTGTCTCTCCATGTGACTCCACAGGCTCCTCTCAAATAACTCATTTCCACTGCTCTCACTCTTGACTTGTGTTCTTCCAACAACGTCCAAGCTTCACTTCCATTCGTTAGAGTTGGTATCACAATACTGTCATGTAGTAACTTTTTCACTTCCATGCTCACTTCCCTGTTTCTTATCACTGCTTTCAAGGAACCAGCAACCTTTCTTCCTTGTTGTACCCTTTCCAGCACTTCACCCTCCAAACTTCCATCCTTACTCATCACACTACCCAAGTACTTAAACGTACTCACATTTTCCAATTCCTCATCATCCAACCTCGATGTACATTCACTGACTTCACCTCTCTCAAAGACCATCACGTTACACATTCACTGACTTCACCTCTCTCAAAGACCATCACGTTACACATTCACTGACTTCACCTCTCTCAAAGATCATCACATTACTCTTCCCTACATTCACCTTTAGATTCCGTTTCTTACACACTCTCCCAAACTCATCCACCAAGCCTTGCAGCTCCCCTTCGTCTTCACTCAACAACACAGTATCATCTGCAAACAACAGTACAGGGAGTTTCCAAACATTTCCCTCTCTCACTAGGGCCACTCCAACACCCACTGCCCTATCTTGTATCTCTTTTATTACCCCATCCATGTACAGATTGAACAACCATGGAGACATGACACATCCCTGTTTCAACCCAACCTTCAAAGAGAAAAATTTACTCAGTTCACCATCCACACGCACTGCAGCCTTAGCACCCTCATACATACTCTTCACAGCATTGAACAACTTCCCATCTACTCCATATATTCTTAATACTTTCCACAATCCTTGTCTATCCACCCTGTCATATGCTTTCTCCAAATCCATGAAGGCCGTATACAACTTCTAGCCCTTCTCTAGAAACTTTTCCACAAAAGATCTAAGAAAGAATATCTGATCTACACAGTCATTATCCCTTCATATTATTTATTTCCATTTCATCACTCTCTACCTTCGGGCATGTTATCCTTCTCCTGCCTCATCTCTTACTACCATTCCTTATCCTTTCTATTATTCATTTCCATTCCTCCACTCTCCAGCACTGTTATTTTTCTCCTGTGGCGTCTCTTACCCGTGGCTGCTGGCTCGGTCTTCCTTTCATTTCGCTTTTATCTGGTCCCCTTGATTAAACAAGCCGCTGATTCAGTTTTCCTTTGCCTCTGTCCCTCCAACATTTCTTTTTCCTCAGACACCAAACGCCACACTGGCTTTTTTTTTCTTCCCGAATTTCTTTTCTTTTTTTCCCAGCTACCCGATATACAATCTGAATTTCATTCCTTCTCTAAAGCTCGTCAGTCATATGACTCGGGTATTTAGCATCTATTCTTGCTACTTCCACGTTATTATTAATCTAGGCAGAGGCTTTTCTGGAGGCAGGATGAATGAATAAATTAAATCAAAAAGTCACCGGATTAAGAGGTTAATTCCTTCAATCCGGTGATTTTTTTCTAAACACTGCTACTACCAGGCATTTTCATTCAGCAAAGGAAAGTCACATGATACTGAAGGGATTACTGACGGCCATATCTAAACCCTCTCAAAAAGAAAAAAATCGCTTAAGCTGAACAAAATTGTCTGAAGGTAACAATAACAACTTTAAAAAATCAGTTTAAAGGGTTAACCATCAAACACAGCAGAGTATTTTTCCCGAAGCGTATTCCTATGCCAGCACATCATTCCCTAACGCTCTCATGGTCGTGTCTTCTCAGGTATTTTCTTTCGGTTAACGCCTGGCGATTAAATTCAGCTAAGAGTAGGTCATAGAACCTACAGTGTTAATACTGATACCGTTAACCCTTCCATAGTCGGGACAACGTTAGAATTATATTCTAGCTAAGGCCAAACGATTACATTCCTCTGAAAATGAGTCATAGGAGTCTGAGAATGTTAATCAACAAACACCACAGAAGTTTATTTTCGATTAATTTTCAACCAACACACACTTCTTTCTTCGAGTCCTTCTCTTTCCCCATCAAACATTCAACTCTTAATTTAAAATCGTTTCTTCAACCACCTATCACCACAGATGTTTCGTTTCTGTCTCCTTTCTTCAACCACTCTCTATCGTTACTTCAATGGTCACTGCTCTTCTAATGTGTCAGCTTTCATTCCCCCTTCATTATGGCGAGCGAATAGCACCCGTCTGACAGCAAACTCCCACCTCTTTTCTACCTAACTCTCTGATGCAAGAGCATTCCGATACTCCCAGTCCTTCATGTAGGCTATGCAACAGGTCAGTTCTGGAACTGTCTTCCTCTGTGTTTATTTTCTTCTATATGACCTACAGTCTTTTAAATGTAATGTGTCTACTGTAGGTATTTCCAAATGAACGGATAGTGAATTTGACTTTTATTTAATTTTCTTCAAGCGAACAATCTTGCATGCTTCCAGCCTTTGATTCCTTTTACCCCGCATTAACAACGGTTACCAATATATACTCATCTTATTTCGATTAATTTCTTCGATACCAAACGCGGGTCACCTTTTCTACATCCTTTCTTCAGCTACCAAATATACAAACGTTTTTATTCATTTCTTAAAACACTAAACAAATCTTTCCGATTTTTTTCTCTCTCTTCAGTCACTTTCAAACACCAAAATTTTTGTCACCGTTTTTGTCTTCAGCCACCTTAAAATATCAAATACACAATTTTTTTGCTTTCGTCTCTTCAAACACCAAACATTTTTTCCTTCAAAATTTCTTTTCAGTAACCTTCAAATACCCAACTTTTTTTTTTTTCACCTTGTTCTCTTCATACACCTTCAAGCATCAAACATCAGTTTTTTTTTTCACTTTCTTCTCTTCAAACACAATACAAACTAATCTTTTCGTTTTCTTATCTTTATTCACCAAATATATAAACAAGTTCTTCTTCGATTACATCTCCCCAGTCACACAACGCCTTTATTTTCGCTATTCTTTTTCTTCATCCACCTGATATATAACTATTACTATTACTGGTATTTCTTTTCCTTCCATCAATACGCAATCAAACACTATACAAATACTTCTCGTACATTAGTTGTTTTCCAGCCACCAAATATGTAAGTTTCTCAGATTCTTTTGTAACCATCGAGGGAAATGTGTCTTATTTCGACTTCGTTCCTTCAGTCACTAAACAACATTTCTTTCTTTCTTTCACGTACTAAATAACACAAAATTTCTTTCTGATCCTCTTCCATCAGCCACAAAAATCACTCAAGCTTTCTTTCGATTTCTTTTTTTCAATCACTCAACACAGGTATTTTTCCTATTTCTTTTTAATTACCAATACCACATGTCGTTATTTGGACTGTTTTTCTGTCATCACCAAACACGAGTCTTTCAACTGCTTTTCCTCAATCACTGAACACCACACATGCTTATTTTTCGATTTCTGTTCTTCAATCACCATTTTTTTTTTTCACCTTTCTTACCCATCAAACACCACACTACTTTTATCTTCCATTTCTTTCATTAATTATTCTTTGTATTTCTTCTCTTCAGCCAACAAACATCACACCAGATTTTTTCGATTATTATCTTAATCGAATAGACAAAATATTTTTATATTTTCCTTCATCCACCAAATGATTTTTTTCTTTACGCACCAAACATACACTTCTTCTTTTTATCTGTCCCTCGGTCCTTAAACTGCCTTTTCCTTCATCTATCTACTTATCTACCTATTTATTTACAACCATACGTCTTAATCTCCGAGGAGGTGGTCTTGCCCTCCGTCATCAGGCTGCCCTTCCCCCAACTCACACCACCTTCATTCAAAATACCTGCCAACCTCGTCGTTCCACCTCACCTTCGGTCTCCCTCTCAGTCTTCCCCGCACTCACATACACTCTCCTATCAATTTCTCATTTTCCATTCTTTCCACGTAGCCGAACCATCTCACGTACCCCTAAACTTTCCACATCAACAATACAACGTTTTCGAACTTCCTCATTCACATGTCGTCCACATTACTGGACACGTTCCTCTCAGATAACATATTTCCACTCCTCTCACTCGTGTGTTCTTCATACCGTACATTCCTTTTTTTATCTCACCTTTTTTTTTTCTTTAGCGCTTTAACTATTGTTCCCTCCTTTCCTCTTCGTATGAATCGACGTTACTGTGTGTGTGTGTGTGTGTGTGTGTGTGTGTGTGTGTGTGTGTGTGTGTGTGTGTGTGTGTGTGTGTGTGTGTGTGTGTGTGTGTGTGTGTGTGTGTGTGTGTGTGTGTGTGTGTGTGTGTGTGTGTGTGTGTGTGTGTGTGTGTGTGTGTGTGTGTGTGTGTGTGTGTGTGTGTGTGTGTGTGTGTGTGTGTGTGTGTGTGTGTGTGTGTGTGTGTGTGTGTGTGTGTGTGTGTGTGTGTGTGTGTGTGTGTGTGTGTGTGTGTGTGTGTGTGTGTGTGTGTGTGTGTGTGTGTGTGTGTGTGTGTGTGTGTGTGTGTGTGTGTGTGTGTGTGTGTGTGTGTTTGTGTCTGTGTGTGTGTGTGTGTGTGTGTGTGTGTGTGTGTGTGTGTGTGTGTGTGTGTGTGTGTGTGTGTGTGTGTGTGTGTGTGTACAGAACGTGGGGAGATCTAATTAGGAGGGACGGAACAGTCTGCCAGGCGAGTGAGGGAAAAAGATGAACCTAAGAGAGGAGGGCGACAGGACGGGGGACGGAGGGTGCAGGAAAGTGAGGGAGAGTGACGAGAGGAGGGAAGCGGGGAAAGGAAGGCACGGATTCAACAAAAATGTGAAGGAATGAAAGAACTGATGGAATGAAAAGTGGATTCAGAGAGACAATGAAAAAAAAAAAAAAAAAAAGGGGGGGGGGGGGGTAAAGCATAAGCCTAATTGAGAAATGTAAAAGCTTGTGAACACGTAATGCGGGTGAAAGATGGGAAAAACTAGGGAACAGGCTCGTGGAAGGAAGGGGTGAACGTAGAAGTGGAGTATGAAGATGAAAACAAATGAGGGAGTGGAGGGGACAGGGATACACAGGAAGTATGAAGTTGGAGGAGAGGTGAGGGAGTGGAATGGTGGCGGTCCAGAGAATATGTGGATGGGGAAAGTGGAAGAGACGGATAGGGGAAAGTGGAACAGATGGAGAGAGAGAAAATGGAAGAGATTGAAGGTCTAGAGGAAGTAAGGAGGTAGAGATGAAAGGTAAAGACGAGCTGAATGAAGGAGATGGAGAGGGATGACAGAGTGAAGAGGATGAAGGTAGAAAGTATGGTGACGTAGTGAAGTGGGAAAGTAGAAGACGTGGATGTGGAGGACCATGATGGGGGACAGATGTACGATTGGAAAAGGTGTAGGTAAGGAGGGAAAATGAAGATAAAGGACAGAGGTGTTGGTGAAGGCAGATGAAGTAAAGGGATGACGTGGGGTGAGGCAGATGAAGAAGGTGGAAAGGGAATAAGGAGATGAAAGGAGAGAGGTGAGGGAATGGAGGGAGGGTGGGTCAGGTTGTGGTGGTGTTGGGGTGATAATGCATTAAGCTGGGTTAGTGGTAATAGCCTCGCTGGGGACGTTATTGGAGACGTGTCCAATACTGGTTGTTAACTCCCATCCCCACCTCTCCCCCATTCCACCACCTCCACTCCCTCTCCTCTTCCATCACCTTTACTCCCTCTCCTTCCCTTCCTCCCTTCCAATACCTTTACTCCCTCTCCTTCCCTACCTCCCTTCCAATACCTTTACTCCCTCTCCTTCCCTTCCTCCCTTCCAATACCTTTACTCCCTCTCCTTCCCTTCCTCCCTTCCAATACCTTTACTCCCTCTCCTTCACTTCCTCCCTTCCAATACCTTTACTCCCTCTCCTTCACTTCCTCCTTCCAATACCTTTACTCCCTCTCCTTCACTTCCTCCCTTCCAATACCTTTACTCCCTCTCCTTCACTTCCTCCCTTCCAATACCTTTACTCCCTCTCCTTCCCTTCCTCCCTTCCAATACCTTTACTCCCTCTCCTTCACTTCCTCCCTTCCAATACCTTTACTCCCTCTCCTTCCCTTCCTCCCTTCCAATACCTTTACTCCCTCCCCTTCCCTTCCTCCCTTCCAATACCTTCACTTCCTCCCTTCCAACACCTTCACTCCCTCTCCTTTTCTTCCCTTTCTTATATCTTCACTCTCTACCCTTCCCTTCCCTTCCCCATCTTACATCTTCATTCTCTCCATCTCCCTTCCCTCCTTCTAACATTTTCACTCTCCCCCTTTTCCTCCCCCACACTTATAACACATTTACTCCCTTCCTTTCCTTCCCCACCTTACAATACTCCCTCCCTTCCACCACCTTAACTCCCTCCCCCTTCTTTTCCCCCTTCACTTCCCCTTTCTAACACTTGCATTCCCTCCCATTCCCTCCCCCTGCCAACACCGTCACTCCCTCCCCTTCCAACATCTGCAGTCCCTTTGTTTTCTCTTAGTCCATGCCCTCGTATTTCTGGCAACGTTCGGAAGTTTCGTAACACCGTTCCTAAGGGAATTTATTTTCTACATCACCTTATCCTCTTGGAGAGAGAGAGAGAGAGAGAGAGAGAGAGAGAGAGAGAGAGAGAGAGAGAGAGAGAGAGAGAGAGAGAGAGAGAGAGAGAGAGAGAGAGAGAGAGAGAGAGAGAGAGAGAGAGAGAGAGAATAAATCGCTAAGAATACAGGACTACGATCTCTCATAACAATAAGAATACGTTCAGTATTCAGTAATATCAACCTCGTGCAATAATCCTGTCTGCTGACGCCCCCTGCACTCTCGCTGGTTGTAAATGTGCCCGTTGCCTCCTTCCAACACCCGGTTATCTCTCCAGCTTCCTTTACACCCTGACCTACACCCGTGCTTTTATGGCCACCTTAACATCGTGTCTCCCAGCAGTTCTCCTTCAAGCCACTCTGTACCGCCAACATCACTAATATGCGGACTCATCAAAAAACAACTATACTGTTTTTGTTGTTGCTAAAATGTTGTTGTCGTTGTTGCTGTTGCCCCACGTACATGCAAACCTGGTGAGTTACAGGCTGAAGTAGCCTTTTTCTGCAGTCCACGATCCTCCTCTCGGGGGTCAGGGCCGGGGCTGAGGGACACTTACGTAACTTTATTATTTAAGCCTTCCCAAATGCTGGCAGTGATTGTTTAAGAAACATTTCCAGACGTCACGGTCTTCTTCCTTACCCATAATGTTTTCCATAGTCTTCTGTACGAGTATTAAAAGATTACGGTACCTTCCCAGTCCAAAGCACTTGTTGTTTACCTCCAATCTATTACAAGTTCGCTAAGCTTTTTTCATTTGTGGTAGAATAAACCCTACTTCCTCCCCCCCTCACTGTTTTCAAATGTTTTCTTTCCTCTCGCCATCTTCCTCCCCATTCCCATTATTCGTTCAACTTGCCTTCGTAAAAACAGCGTTGAGCCCCCTCCCCCCCGCCGAAGGTGTTTAACAAGGCAGTCTGGCAGCTCTCTGCGGGGCAATACTGGACGGAGGGAAAAAAACCAGACATTTGTGGTTCCCTGTAGGAGGCAAAAACAACTACCGCCGGCTCAGACGTCTTAGCGTTGGGGAGGCATCAGCCACACCGACTCTCTTTAAAATTTTTATACGCGTTTACAGCAAGCAGATAATTGTTCAAGACAGCTATGCGAACGACACTATATTTCTGCCTAAATTTGCGTGTGAAATTCTTGCCCAGTATGACTTGTAAAATTTCTCTGCTAGAAATCTAGCACCAAAACTTTTTTCAGATGCTGAACTAATCGTGGCAGTCATGCCATTCTGAAATTTTCATGAAATATGACGTCCGGAGGTATCAATATATCCCCCCTAAAGAGCCAAATACAGCTGAAAACGAAAAAAAATAAATATATCAGGAATCTGCTACGTAAGAAAGGACCACCAATACATTTTTCCCCCTCAGCTATTAGGCTATTTATGGCATATGGTACCTTCCTGAAACTCATGAATATTGCCTGCCAGTGACTTAAGTCATTTTCCAAAGAAGAGGCAAAAGTAGCCGTAAAAGGTCAAATATCCAACCTTGGTCACTGGGACACGTGGCACAACTATGGTGTTCAGGCTTATACATACAATACATACACCATACATACATACATATATATATATATATATATATATATATATATATATATATAATCTGAATGTAAAAAGTGTAGGTATAAAACTGCGTAAATTTAAAAGCTAAAAATCCTATCACACAGTACTAAGTAATGGTACCTGTACTGTACATGTACTCATAAATCATTACAATAGGCAATGCTAAAAGCCATGAAGTCAGTAACTTTAGTCTGGTCACAAACACTTTCCTTTCAGAGGCACGTAATCTTCACAACATAAATATGCCTCTCTTACTTTACCTTAGTTCGACATACAAAGTGGCCAAGAGATAATTGAGACTTAAGACGAGTAGCGAAACCTGTCAACCGGACACTTATTATGTGTGACATATTACAATTTTCTTATATTAACTACTCTGCTTTTTCAGGCGTGCTGCATCAGAATAACACACTTTTAAGGAAGTTTATAAAGGTTCCAGTATTTAAGTATGATTATCCAGAAACATAAATTTAGCGCTGATGTCGTTAGCTAGAATCTTTATGCCACAATTATTCACCATCTACTGTATTAGCTTCCATTAAAACACATTTCCTGCAATACTTTCTTCCAAACTCCTCCATTTCCCTGTTATCATCTACCCATCCCTTGTATCATTTAACCATACGTTCTACTGTACATTTACTATACAGGTACCTTTTCCACATTAATTTACCCCACGTTTTAGTCCTCTCGCAGCTTAGTGTACATAGCTCAGTGGCTGGAAGAGGCAGTGCAACAGATCTACATCTTTTCCATTGCAATTCCTTGTGGCTTGCATCATATTCTAGTGTTAATCTTATGCTACAACGCAGCATCCATGAGAGTTGGCCATTTTGGGCCACGTAAAAGTAAACAGAGTATAGTAAGTCTCTCGAGGTCGGCTCTTCCCTTGTATATTATTTCAGCTAACGTCAGACAATTTTGTTCAACTGAGTCATAAAAGCCTGAGTGTTGTTACAATATATATATATATATATATATATATATATATATATATATATATATATATATATATATATATATATATATATATATACCTAGGCTGCTTCCCCCAAGGAAATGGAGGTAGCCGAGACAGGATGACTCACTCTCCATTTACTCATCCATTCAAACACATTCATTCGCATCTTAGCCCCAAAGGGGAGAACGGACAGATCCTCACCGCACCACACCGCACAAGGGTCAACTGGGCAATGCAATCAGTGACATCCGCAGCAGGGCCCGACAGCAGAACTGGTTTACCCCTGCCACATCATAACAGACCCATCCCCTTACCCGCTCCTGACCTGACTAGCTGATCAGACCAAATGCGGGAGAATATCCCCTCAGGGCTGCGTCATCACTTATTCATTCACAATTTCTCTCCATTTATTTCTGTCACGCACAGCCACTCTTCCTTGCTCAACAGACATCCCTCTCGCATCCAGCGCTCTCTTCACACTGTCCATCCATCCTATTCGTGGTCTTCCTCTCAGCCTTACACCTCTCACATCAGATCTAGTTATCTTTTTCACCAATCGCTCATTATCCATTCTCTCCATATGCCCAAACCATTGCAACACCCTCTGCTCAACTCTGCCAGCCATCTCCCGAACAACTCCAGTTCTCCTTCGCACTTCATCATTTCGCACCCGATCCATACGCGTCACTCCACACATACTCCTCAGACATCTCATCTCCATTACATTCAAACTTTTCCTCTCTGCTACACCCATATTCCATGTTTCAGCCCCATACTGTATATGTACCACTAAACCTTTCACGGTCGGGACAACCTCAGCATTCCATTCCAACTTACGCCACACGATTTTATTCATTCGAGCGTAATTCACATATGCCGAAGTGCTAACCCACTCAATCCAGACTTTTTTTTTTTTTTAATTACTGTTGCTCCAACCTAACGATTAATTAAGCTAAGGAATGACGTCTTGCCGTGAAGGAGATAATGACGGCTTCATCTGACCTCCTTCATTTCCAAAAATCTATATTGTACGCTGAGTGAAAACGTCTGGAGAATAATTACACTAAATGTCACCGGACTGAAGTGGTTACCCTTTATTCCTTTCCTTCGATAATGCTGCTCCTTTTCCTCTTCTTTCTCTTACAAAGATTTCTCCTCTTGTTTCTGCTTCCTTCATCTGCTATTATCCAAAACAAAATATTAACCCTTTGAACCAGAATTCAGCCTAGCAGAGCCCATTAATAGTGAAGAGGTTAAGGAATGTTAAATCTAACCCTTCCAGTTGAAAGATCCCATTCTCATTATAGCCTAGCCTGGAGACACCATGAGTAAAATATAATCGCAGTATAGAGGTTAATGTGACGGGGAGCTTGGTATAATGATATGAACAATCCGAAAAATTCGAAGACCAATGGAATAATCACAAGGATGGTAAAGTGCATATAAGGATTAGAAAGGTGAAAGGTTTGTAGTTCAAGCTGGTCAGGAAGGAATTAAAAAAAAGTAATCGGAGAGGAAACTGATAATGAGATGGAAACTGGATCCTGAGATGAGACACAGATGGAAGGAGAAGTAAGGTGACACTAGCATGAGGCGAGGAAGGATATCAAGGGGCAGGGCGGCTTTGATAATGGGGCCATAGGATAGGAGGAAGGATTGGTTAGATTACATGATAGGGTGGCAGGATGGTAGTTTGGACAAATATAAGACTGGCTAAAGGATCGGTCATGTATCAAAAGGCATGGCGGCAGGACAGTGGTCTGGCCAATACAGGAGAAGTGAGGTCAAATGATCACAGGTCTGGGAGGCAGGACGATGGCTTGAACAAGAGAACAGTAAGACAGAGTAATGGCCGGGGTTATAGTCTTGAGTGGCACGGCGATGGAGAGCCTGTACAACGGCTGCATTCCCACTGGCTTGGGAATTTCATGGCACCTATATATATATATATATATATATATATATATATATATATATATATATATATATATGGAGCCTCTGTGGTACAGTGGTAGTGTGCGCGTTTCGTACCCGGGTGAACCAGGGTTCGCGCCCCGCCAGGGTAATAAACTTTGAAAGTGTTCACCCGGCCACGTATTGCATTGGCGGACACAAGGCATGCTGTGGCTGAACCAGTGTCGCTTACTATAAAGTATGCTTGCACTCAGTCGGCTTGCGCGGGCTGATTACACTTGGTTCACAGACTACACACACATCCAAAGCCACTCCAACACTACAATTACACTTACAAGCACTTCTCACCCTACATACAATCTCTAGCAGACAGCCTAAGCCACTTGGTAGAGATACATTGGCTGTATCGTCCCGACTTCGCTCGGGATAGGCCTGTCCTGCAGTGGATACTCAAACGGCTGATGATGATATATATATATATATATATATATAATTATGTATAATAGCAGAGTGTAACAGGCATAATAAATTGCAACGAAAAAACCTGGTACAAAGCCTAGAATGTCACGGTCCCAAGTGGGTGGGCAGGGCTACGGTGGTGATATCGAATGAAATGCGACCCGTACTCGTATATGATAAAACACGTGGTACTGTGGCATAACAAAGAGTGGCTTAGGGGTATGCAGGTACGCCTCGACAAAGGGCATATATATATATATATATATATATATATATATATATATATATATATATATCAAATTTATCCCTTCATACCATGACGCAAATCTAAATTTACTACTACTACTACTACTACTACTACTAACGTACCTGATGATTTTACTCAGTTTAGGAATAATCTCTGATACTGAAGTGAAGGGATAAAGAATAAAACTAATCTCTCCATTTTGAACTGTCTCCTAATCTGGACAAAATCGACCAGAGGCAGCAGGAATAAACTTTAATTATGTCATCGCATCAAAGTGGCCGGAAAGATACGATGGCCAAGTGATACGACGGTACGACAGGATAGTCACGCACCAGAAATGGAAAAAGCCTGGCCAAGTAATAGATGGCAGAGTAACACTGTGGCCTTGTAACAGGATGGTGGTGTAACAAAGTGGTAAAGTAACACGATAGCTGCGAATGGGAATGGTCAAGTAATAGGATGGCAGGGTACAGGGGAGGGCTACTGGTAGGATGGCAGGGTAGGAAAGTGGGCAAGTGGCAGGATGGCAGTGTAGGATGGCAGGGTAGGAAAGTGCGCAAGGGACAGGATGGCAGGGTAACGGAGTAGGTAAAGGGTAGGACGGCAGGGTAGGAGAATGGGCAAGGGATAGGATGGCAGGGTAGTGGAGTGGGCAAGGGGTAGGATGGCAGGATAAGGGAGTGGGCAAGGGGTAGGATGGCAGGGTAGGGAAATGGGCAAGGGATAGGATGGCAGGGTAAGGGACAGGATGGCAGGATAGGAATGGGCAAGGGGTAGGATGACAGGGTAAGGTAGTGGGCAAGGGGTAGGATGGCAGAGTAAGGTAGTGGGCAAGGGGTAGGATGGCAGAGTAAGGTAGTGGGCAAGGGGTAGGATGGCAGGGTAAGGTAGTGGGCAAGGGGTAGGATGGCAGAGTAAGGTAGTGGGCAAGGGGTAGGATGGCAGAGTAAGGTAGTGGGCAAGGGATAGGATGGCAGAGTAAGGTAGTGGGCAAGGGGTAGGATGGCAGGGTAAGGTAGTGGGCAAGGGGTAGGATGGCAGGGTAAGGTAGTGGGCAAGGGGTAGGATAGGTGGTCGGCGGGGCAGGGCAGGGTGGCAGGACAAGGAAGGAGGTGTAGGAGTCGGGCGCGGCGCTGCGGTAGTCACAGGGATCAATAGAGGAGTCCCGGGTCCTTTCTTCCTTCAGAGGTGGGCTTCTCTTCAACCATCTAGATTCACGCATTGTAATTGTCTTTAAAATGTCCCTCTGTGCCTAATTATAATCCTTCTTCGTGATCCCGGTCGCTGTGAAAGAATGGTCCTTTGTCCTTCTTTCAGAAGGGATGGTTCTCCTCTCCCATCAGTATTCACACACCGTACTTTTCTAAATGCTCCTTTGTGCATAATTCCAATTATTTTTTTCATGATATTGGTTGATGTGTGCAAGTGTGACCCGATGTCTCCATTCAGAGGTGTGGTTTCTCCCTACCATCTACATTCCACTACGGTCCTCCTGCTAGTAAATGTCCTTTAGACCTACACCTACTTATATTTTCATGTACTGGCCTCACAGTCTTTACTACGGAAGAGTGGTTAACCCTCTGCCACCAACATTCCACAATTGTCCTTCCTCCTCACAGAGGTGTGGTTCGCTCCCTCCTATCTATATTCGACCATAGTCATTCCTTCCTATAAAGGTGCGGCTCCCCCTCTGCTATATATATATATATATATATATATATATATATATATATATATATATATATATATATATATTTCACCACTCTTCTTCCTTCCTTCCTTCAGAGATATGGTTCGTCCTTTCCCATCTACGGCTCCCGTAACTTAATTAACATCGCCCGGAGGTAACATGATTAAACTAAATTAATGACATCGTAGTGACGTACGTCTTCCTCAGTCTCCTCCTTATTAACAATTCTATCCTTTATATTCTTATATTCCCTCTTCTTCATAATATTCTACTTTACAGTCTTCCTTCTAATCCTTCCCCATTCCCCCCTTCGAAATACTCCCCTTTACATTCTTCTTTCCTTCCCTGTCCGTTGTGCCTCTTCACAATATTCGCCTCCATATTATTATTCTCATCCATT
This sequence comes from Coenobita brevimanus, assembly GCF_032717465.1. NCBI lineage: Eukaryota > Metazoa > Arthropoda > Malacostraca > Decapoda > Coenobitidae > Coenobita > Coenobita brevimanus. Next base: position 15,283,531 of record NC_136977.1, read on the forward strand.
CCTCAGTCTCCCTCTTCTTCACAATATTAACTTTCAAAACCTTCCTTCCATTCCCGCCCCACACATCGTCTGCTGTAAACTCCCTCACTCTTTCTTCATTCTTCCCCTTCTTCATGATATTTTCCAATACATTTATCTTTCCTTATTTTCCCTCTTCTTCAGAATTTTATCCTCTATGTTCTTCCGTATTCTCTCTCTTCACGCCTTTCCTCTCTACACTCTTCCACTCCCTCCGCGCACCCCATCTTCACCTAGGCTCCTCGGCGGAATCAGTGCGTGTGGCTGCGTGCGAGACTTGTGAATCTTTTATCAGCCGTCCTCGCCCCGGCTTCCTTCCCACCTCCCTCGACTCCTCGCTTACCGCGCCACAAAATGGGGCCGTAATAAAGGCACGCTAATTGCCCTCACACCTAACTCCTGTCTGCATGACCAATCACAGCTGGGTAAATTGATCTAGATGAGGTAGGAGACGCCATTTAGGTCCTGAAGACGACAGGAAGGGGGTAGCTCCTTGGTCAAAACAGTATTCTAGGTGACATAGAGGCCTGATGGCAATGCCTCCTAGCGATATCTGTTGCATCTGACATGCTACCATTCTTTTCTGTGTTACTTACATCGCTTTGATACCGATATAGTTTGCCTCATTATAATATAAGAGGATAAGGTGACATAATATGTGGTAGAAATCGATACGAAAGAAGAATTAGGAAATCTCCAAAATCACCCAGAATAAGGCTCCTAGTGGGCTAAACTAGAGAAGATGAAGTTACCTCTTGGAATTTGGTGACATTATTAAAAGTTCATCTTTACTACTTCCTAATGATTTAAACCTAAGAAAAGCCACTCGTACTGAATGGGTTAATGAATGCTATTATCTAACTCGCACAGTTATAACAAAATCTCTCCAAAGCTGACTATAAGCCACCTAGAGATAGCAGGAATAAAATACAGTACGGTACGCCATAGCTGTGAAGGGGTTAAACTGAAATGAATGTGGCTATTGTTATTACTTGGTCTGGATAGTTTTTTTTTTTTTTTTCCCCATCCCCCTTCGGCATGGGTTCGGTCCCTATCCCTGCCGTGGTAAGAGAGGGATCAGGGGAAGAAAGGCCGGTGTCTTGCTGAGGCTTCTTGGAGATCCCCGAGAAGTAAAAACTGTGTAGCGATCTCCCTCGCGGCCCGGATACACACATTACATAACCCCTCTCCTTCCCCTTCCTCTTCACTGTTTTCCTTTATCGATGGTTCTTTTCTGTGAACATATTGTAAGAAGCCAACATTTTCCTATGATCGTTTCGTAAGTCGCCATTCTTGTCCTTTAAATGTATCGTAACTACTATCATTTTCCTTTAATCGTATCGTAAGTCGTCATCTTCCTCTAAGCGTATCCTGTCACCATAATTTTCTTCTGAACGTATCCTAAGTCGCCATAATTTTCTTCTGAACGTATCCTAAGTCGCCATTATTTTCCTCTGGTCGTATCCTAAGTCACCGTCATTTTCCTCTGAAAGTATCCAAAGTCGCCATCATTTGCATTATGTTTTCTCCAGTTCACATCCATACTATGTAACTGAAATGTGACGATATAACCAAGCATTCTTTATTCCAAGCTCCCTGCCGCCTCGCTGTGACCTCCCACGTCACTGTCTCCCGTCACACAGACCTGAGTGACGTAGGCTGGCGTGGGGCGGTCCAGCCAGCGTCGTATGTGCTAAAAATTAAATTCTTTACATGGCAGGCTGACGAGATCAAACAGCCTCACCTTTCATCACTGGGGATGATATACTTCCAGAGTAAAGCAGGGCGGATCTTAGCTGGTCTGCCAGGTGAAGTTCTTTGAAGTGTAAACATGCCGGAAAATTAAAGGTGAAATGGAGATCCTGGGATGAAATGCAGAGTGTGAAGGAAAAATATTTCACAGACCCATCTAATTTGCAATTTCATTTTCATAACTTGAACATTTTTCGTATAAATTAAAACTTTTGCAGGATTCCGCGAGCAACAAAACTTTCTCCCCGGGGGAAGATGTCAGACTTATTTTCATTTTCTGGCCTCAGTATTCAAGTTTTGTGTATACTTCTCCTTCAATAATTTGTGCCAACGACCATGCGTGGTTCTGTGGCTACAACGTTCCAGTCGGAGGGACGACCTTGCATAGGTTCGATCCCTAAGGGGTGATTTTTTTTTCTTTTTTTACCTTTCCCAAAGTGGTTATGTTTTTTACTAGAACTGTGTCTGTTAGCAACATAATGGAATTTGAAAAGTAACAAAGGGCCATGGGACGAAAAAGCCGTTAAATTATGGGTAAAAAAGCAAGAATCTGGGTCCAGGTAACGAAAAACATGAAAAGGTAATGGCGTTGTGTTGGCGGAAGTACGCGTTCTGTAAGTGCTCTTGTCGATCATGTAATGGTCATCGATCCTTAAATGCACTGAACTACAGTAGCCCAGCCAGGGGTTCCTATGCCTCTAAGTGGGTAAAATGCGACTTTTTTTGTTTTCTGTGAATGAGTAGGGTGGCTGGTGCTAAGGTCTGGCGGGAACACAGCCGGCACCTAGATTACTCTCTTTACAGGTCCACCATCCCTCCTGTTCCTTACCCTTCCCTTCCCTTCCCCTTCCTCGCCTACCAACACTTATCCTTGCACCCTTCACTTTTAAGCCCTCCCATCACGGCTTCCTCCTCTGCTATAGCAAGTCCCTCCACAGGATTTTCGGTTCAAGATGTTGTTATTGGATGATGCCATCCTTTAGGCAAAATAAAGACTATCAAAGAGCTTTGCATTATGCTATTAGGTTGCATTATGTTATTTGGGCTATGGTTCTTTTACGTTAACCTGACCTAAGTTCTCGTCTTTTGGCAGCTTATTTCACGTACATCAGTGGCAGAAAAAGACAATACTACAGCTCTACATCCTTTCCATAGTATTTCTTGACTAACACCATAGTCTAAGGTTAATCTACTGTTGTAACTTAGCATTCAAGATGGAAAGATGTATATATATATATATATATATATATATATATATATATATATATATATATATATATATATATATATATATATATATATATATATATATATATATATATATGCTGATAGTATGCCTGACCAACTGGTTTAATTAAGCACCATTTAGGGGTATGGGCCTTTCTTTTCTTAATGGCAACGTTTGGCCCACTTCAGCGTTTCCTTGCACACACAAAAGGGCGTTGCCTGTATGAAAATGTATGGTCCTTACCTCTACATTACGGTCCCACACTATCAAAGCTCAATTTCTCTTCCACGCAAATATGTAACTGTAAATCAACGTGCTCTCCATTTTCAGCAGCGATATTCTATTCCCCTTCATGTCTGAGTTCTCCTTATTCCAGATTCGACTCTCAGCATGTGTCTGACCTTCCACTCACCGTCACGGGTTATAGGGATAGTATTCTCGTGGGCTCGGGAAACTGCCCAGCAACCCTTCGTAACTAGTTTATTTGTGCATATGGTACTGGAACGTTAACATTTTTCGCCTACGCTATTTCTACAAAATATGGTGCATGGTATGTCTGTATCAGAAAGGCATAAATGCATACAAGAGACTACTACAGCGCAGCTCCAGCCATAGAAGCGGTACTAACAAGCTTAACAAGAGATATGATCCTTGGAAAAGGTCGGTATAACGTAGCAAGGAGAGGGAATACTGTATACAGCAGTGTATTAGTAATGGGGAAAAGTATAAGGGAGGGTAAAGGGGGAAGGGCAAAGGGATAACGGGAGAAGGGAGTGGATAAAAGGGGGGATGAAAAGAGAGGGTTAAGTGGTGAGGTGATAGCAGGGGAGTTATGGGATAAGGAGAAAGGAGATGGGGTTATGGCGTGAGGAGAAAGGATAATGGGAAGAGGAGAGAGGATAAAGGGGTGAGATGAGGAGACAGTTAAGGGGTGAGGTATGAGGAGAAGTGTTAAGGGGTGAGGGGAGAGAAGTGTTTAGGGGTTAGGTGTGAAGAGAAGGGAGACGGTGGCAAGGGGTGAGGAGAAAGGATAATGAGGAGAGGAGAGGGGGTAAAGGGGTGAGGTGAGGAGAGAGTTAAGGGGTGAGGTATGAGGAGCAGAGTTAACAGATGAGGGGAGAGAAAAGTTAAGGGGTTAGGTGTGAGGAGAGAGGGTAAAAAAAAAAAAAAAAAAAAAAAAAAAGAGGAGAGGGGGTTAAGGGGTGAGAAGAGTTCATGGATGTGGTGTGGGGACAGGGAGGGGTTAAGAGGAATGACGTGACAGTTAAGAGGCGAGGTGTGGGAGAGTTACGGGAAGGGGGGACGTGTGGGAGAGTTACGGGAAGGGGTGACGTGTGGGAGAGTTAAGGGAAGGGGTGACGTGTGGGAGAGTTACGGGAAGGGGTGACGTGTGGGAGAGTTAAGGTAAGGGATGACGTGTGGGAGAGTTACGGGAAGGGGTGACGTGTGGGAGAGTTAAGGTAAGGGGTGACGTGTGGGAGAGTTACGGGAAGGGGTGACGTGTGGGAGAGTTAAGGTAAGGGGTGACGTGTGGGAGAGTTACGGGAAGGGGTGACGTGTGGGAGAGTTAAGGTAAGGGGTGACGTGTGGGAGAGTTACGGGAAGGGGTGACGTGTGGGAGAGGGGTGAAAGGAGACAAAATGAAAAAGTTGTGATTTAGCAGATGAGAGGAGAGAGAGAGAGAGAGGGGGGGGGGTGAGATGAGGGTAAAGCAGTGTGACAGACAGGACAAATGAGGAATAAAAGCGATGAGGAGAGGCGAGAAGAGAGGAGACGGAAGAAGAGAGGTGATGGGAGAACGGATAGAGACGAGACGAGAGGACAGGCAAGTTGAAGTGAGGGGAGAGCTGCGGTATGAAAGAAGTATGGAAGGAGTAAATGAGAAATAAGAGGGGAAAGGAGAGGAGAAAAAAAGGGAGAAAAGAGAAGGGAGGAGACGAGGGGAGAGGAGTGGTGAGGAGAGAACTGGGAAGGTGAGAGTCAACGAAGCGGGAATGGGGCTGGATGGATTGCGGCTGAGGGGAAGGTGAAGGGGAAGGGGAAAGCTTGGCTGACGGGAGGAAACAGGATTGAGAAGAGGGGAAACTTGGAGAAGGACGAAAGTGTGAAGTTCGGAGGGGTAAAGAATGTATATGAGGGAAGACGAGAGGGGCAGGGAATGTGAATGAGGGAAAGTGAGGGGCAAGGTTAGATATGTCTTAAGGGGACAGTGAGAGGAAGGAAATATATGAGGGAAGGCAAGGGGGCAGACAAGTATGAAAGGAAAGAGAGAGAGAGAGAGAGAGAGAGAGAGAGAGAGAGAGAGAGAGAGAGAGAGAGAGAGATGATGGAAGGTGAGAGGAGGAGGAGGAGAGAGATGTGCACAAGGAAAAAAAAAGCGGGGGGGGGGGAGGCAGACATGTATGAGAGGAGATGTGTATGATGGAAGGTGAGAGAGGCAGGCTATGATGGAAGGTGAGAGAGGCAGGCTCTGATGGAAGGTGAGAGAGGCAGGCTATGATGGAAGGTGAGAATGGCAGATACATACGAGAGGAGATGTGTGTGAGGCAAGGCAAGAGATGGAAGCAGATATATATGAGATGTGTATGAGGGAGGGGAGTGGCAGGCAGGTCGATGGCAATATCGGGTGTTGATAAGAAAACTATTGCGGGCAGGGAAGGGCCAATACACTCCAGCCCAGCGATCTAATTTACCGACACCGGTGATAAGCTAATGAGCACACCAAATATATAACACTGATTAACTCACTCAATGCCATCATGGATTTCTTTTTTGTAACCCTTTCACTGCGATGACGTCCTTTTTAACCCTTTCACCACAGTGACGTCCTTTTTAACCCTTTCACCACAATGACGTCTTTGTAACCCTTTCACTGCCATGACGTCCTTTTTAACCCTTTCACCACAATGACGTCTTTGTAACCCTTTCACTGCCATGACGTCCTTTTTAACCCTTTCACCACAATGACGTCTTTGCAACCCTTTCACTGCCATGACGTCCTTTTTAACCCTTTCACCACAATGACGTCTTTGTAACTGTTTCACTGCCATGACGGCCTTTTTAACCCTTTCACCACAGTGACGTCCTTTTTAACCCTTTCACCACAATGACGTCTTTGTAACCCTTTCACTGCCATGACGTCCTTTTTAACCCTTTCACCACAGTGACGTCTTTGTAACTGTTTCACTGCCATGACGGCCTTTTTAACCCTTTCATTGCGATGACGTGTTTTTATATCTCTCTCACTTCGTATTTTATGTTCCGTTATAGTCACAACAAGGCAACGCCAAGACGGTATTCAGCTCTGGGCAGACTTTATTAACTGGAGAGGTTAGACAAAGCCTTCATTTTCCTCTTCACCAATATATGTCTGTCCTAAGTTGTATATAATCATCCAGTAATAGCAGGAATAATGTCTAAAATACGTCATCGAACTTAAGAGGTTTCACCACTTCATTCCCAAGACGTAATTTGTATTTTATTCTTGCTATCTTCACTTAATTATACGTGGCCTGGGAAGGACTTATTGGACAGGTGTTATATTATTTAATTAACCCCTTCAAAGCAAGAGATCTTTCCTAAACTGAATAAAAATCACCTGGAACAAGCGTGAATGATATAAAAAACTACACCTGTTTGAAAGAATTATCAATATTATTACACGACAATAAATAAATCTGTCGTAGTTAATGAAAGCTGAGTTGAGATGGTGGGAGGTTGGTTGGTGGACAGGTGTAAGGAGTGTGTTCAAGTGCGGTGAGCACTGAGCAGGTGTGTGTGTGGGGGAGCACAGGTGTTGCTGACTCACCTCTACCAGTATATTTGACCCACATGCACAGCTGCACCACGTCACATTTCTGTACTCTGATGGTACTGCTGTTCTGTTATGTAGGTTTGTAAGTTATACCCCCACCTCTCTCTTTCTCTCTCCCCCTCTCTCTCACACACACACACACACACACACACACACACACACACACACACACACACACACACACACACCACTACGCAGCATTAGACTTGGGTGTTCAGTGATAGTCAACAGATGTTTCATGAGTGTCAAGTGCTTGTTATCGTGTGCATTACGTGTGAAACAACTGGGATAACGACATGAGGCTGCAGCGACACCTGTCAGCCACACAAAACCTGCTGGTGGTCTAGTGATTAGAACGCCCCAGTCGGAGTGGCAGTCCTCCACAGGTTCTCTTCCAAGAGGTGACAAGAGTATTTCATCATATAATCCTACCAAGATTCGTAGGCTGGTCCTCCACCCTTGAACATGGTGGACTACGGCAGCTTAAAACAGGGCTCTTACAACTCGAACTGGGTAGAATGGGGTTGGCTGTTGCTGTTTTAACTTCACTGGAAAAAACCTAAGATGTCTGTTGGTGCTACGTCTTCCCAGTTTCAATTTCAGGCGCAGCTTTGGTTACATAAAACCTTGATTTACTTAACCTTGTCACTACCATGACGACTTTTGTATTCTATACTTGAGACTCTTGGGCGATTTTGTTTTTAGGAAAGGCCTGTCGTATTGATGGGGTTAAGACTACCTCTACTCTCCAATACCGAAGTGTTTAAGGCTGAATGTTATCGTCGGACAGTAACATGAATATAAGACGAAACACGTCCTCCGACTGAAAGGATGAATATTATTTTGGGTAACTAATAGCGTATGTTACACCCAAAGTTAATATCTCAATCATAAGTATCTGACCAACGGTGAAAATTAACTTACCGGTACTAGATGGTTGTCTTCAGTCGCGGCAGAATAACAATCGTTCGCTTACCTGTGGAGAAAGAGAAATAAAATGTTATTATGAAACAAAATATTAACATATAGTACCGGCATCTACTTCTGGACATTCATTAGAAGTAAATCTCCGTTACGGCGTAGTAGAGGCATGTGTGGAGTGTTTATGAGGCACGGGGGAGCGTCACGTAAAACGCAGAGATACTCTGGCAGGTGGTGTTGGGCTAAACCTTGTTATGGTGCTCTGGATTCTGCGTGCTAGCCCAGTCCAGCCTCGTTTATTATCCGCAGCGCTTTACAGCCTAGCTGCAAACCATGGTACAGCAGAATCGCGCAGCAGCTAGAAAGCACTCTTGCTGGTTCAGTTTGGTCTGGTCTGGTCTGGTGAACAGCTGTGGTGGTCGGGGCAAGAGGCGAAGACCAGCCAGCTTAAAGCACTGACCTGTGACCCACCGCCACGAATAAAAATTTTACGGCGTTTCAGTAAAACTTCAGACGAATGCAGCTTCATCGTGTTACTATGAATCAATATTCAGCTGTAGCAATGCATCACAACTGTCTGACCAACGCTGAAGCAATCTAATTACGAACTTTGAGGGCAATATTAAAATGTTACCATGATACAGTTCAGTGAGCTTAAGGGGAACGCGAACGTGAGCAAACATGCCTCTGCCAACTAACCCCAGCTTCCCACTGCTCCTGGCAAACATTTCTCGCCTCGCGCACGACACACAGGAAGTCGCCCACCCTACAGCACACACCACATCACATTTTTATTCCATACGGCAATCTCCGGAGTGTGATTATATTCATATATCCCTCCTCCTCCTACCATCTACATACAGAAAATATAAAGATTGGCTTACAAGTATGAATGCACTTGTTGCTGTGTGTGTGTGTGTGTGTGTGTGTGTGTGTGTGTGTGTGTGTGTGTGTGTGTGTGTGTGTGTGTGTGTGTGTGTGTGTGTGTGTGTGTGTGTGTGTGTGTGTGTGTGTGTGTGTGTGTGTGTGTGTGTGTGTGTGTGTGTGTGTGTGTGTGTGTGTGTGTGTGTGTGTGTGTGTGTGTGTGTGTGTGTGTGTGTGTGTGTGTGTGTGTGTGTGTAAAAAAATCCTTCCACTTTTTTATTTTAATATCGTGTCGTCCCGCACTGGCGCTGCGTATGAGCGGCAGATGACGGCGGGGTGTCACGATGCTCCAGGGCCGGGTTGGCGCATAACAACAAAATAGCCTGGCCGGACCCTGGACCACTGGATGTACTGGACGAGTGCCAGCAGACCATTAGGTACAGCAGTGGACAAGGGTTCGCCTTATATTTAGCCTCTTCTACTTTTAATTTTTCTCAGCCGGCTAAAAATCCCACGAAAAGAGGGGCTTGGTGTGTTTCTTCGCCCATAGATGATTCTCTTTGATATTTCATAACTACTTCGCACCGCCCTCTGTTGACCAATACTTCGCTGATGAGCGAGTCTTGGAATGTTGCTCTGCTGACAAATACCATGCGTCAAGAAGGAAAGTGACGGACATTCTCTGAGTGTGAAGTAGATGCAGTGGAACAGTAGGCAAAATTTTTCCCCCGAATACATATTCACTAATAAGGTCTTGATTTTTTGTTTTATTGTAAGATGGAGAAGGAATGGAGAGTGCAGAATGTTCCCATCTGTTCGTCCTACTGAATTAAAACTAAAAAAAAATCAGAGTTACCAGAGTGAGCTGTCAGTTTGTCAGTGAATCTTGCCTCAGGAATGTGCTAATGCTCTCCAGTCATCACATTCCTCGCTGACTCAGGTTTCCCACTTCCCGCAGCCACCTTTGACACACACAACCACATCTTGGGCAGCTTTACAAGATGGGCACTTTTAAGATTTCTGCAGGTGTGTAGTAACAACCTCGCACTGCTGCCCTGTAACTCAAACCAATTCAAGATAAAATATACCGGTACTGGAGAGGACGAGTGGCTTTATGTGCAACGGTTCGGAACAGGGTGACAGATTTTTCCATCATGTAAAATGCTTCCTACAGTTAGATTATTGATAACGTATTATTGTTTTTGTTATCATAATTAGGCGATTTTACTTAGGAAGGAACTCTATTATTAAAGGTGTTGATAAGCGCTATTATCTACTTCTATGCACAAGTTACCGTCCCAAGCACAAAATTTCTCCCCTTGCACAACATTCTCCCCCTTGCACAAGATCTCCTCTGCCAAAATTCCCTCCATTGCACAAACCCCATCCTTTAAACAAGATTCCCTCACCTGCACAATATTCCCTCCCTTGCAATCTCTTGTTCCTGCCTCTTGCGGGTGGGCAGGTGCAGTCAGGAGTCGGCACTAATCACACAAGGCCCGGGTGTGCTGAGTGATACGAGGCTGCTCTCAGTATTAGCGGCCACCTGTGTTGCCATAACGTCAGGACTGGCTCACATTATCCCACACTCCCTCCCACAGTGCCACCTGAGCCGCTTCACAGTGTCACGCACAACCAAGGCACCGAGGGACGCATCTGTATGGGACCTTATGCGAATTTGCTGCATAAACATGGCTCCATTGCAGTATGAGAAATTGGTTTGTTTTTCATTTTTCGTCAGTCTAGAATTGTCTCTCCTTTGGTCATGATCTGTTTATAACTATAAAAGTTATAAACTACTTAAGCTTAGGAGAGTATATAAATATGTCCCCTGCTTTGCCGTCTACCGTCACTTTCGCCTGAATTGGAGCCGTGTATTCGATGACATGAAGGGCTTCGTAGCACTTTCTTCCCCATTAATTTTCACTGCATAGTTCACTTCGATACTAGCGTTATGATTTCTATATACGATATTTCCTTTTTAATACCGACGTACTATACTTTGCATCTCTAATGTACACGAGAATACTAGGGTGTCATGTGTAAAATACTTCACTAAGGAAGGAGTGCTACCAAGTTTATATTTCCGACAAGAATACCTTCCTTAATCCCCCCATATTTCAGCGTCAGTCTTATTGTCTCTTATAAACTAGCATTCACTCACTCTCGCCACATTCTCCGGTATCAGGGTGTTTCTCTTTATGTAGCTATCATTTGAGTTCACGCAGTGCAGTTCAGTCGTTCGTCTTGAATTACATACGCTGAACATTCTCTTTAGTCAGGTTCCTTTAGTTTCTCTCTCTCTCTCTCTTGCGCGCGCGCACACACACACACACACACACACACACACACACACACACACACACACACACACACACACACACACACACACACACACACACACACACACACACACACACACACACACACACACACACACACACACACACACACACACACACACACACACACACACACACACACACACACACACACACACACACACACACACACACACACACACACACACACACACACACACACACACACACACACACACACACACACACACACACACACACACACACACACACACACACACACACACACACACACACACACACCTCTCTCTGATTCGAAAAAAAACAACTCACTTTATCTTAGGTCTTCTCATCCTTCTGGAGTTACCAACGTGGTTCTCTCCCCACCTCGCCAATCCACGTTCCCTCTAACCTCACTTCGCACAGGCCTTGCCTTACCTCTCCCATCCTCACCTCGCCTCGCATCGATCTGCTTCACCTAGAATCAGCTTGCCTTGTCTCTCCTCGTCTCGCCTTATCCTCAAATCCCTCTCCCCTTACTTCTTGTTCCTTGGTAATCACTCCACTAGACGGCTTGTTCCTTATTTGGAACAGCTTTATATTATAGTCTAACTTCACCTGCCCCAACCGTACCCTCGAGTGTCTTGTCCTTGGCAGACAGTGCAGCATACACCACCAAAACACGACTGATCTATCAGGCACGGTAGGTTATTATCCGGACTGAGGGTAGAGGCGGGAGGGGGGGAGGGGTGAAACAGACGATCCATCACTAACATAATCATTTCCAGGCCCGCCATCACTCACACCTTCACTTAACACTCTTTCAACACAACCAGAAAATTTGGGTCAAAAAACAACTGCGGTTTCGGAATGTGATTTATTAGCCTTCCCGCGTTCTATGGACGCATCAAGTTCTTATACTCAGACTACCCTAAGGCGATTTTTGCTTTTTGCGCTACGAGAAAATCTCCTTGCCAAAGTGTGTAAAAATGTCTCAAGCAACCTTTAGGACCTTCAGATTTCGTTACCTGCATAAAATGTTCGAGTTTACCTTGAACAAAATACCCAGGTGCGTCCGTGGCAGCGAAGGCTACATATTGTAGTTTCATTAACCAAAATCTTATCCATGAAATTCCTTAATATCCTTAGTAACACTGCTGAGTCAGTAACTGTACTGTATATCTTCATTTTTTGCCAAACACCTTATATTAGAGTTTTGTGCCAGTCGCGTGATATCTATTCATGTTAAATGGTGATCACAGCAGCAAGTTTCCAGCTGTGGACAGGTATTTATCACAGGGTTGGGTGTGACCATGGGCAGTATTCTGGGTGGCATAACAGGCTTGGCTGCACTTTTTCTTAGCGATTAGTTGTTTCAGGTACACTCTGATATTCGTTTTCACGTGTATTAATATATTTTTAGTATCGACAAAGTTTTCCTCTGCAACGTACGCCAGAATGACATGGTTTACCATACAAAACTAATCGCCGACGACAAGGTGTTACGAAATCAAAACCACTTAGGACACGAGCCTACGGGGTAAGGGCGGCAAGACAGGAAATGCCAGGAGCGTGACATAACTTCCAGCGTTTTCCACATATGGTTTCCACTCACTGGTTGAGATGGTTGTAGCCGGTGGGCCCTGTGTGTTGGAGTGGTGGGCGGTGGGTAAGACGTGGCCTACAAAATGGACACATCTGTTACAATTCCCACCACAAATTCACGAATGCAGTACCCTATATTAACAAGACATAATACAATAATTAGTCAGTGAAACACAGAAATGAATATATGAATAAGTAAATTAAAATAAATAAGAAGCGTGAGGATGTATGCTTTTAAAAATATGTCGTATGTTCATAAGAGGCTCCACCAGTTTTTCACCTGGGTCACGGTCAATATATTCCCTCAGCCTCCCCCACCCCTCCCTCGGCCTCTTCAACATGCAGAGGCAGTCCAACCCCACTCCTCACACACACTTGCGTTACTTAAAAGAGGCAGTTCCTGGTGCCTCTCACACAACTCAGACTCGCGTGCTGACTCCAAACACACGCAAGGAGGCGAGGAGCAAAGGCCAACCAAGAAGAGAAAGTAAAGAGGCTGAGTGGAAGGCATGAATGTGAACGGAGAGCCAGTCAGTGAGAGACAGTAATGACCATAGGAGGATAAGTCCCTGGAGAAGGTAAGAATGCGGGGAAACGTGTGGGTAATAAAAGGTAAGTGAGAGGAATGACTGTTGCCTTGCCTGGCCGCATCGCTGCCCTCCTCCGGTCGGGTCGAGCAGGTACTATAATCAGTTATATTCTTTTCTTGTTTAACGCACACAGTCCGATGACAAATTATATTTTGTTCTTCCAGCAACCAAAGTATTTATTCAGTTCAGGGAGATACGCCAGGATGTGAAGGGGTTAATGATGACTGAATCTATCCCCGTCACTACTACTCTTGACTACTCTGAAGATAACATGAATAAACTAGAACTAACTCGAAAATCAAGAATAAAATAAAATTGTCATTTGTCTGAAAGAGTTAACACAATATGGGTTACACAGGGCAACAGCGGACAGGTTGGGGGAGGGAGGGGGGGATGACAGGGACACGAGACGCGACCAGTTTGGGTAAAGGCTGAACGGGATTGGATATCTGGACATTAACATATAAATGAGAATGGTGACTAACACCCACGTCCAAAAACAAAGACTTCACTACTCCTCATTTTTCTTCAGTAAGACATGTATATACAAGTATACATGAAAACACAGTAGTAGCCAAAATGCTGATTTTTCTTCGTATATAAGGATACTAAAGATAAAATGACCAATTTACTTTCGAAACTCGGCAAAGCAGCCTTTGGAGTCAAATAATGTTTTCAGAATTTTTCAGAATATTTCGTTGGACTTCCATAATTAACTGCTCAACTAGGAAATGCATCGCTATTTTTGTCCGCAACCGTAAATATAATATTAACAACTTCTTAATCATGTACTGTACACTCACAATATACTTTGCTAACAGCTTTACAGATCACACAAATATTAACCAATCATACTTTCCACGTTATTAAAAGAAAACCGTCGCTAGGTTAATATATTCATATTTCGACTACAGCAACTCGACTGTGACTTATCATTTGCTTCCACGTTACTCCTCCGGATAATGCGAGTACTGCGGTGTCACTATGGAGTGAAAGATAGTGAAGGATTCAGATACGGTATATGGCAGGCATGTTCATATCTATTCAAATCTGGCTGATACCCTAATTTTATATAAGTAATACTATTATCTCCTCGTTTTCTGAAGATATACAATAAACTGGGCATGATTTACTCAGTCTCAGTTACCAACCCTTTCTTTCGTTCTCGAAGCAGACCATTCCCTTCTTCAGTACCGCCCCTCCCGCTGCTGCTGTGCCCCGTGCCTGACCCCTCGCCTGATTGGATCTCACGTGAGCTTCATCTTGGTCTAACATTGCATGATAACAGTCATTAGAGCTTGACCTGGCCTGACCCAACACACGCCACCTTCACTACCTTGCCGCCACCCACCTTTCTTTAGCACAACACCCACGCACTCTCCACTCCCCCATTCCTTGACCCTTTCCCTAGACTGTCCACTTTAACATGGTGTAAAACTGCCATCGTTTCATCTTGAATGCTGATATGTAACAAGACACTATCACTGGAATATGAGGCTAATCAACAAGAGGCAACATGAAAGGGTGCACAGCCCATCTGTCGTCTGTAATCTGTCGCTGAGCTACGGGTGGTGAGTTCCAGAGGGACGAAAATCTCCGTCAAAATACGGTTAACCAAAAGCAAAAAGTCTTTTCAAAACTGAATAAAATTAACTGACAACAGCCACACACACACACACACACACACACACACACACACACACACACACACACACAAAGGGGGGGGGAGGCGGAAGGCGACACCGTATTGGTGATGAACATTATACTACACACTGGAAAACCCTCTGCCTTCCACTATACTAACACTGTCTAATTATAATGCTCCCTCTACCCACACCCACAATCCAACCACTTCTCTCTTCATCCCACCCACACTTATCATTCTCTCTCTCTCTCTCTCTCTCTCTCTCTCTCTCTCTCTCTTATAATATATATCTTTAAATAAATATATACGCTATATAAATCATATATACAAATATTCATATATTTATAAAAATACATATATACATTCAAATAAATATTCATATACAGGTATATATATATATATATATATATATATATATATATATATATACATATATATATATATATATATATATATATATATATAATTGGATACCGGTATATTTATATAAATATATATTGTATATACAAATATACCTAGTACATATAATTATACAGTATATATTCAATTTGTTTAGTTTTGTTTTAAACAGCTCCATCATGCTTGAAAGCGTCGGCTTTGGTCACCTAATGGCGGCTCTCGGTGATGCTCGATCTCTGGCAGCTTCTCTATACAATCCCTTATCCCTAAGATCACACTCAATGACCTCGTCCCAGGTCTTTTTCGGTCAACCTCTTACTACTCTATGCCCAACATTAACACTTCTCACTTTCTGCCCCCAATTATCATCCCATATCCTCTCCACATGCCCATATCATCTCAGTCTACCCCTTCTCGTCCCAACACCATACACTCCAGTCCTATCCTATCCCTCAACTCTTCCATCGTAACCCCCATCCCCCGGCCTCACATTCAGGGATGAACTGCACATCCACCGAATCACTGTCATTTCTGTACTATATCCTCTTCCTTTACTGGCCAAGTCTCACTACCATACGGCATTACACTCCCAACACATGCCGCATACAAAGATCCTCTATCAATGTCAGGAGGCAAAAACTCCCTGAACTTCTTCCAACCGTTCCTCACTCTAGCCACAGAGCTAGCTCCAGCCCCACCTCCAGCACATAACATGTCTCCCAAATAAAAAAAAAACTCTTCCACACACTTCAGAGACTCACCAGCAAATTCAATCCTTTCACGCCTGACAATCTCCATCTGCTCTCCCCGGCACACCGCACACTGGAAATCAGCATTATCTCGCAGTCTACCTCTAATACCACTACATCTCTTATTCATCCCCTTACCACAGACACTGCACAAGATGGAATTACTTCCCATGCCCTTATGGCACATCGCACATGGTCACTCTCCCTCTTCCCTGACAGTACCACCACCAGCCCTAGATACCATCACTTTTGTTTTTATCTGCATTTACTCGTCAGCCCTTGTGCCCCATACAATCTCTCCACTTCCTTATATATATATATATATATATATATATACACACACACACACACACACACACACACAATCCTGGTCTTTTTATCCTACCTCCTACCTTCCAAAACTCCGACCAAAATGGCCTCCGAGAGATCCTAAGTCAGAGGCCAAATGATTTCATGCATCTCGGGCAGAATGGGCAGGAAGCACGCCAACAAGCACTCACGGCTCTCGGTAACGTGGGCCATTTCAAGCCATCACACAGAGCAGCCTGGTGTCTGATCAACGACTACCAAGCGGGTGTAGTAAGCAGCCTATATGACTATGCACTATCGAGCAGCTGTATTATCAGGCCAGCAGTCACTCTCTATGCTGATGTTCACACTTAGGGTAGTACTCTATGTTGCTTTGGAAATCATGCAACACCTCTTCCTTAGCGACTTATTCGAAACATAGCTGATGCAAATTATTAGAATGAAGTGTAATATGCAAAACTGATTGTAAAGGATGCGGTGGTGTGAAGCCTCCCATGTATAAAACTGGGAGGTGCAGGGGGACAAAACAAAGCGCTTTACCTCGTCCACGAGAGACGACATTTCCATTTTTCCTTGCATTGTCCAGACGACGACATTCAGCATGGAGCGAAATTATCGAAATGGACGGATTATATAGCCTACACTAGCCTTTTTCGTACTAAAGATCTTTCCTAGGATGAATAAAAGCATCTACAGATAACAAATAAAATCTTATGTTTGTCCTCCCGTTGCAAAGGTTAAGCTTTTCGCCACTATGCATCGGTTGCTTACATTTATTTATTTTTTGCCGCAAGCTCCCCTTCACAAGCCTCATAACACTAACACCAGTTCTCAATTCCCTCTTGTATTTTCGTAATATTACATGAGTTAAGGCAGGTGAGCGAAGTGTGTGCAAAAATTATCGTGGCATAAGTTGAGTATGGTAGGGAAGGAATATGGAAGAATTATTATAGAGAAAGTAATAGAGATATCAGAAGTCCTAGTGAGTGACGAACAGGGTGGTCTTGGGAGTGGAAGAGGATGTGTGGATCAAAATTCTGCAATACGACAGTTAGTGGAGAAGGAGTGTGAGAAGGACAAAAAGGTGTTTATGGCATTTATGGATCTGGAAAAAGCATACGACAAAGTAGAGAGAGAAGGATTGTGGAAGGTTTTGGGCATGTACAGCGTATATGGTAAGCTGCTAGGTGCCGTCATGAGTTTTTATGACGGTAGTGAGGCATGTGAAAGGGTAAATGGGCATCTAAGTGATTGGTTCACGATCAATGTGGGCATGCGACAAGGTTGTGTGATGTCCCCATGGTTGTTCAATATACTGTATATAAGGATGGGGTGATAAGAGAAGTAAAAACACGAGTAGTGGAGAGATATGGTGTTGGTTATGAATGGTGACGGATAGAACATTTCAAATCTGTTGTATGCTCACGATGCAGTGCTACTTGAAAATACCGAACAAGAGCTTGGCAGACAACTGAAGAGTTTTGTAGATGTGTGTGAGCGTCGTGCCTTGAGAGTAAACGTAAATAAGAGTAAAGTGATGGTTACTGCGAGAGATGACTCCTAATGTGATGTTACAGTGACTGGAGAGAATGGAATGGGTGAGAGAGTTCAAATACCTGGGTACAGTGATAAAAAAGAGAGGAAAATGTGCAAAAGACGTGGAAAGTAATGTGACTCAAGGAAGGAAAGTAAATATTGCTAAGAAGGCCTCGATAAAAAACAGAGGCTTGAGTGTTGCGGCTGCGCGAGCCTTACATGAAGGAGTGTTAGTGCCATCTTTGACATACGGATGTGAGACAATGGTGTGGCATAAAAATGAAAAGTCAAGAGTAAGAGCAGTGGAGATGGGAATGCTGAGGAATGTATATATGTGGTGTACGGAGTGCGGATAGGATACGGAATAATGTGATTCGTGAAAGATAAGGGTGAATAAGTCTGTGGACACCAGACTCGAAGCGAGAGTACTGAGATCGTTTGTCATGTGGAGAGAATGGATGTCAACAGAGTGGTGAAAAAGGTACTGTATATCTAAGTGAATTTGATGGAGGGAGGAGGCGAGGTAGGCCAAGAAGAAGGTGGAGGGATATGGTGAATGAGTGAGTGAGGAAGAGATGTATGGATGTGGGTGAGGCTAAGGGACTGACACGAGACCGAGCTGGCTGGATGAATTTTGTGCGGAGAAGCGCATAACCAGGGATTTGGCACCCCCTTTAACGTGACAGCGTTCGAACTGACTATCAGATAGATATACGTGAAGCTACAGAAGTGGTGAAATTTTTTTGGTTTTTATGATGGGACCAGGATTCCGTGGCCTTGAATTATGAGTGAATGGAAGCATGGCCCACTGAACTGGGCAAACTTTGGCTGTTTGGACGTTGCTACTCCTTACCCTGCCCTAGGGTGGGAAAGGAGGTCCGGATGTTGAATGATGATGAGAGCATATCTACTTATCGACCTATACACACACACACACACACACACACACACACACATATATATATATATATATATATATATATATATATATATATATATATATATATGACTTACAAGCGACTTACTCCCCCGAAAGTTTGTGAAAATGGCCCCAGACATATAATGGACAACCCGCCGTGGAAGTCTGACCCGTTCCCACATTACAGCACCGATAACTCCTCCCACCCCTTGCCACTCTTCCCACATTACACACCTCCATGGCAGCCTTATATAACTGAAATACCCACAGTCGCCTCTTGTAAATTCGACCCCGCCCGCAGCACATGGCCTTCACCCCGACTGGCACCTTAGACCTAATGAAAAACGTTAATAATTGAAGACCCTGTCAGGCTGGCTGGAGCATCTCGTCCTACCTCGGGGACGACTAACTTGCGTGGTGGTGAACTCCTTAACAAAAGAGGGTCCAGTTAGCTGCCAAACTTCCACAGCCTCATTAGCCACACAGCACGACTCGGAAACTTGTTCTCGCTCGCACATTTCTCCACATGTATTCCTTCAAAGCATCTTGTACCTCTGAAATTCGATGACATCTTTTTTATTTTACTTTTACTAACCTTTTCAATCCCACAAAGTATTTGCATCTTAATTCTGTCATCTCCTACTTGATACTATTTCGATTATGAAAGATTTTTTGAACTGCAGGGGTTAGATACAAAATTAACCCCTACACTAGAAAGCCGTTCCTAACTAGAATAAAATCGTCCGGAGATAGAATGTATAAATTGCGATAAGACATCCTCGGACTGCTAGGGATTGCGATAAACTTCTCTACAAACCAGGGTCCAGTTAGGTGGTAAATTTACTCGTCCTCATTAGCTACTCTTCAGTTTTAACTTTAACTGGGCCTAGATTTTCGTCCATTTGCAACTTATCCCACGTAATACAGAGGCAGACTATAATGCTAAGGATATACCTAGTCTACTTGCCATAGCACTTCTTTGACTAGCATCATATCCAACTGCTTTTCTGCTGACACAACTCAGCGTTCAAGACGAGAGACGGCATTTTTAAGCCAGGTTTATGTAACAAGGGTATAAACACTCTTCGGAACTTGTTAGAATATGTCGCTGGGCTGCCCTTAAGTCCTTCCTCAGATGTATGCCTTCAACGTGTCCATAATCACTTCAGTCTGATGACATTTTTCTTTAATTTTTAGTCCCTGTCCTGTTTGTCAGCTCAGGAGAGAATTTTCGACCTAGACACGTCAGAGAAACTCTTCAACAGTAGTTAAGACAGACCTTCCCTAAGATAAATAAAATCTCTGTAATATATTATATAGTTTTTACTTTAATCTGGGCCAGATTTTCGTCCACATGCAACTTACTTCACGTAGCACTGAGGCAGAAAAAACAGTACTATGACGCTACATCTTTCCCACAGCTCTTTTCGTGACCGGCATCATATTCCAATGTGTTTCTATTGCTACAACTCAGCACAGACGGCTAAGAGGTGACAATTTTAGGTCATGTTAGAGTAAAAAAAAAAATTAAAAAAAATAAAATAAAATGGCGTTCTGGGACTTAAAGCGTTGCACTGAAATCCTCTCCAGAAGAGGGTCCAGTTCAGCGGCAAACTTTCAGGTCCTCATTAGTGTCACTCCTCGCTGTTCGGGAACTTACCGCCAACGCATTCCACACCGGTGCCCTCACTCCTTTGCCACATGCAATTCCTTAACAGATCCTTAACCATTTCATGGTCGGGATAACTCCAGTATTTTATATATTCAATGTGTCTTTAACCTTCTCATGGGTGGGATAACTCTAGTATTTTATTCGCTAACCTCATATTATTTTTAACTTGAGAGTTACTACTGTGCCATTACATCCACCAATGTGATGACGGCTTTTTGGCTATACTCAGGCCAGCCACCTGCATACGGTTTTCCTCAGCTCCGAAAACACTTCTCGTGTTCACGATGATAACGAAGGCTAGATGTCATTCGTCACGTCCTTCATTAACCCCTTCATTATTAGCAATTTTTAAGTTTGAAGTCGTAGGAAAGTAGTAAGAATAAACTCAAGTACGACAACGGAACGAAAAGGTTAAAAAGACTTTAAAAACAACGGAACTGCAAAGTGTACCATGCTAAGGACACGTCCACTCCTTGCTGGCAGTTCCACATCACTAACCCATAGACCAACAAGGAGGCGCTATCCTAATTTGACGAGTATGAGCCCCATAAGTTATTAGGGTCGTATTCTATGTGGCAATGAAGATTTTGTAACATCTCTTCCTTTGCGGTTTATTCAGCAAATTATAGTACCCTCTTATGTTACAGCTGCAAACTGCTGCCGATAATTATTACAGCGATATAAACGGCATGCACGAGAGTGTTATGGTGTGACATAAATCGTTAAGGAAGAAGTGCTACGAAGTCTCCAACACTACCTAGTAAACAGCCCTTAGGTATACTCTTTTTACCACATGCTGGCCGTAAACTCCCGTCTCTCCATCTTGAATTCTGAGCTGTAACAACTGATTGACACAAGAATATATGATTAGTGTTGAAGAAGTGTTATGGAAAGGATGTAGAGCGGTAGTACTGTCTTCTTTGAGGCACTGCGCTACGTGAATTAAGCTGGAAAAGGACGGAAGTCTGGGTCAAGTTAAGAGTAAAAGGGGTATGGAAACGTGGGAGTGATGTTGACAAGAGGCCTGGGGTTATCAATAATATCACAGTGCAGCCATTCCACCGGCCTGTCGCCACCATCACACCGCTGACTCCGCCACACACAACAGCTTCATCGACACCAATACATCGCTGAGGCGATACCCAATCACCACCACACAGTGCACTAGCTGACGTGGCATCGGAGGCTTTGTAGCACCTCTCCCTTAGCGATTGTACTTTGCTCCTTAACAGTCTTGTATATGTTATTTATAGCGTCTTAAGATCGACACTGTTTACATAATTCCCTAGCGATTTATTTTGTATAATGTTCCTTAACATTCTTTCATGTGTTATGTATATCGCTTTAATATCGCCATAGCATGTATCATTAACAAACAGTACAGGATGAAACTGAGGTGTAATGTGATAAATAAATCACTAAAGAAGAGTTATTAGGATATCTCTAAAGTCACCAAGAAGACGGCTCGCAAACACAACTACACTATCACAAAAACATTTCAAAACCATACAATATGACGATATTCCTACACTGATACCACTAAGGCAGCTGACACTGTCACTACCACCAGATAAACAGAACGCCACAACACCATTACGCTAACATCGCCACCACAACACAAACTAAAACCACCACATCACCCCTTGCAACACCAACTATCATCACCACAATACCACCTTACACCATCACATGGACATCCAATCATCCCATTAATCCCCAACATGTAACAAGTAACAGCACCACAGCACCACCTACAACCATCATCCCACCAACACCAATCACCAGCACATGTATAGGCTACTATGCCATCAGCACCTATCACCACAAAACCAATCAACACTCCACCACCCTATCATCACCATCCCATTTACCTTCTCTACCTTACCAATTAATCACCAATTAACCCTGTCTATCATACCGTGTACACATATATATATATATATATATATATATATATATATATATATATATATATATACACACACACACACACACACACACACATATACCGCGTAGCAACACAAACGTCATCGTACTAAAATGGTTAAAGGCACTTAGAAGGGGAGAGGAGGTACGCAAAATGGAAAAAAAAGTCACGAAGTCACAACCATCAAAATAAGATGAGAACAGAAACCAAGCGGTCACATCCATCAACACACAAAGGGTGGAAAATGAATCACGTCACAACCCTCCAAGTCAGACACCGTCGGTCCTGCCAGCCATCCGTCCCCTTGGGCGGTATTAGTGTACAGAAATAGAGGTAGTAATAACGGGGAGGATATTACCACGGAGATGTGACCGTCGCCAGGATATGAGTGTCACTATAGCCGATGGGGGGATTGAGGGAGAGGATGTGGCGGGGAAGGACAGGGAGGGAAAGGAGAAATGGAGTGGGGAAAGAAGGGGTGGCGTGGGGAGAGGGAATGTTGTGGGGAAAGAGCTTATGTACAATGGAGGAAGATGGGATGTCATGGGGAAAGAGGGGATGTGGTGTAGCAAAGGTTGGGGGAACTGGTGGGTGGAGGAATGGCTGGAGGAAGAAAAGGGTGGGATAAGAGTTTAGGGAAGGGAGAAGGACACTTGCTGGGGAATGGCTTGGATGTGATGGGGATGAGCACCTGAAGAGGCAAGACGGGGGGGGGGGGGGAGTGGTGGGGAGGCAAGAGCAGGGATGGGGCAAGTGAAGAGTGTTGTTGAGAAAAATTAGGACGTGAATAGATTTAGTTTTCACAGTGCCTTCAACAGTTCAAATGGTAGAATTACTGCAAGGACACAACAGCGTCGGCCCGACCTGGATTTTCTTCTGGTGTACGAATGGAGACTACGGGGGGATATGATATACTGACAAGTAAAAGGGGATATTCTGCCACAGAGACATGTAAACTACTATGTGAAGTTTAAGGTCCAAAAGCAATCCCACGTCTATCAGTGAATGTTGGGAATGGTGTGGCAAGAAGACGATACAAGCTATTCAAAGAGAGACCGAGGATGAAGCCAAGACAGTGCATGAAATAGTTTACCTAGTCAAGTGAGGGATGCAACGCATGTGAAGGTATCAAAAAACAGACTGGACAGGCACTGGAAAGATCAAGATACAACAAGGTACCGGTATACAATTATCAAGCCACTCTGAGGATCAACGTTAACAGTACAAGTTATCAAACATTATCCACCACTGGCTATGACCTACAGTACATAAAAAGGCTTGATCCTTCGCCCAGTACTTCCTACTTATGTAAAAACAAATACCGTAAGTAAAGTAAGTATATAAAAATTGCGAGATGAAGTGCATAATTTGTATGAGCAAAGTTGGAGTAAAATCAAGGGAACACGAGTTATGATTTTTCAATACAAATGTGCCACACGAAATGCAGTTCACATCAAAAAATTAATGAAGGTCTATAGCCTAAACATACAGCACCTCGCAATTTACCTCAGTGTTAGAGTCCCCAAAAATATATACTGACATAAAAGCGGCATAGAAATACATCGCAAACCATTTAAAATATGGCATGGTAAACGCACCTGACACGCGCAAAACAACTATTCAAAACAAGCAACGTTCACAGATTACATGCGGAAAATAAACAAAACAGGAGTGGCGTGCCCTAGTGGATTGCTTTAACGCCTCCAATCCGTTAACTTTTTTTTTTTAACTTTATTCTTGCAGCCGCCAAACTACTGTATTCATTCTGGGAGGGCAGCCTAATCGTGAAGGGGTTAGTGAAGGCTGCATCAAAACAGGTCGAAAAATCTCTCTTTAGATAAAATAATCTGGAAGAAGGAAGAGTAAAACAGAAAGTACGTCACCCAGCAAAACTGCTAAAAAAATTAGGGGAATCGTATCCAACCATTCGTAAAAAAATAAATAAATAAATAAATAAATAAAATAAAATAATAAAAACCCTCTAGCTGAATGTAACTGTCGAGCAGCAAAAATAAGACAGGAAATGTCATGGGATTGAAAGAATGAACAAATTGAGGGAATACGGATGATGCTGGCCATCAGATTCCCTTCCCTGCCTCCTACCTGCCAGTAAGGATATTAGGAAGGTAAGATTGGGATGAGACGGGAGAGAGAGAGAGAGAGAGAGAGAGAGAGAGAGAGAGAGAGAGAGAGAGAGAGAGAGAGAGAGAGAGAAATTCAAACTCAGCAATATCGGGCCAATCCATTTGATCAATAGATTTGTCTGTCACACTGCCATACACATCCATCTGTAAAATCTTTCCATCCATCTGTCTAGCCTTCCTGCTCATCTGTCTAGCCTTCCTACCCATCTGTACCCCTCTGTCTAGCCTTCTTATCCATCTGTCTAGTCTTCCTACCCATCTGTCTAGTTTTCCTACCCTTCTGTCTAGTCTTCCTATCCATCTGTCTAGTCTTCCAATCCATGTTTATATTCCTTATCCAACTCGGCATTCTTTCCAGCCTTAATCTCATCCTCCTATCCAACTGCCTAATATTCTCATCCACTTATTCTATCATCCTACCCATGTCCAGTTTTCCTATCCATGCCTAATTCTCCTATCCACGTCTTATTTCCTATTCCCTGATCTCCTTACTGTATCTATATATCTGTCTACCCTTCCTATCCATCTGTCTGAGCCTTCTACACATCTATCTTATCTTCCTATCCAACCGCCTAATTTTCCCATCTATTTGCCTGATACTCCTAACTATCTGGCTGACCTTCCTATCCATGTGCCTAACATTCCTATTCATCTCTCTGATCTTCCTGTCCATCTGCCTTGTCTTTCCATCCACATAATATTCTATCCATCTATCGAACCATTCCACTCATGTCTAGTTTTTCCATACACGTCATTCTTTTCCTACCTGTTTATCTAATATTCATCAGTACAAAATTCCTGTTCACCTGTTCAACTGTCGTGTCTATGTCTGATTTTCCTACCCATCTATCTACCCCTTCTCACTGTCGCATCTTCTTCCATGAAAAGGGTTCTTCTTTATCTATGCTTATTCATCTGCACACTCTCCCTATCTATCTGTAACCAGCTTGTATCTATCTAACACGCAAGTCTTATTTTCCTATCCATCAGTCTCATCTCCCTATCCATAGCTATTTCTCATGCTTCTAATAATCCTGTCCATCTGGGTAATCTTCCTATCCCTCGGTCTGCTCCTCCAATATCGACCTCACCCACAGTGGCGTCCCTGCCATGTCCTGCAGGGATGTGGGAGCACCTCACAAGTATGGCCGCAGAGGAGGGAGGGAGGCTGCTGCACTGCGTCACCACGAGCCTCCAGTTCCCGCCTGACAGCTTAAGGGGAGGGCTATAAGCAGAATGGGAGTATAATGGTGCCTGGGGTTCACAGGGTTTGCAGGAAGCACCAGGCACTCACCGTTCTCTCTCTCTCTCTCTCTCTCTCTCTCTCACACACACACACACACACACACAGAAGGCGGCGGCAAACGAAGCATGGAGGTAAACTAGAGCTACTCAAGGCAAGTAAAGAGATTTGAATAAGGCAAGGAATGTGAGATCATGAAAGTGTTATGTGTTGGCAAGAGGTATGGCCAAGAATGCAATAATACAAGGAGAAGGGAGCTGAGACATACACATAGCGAAATATGTAATAAGGAATTTTAAGCGCAGTGCAAGCGTCCTGAAATATCACTCAGTACCATTTTAAAGTTTCCGTGGACAGTTAAAAGGAAGGCACAACTTACAGCAGATGGCATGTTTAATACAACAGTTCAACGACTGTCACGTAAGGATAACGTAAATGACAGCGTCCTGCATGGGAACTGTTTCCTCACTTGTGTAATTATCCTATCACTTCGCTTTTCATTTTCTTTACTCTCCTGCAACTAACCCAGCATAATTTTAGCTGCAGTTTAACAGCCAATATAAAGTCCGATACAAGAAGTGCACAGCTTAAAAATACTGAACCATCAAACCCTCCTCCCGTATACCCGCCTCAGATTTATAAGGCACAAAATTACTTCATTTGTTTGAATACCTCACCGCGCAAGAACAAACTCCCTGACAACAGAAGCTTTCGCATCATCCCCGTGTTGGCTACTGCTAACAACGCTCCTTATCAACAGCCCTGTTTAAGTCTGTATCAATATTCAAAAAACAACTTTTTTAACATCATATGACATCCTGACGTGATTTAGTTCATTCCTAGGCATGCCTGCTGGGGTCTCGACAGTGTCTTCTTCAGGAGTAACCAGCTGTGCGAGGTAGAACTAAGAAGGGACTCTAATGATTCTGGCAGAGTAATCTGTGACAACTCTATGAATGACAGGCTATTCTGGTGGTAGGCGGTCGAGACAATGAACCTTAGGAGAAAGCAAAAAGCCCAATTCATTCTGCCTGCCTCAGTTCTTGCTCCGTCTTTTAAGGCGGCCAGGGATGGAAACTGTTAGGTTGTAGGGATATCTCTGCTGTCGTTTTGTTGTGGCTCCAGGCTCATCTGGAGGTGAACCTTAAGGATTGCTGACTGAAACTGTTCTTCCCCTACAGTCCACCATCCACCTTTTGGAGAATACTGAGGAAAGTAGGGGACGTATGTACAGTCGGCCTAAGAAGTGACGGCGGAGTATCCAGAAGTTTTCGGTCAGCGATAGTGCACATACTCTTCCTTATATCTCTACGAGGTGAAACCTAATACTTAAAACTGTTACAAAAAACAATAAATCAATGCAAAAGTTCCTGTATATTTCAAAACTGTAGGAAGCAGTTCGTTAGTTACAACAATAGGAAATCCTAAACGGAACTAATTGAAATTTCACAACTATCGCTCAGGGACATTCAGGAATAATTTGTGGAGTTCAAGTCTAGTATGGTAACACGCAATAATTTTATAGCAGCGTAAGACTGAACAAAAGGGAGCTTCAATAAGCAATTAAAAATAATTATTATTATTTATAAAATAATTTCCTTTACTAGGGAAGAATTTAAAGTCATTTATTTCCGTTTCCAATGTCTCCATGGACGACAACAGAAAGCGGGAAGGCGGCGCAAGCCAGTAAGCTATTTTAAATGTTTCGATCAACACGCACGAAAGGAGATAACATTTACTCAAAGATATGAAGTTATTACACTGCCTTTGGCCAGTTTTCCATAAAAAAAAAATCTCTGGATTATTTGATTATAAATATATGCCAGAGGGCTATCGGTGAACGAAGTATAAAAAAAGAACCTCGAAATTTCCTTAGAGTCGGAGCTCCTTGGAGAATGCTGACTTCTGTCATAGGCTGATATCCTCAGTGCATAATTGATTAGCAAGAGTAATTAAATAATTGAGTTCAAAACATCCAGATCAGCATTTTCTGTTCAGCAGGACATTACAGTTTATTTAAAAAGACAGCTATTAAGGTTAAAAGATGGAGTAAAGAGTGCGTGCTTTTGCATTGCAAGAGTTTATGAACTCATGTTTTGGTCCTGTTTATTGCCTAGTGTAAGAGAAAAAGGCAGAATCTGTCATACCTCCTTACAAGCAAAAATAATTTTGCATCAGTTGGGGATAAAGTTGATAATTATAATTATTACTGGCGAGAGAAAGACGGAATAAAAGGCAGTACGGTCTTGCTGCTACTGCAGGTAGGGCATCATTACGAATAATAATTTCATTGTTATGGCATCCTTATTGTTGCTGTTTCATCACCATAGCATTTGAAAATAAGGCAGTGTATTGCAGTCACAAGAATTTTCCTTAACTGGTCTTCAGAACTAAAGCATATGTATTTGAGAACATGGGAAACATATAAATCAGGAACACGGACTTATAGGCCTACTGCCCACCGCGCGCGGAGTAATACATGTCACATTCATTCAAATCGGGAAAGGTAACTATATAAGTGTTAACTTCTAATATATCACTGCCTCCTGTTATTTATTTTACATCATTCTTAGCGTGATATATATTTTATTTGATATGACGTGATGAAGGCATTGAATATTTACCTTATATTCACTGTTTCATGGAACGTATGGGACTGCAGAGTGACCGAAGCAATCTGAAACTCTGCCATCACTTATTGGGGCGACTGTACAACCGTAGTTATATCGGCAGATACCGTCACGTGACGACCGCACTCTCGTGCACTCTGTAAACACCTATATTCCATTTCACCAGGTCTGGCACCATATCAGTGATGAAGTCAACACCTGTAGCATTGATGATGGTCCTCAGTACAGGATATACCTTTTTGTATTGCCTTTATATTGGTTCTCAAGGTAACAGAGGTTCACCTAATGCCAAGGATTTACATCAACACTTTAGGCCTTGACGACATCGCTGATGGTGGCAAACTTTGTGAAATGGAGTATAGTACAAATGCCAGGTTGAATCAAGGCAATCCCTCACTAATGACTTATTAATTCTGGTGTTAATGGTCTATAAGACCTTGCGCTGCTTGGCAATTTATCTCCACTTCATTTTCAGTAGTTCTCTCCTTGCGTTGCTGCTGCCAATGCTGCTGCTACTTCAAGTTTCACAGTAGTACAACATAATAGAAAATGTTTAGCAGGTGCAAAAATGTCTAAACAAGAACGGATTTTTTGAAAATACCAGTGACTTTGAGCAACTACATGACTTCAGGTCTTTTGATCTCAACATGGGTAAATATATATTTTTATCCTACAAACTGTGACACCCTAGAGGTGTATGTTAACCCTTACAATCCGGTGACGTCATTATTTATTTTTCCATCTCCAGATAATTTTATTCAATTTAGGGAGGTCACCGATTACTGAAGGGATGCATGAAGACTACATCTAACCTCTCGAGTTAGGAAAGCTCCACCAAAGCTGAATAAAATTGTCTGGAATTGGTAAGACTGGAATACAAAATAGTCGTCATCGGACTAAAGGGATTAAATCGCTACAGTATTTGGTGTCGTACAAGAGTTACTACGTTGCGGCAGAATTTTCACTTAGATATTATATTTGTAGTGTAAATAAATGCTTTGTTTATTATTTTTTCCCCTTGAGGTGCCTAGGTCTTCGTAATAACGATCTGTTCACAAGTGGTCACTCAAGGGACTCTAATCACATAGCTTCCAACAGCAGAAATAACCAGACAAAGGTCGAGACGGGGGTTATATTATTTTCCTGCCCAATAATTGTAAGTGATGTTTGATGTAGCCAGGACATATCCCAATTGTGAATGGAGTATAGTATTACTGAAATCCAGTGTAATAATGGTGTTCCCATGCCATGAAATTTAGTCTCACTGCTTTGCTACAATGGAATTATTATTCTCTCCGACAAGGAGAATATGTTTTCTCCCCTGTTTGCTTGGTTGTTTGTTAGTTTGTTTGTCTGTTCCTAGGATTACTTAAAAACTAAACGAGAGATTTGGACCAAATTTGGTGGGTAGACAACCCATGTCCCAGGGAACAATCGATAAACTTTGGGACCGATCCGGATCGTATTACAGATTCTGGATCCGGAAAACACCTTTTGCAAAACCCTAATAAATGATGAGAAAAATTTATCTATCTACTGCCAGACGCCCCAATCCCGTAAGGAGTGGCCACAAACAAATCGCCTCCATGTCGCCTTGTCCCCCGCCATTTCATTGCCCTACTCCCAGCTCACACCCCCCTCTCTCATATACCTCTCCACTACAACCCTTCATCACATCCTTGGCCTTCCTCTCCCTCCCCCCCCCTCCACCTCACTCACATACATTCTCCTCGTCGGTCTCTCACTCTCCATCCTCTCCACATGGCCAACCCCATTATAAAGAGTGGTTTGGAAATTATGTTGCCCTTGTCGGAGACATGCGCTCCACTAAGCATCCCTCCAGTTGTTGTTGTTATTGTTGTTGTTGTTCTTATTATTATTATTATCATTACTACAATACTACAACTAGTGTGTGTGTGTGTGTGTGTGTGTGTGTGTGTGTGTGTGTACTTTAACAAGTACTATCACGGTCAAAATTCACCAACATTCACCTGCCACCAAGCGTCATGTCTTTCATATTTCACATTCCTTCGCGAACATGAGACAGTGTCCTTCTTCCTCTCACACTGTTCTTGGGTGTTTAATCCTGCTAAAAAAAAAAAAAAAAAAAAAAAAAAAAAAAAAACCCGCCGCAGCCGGCCGTCAAAACACTGCCATGTCACAAGTCAAGTATTTGTAGGATTCCGTCGAGTAGGCTTCACCAGAGTAGGGCGCAGTCTTCACCGTCTCCACCACGCTGCCTCAACAATGCGACACTTTTTTATTGATCTCTTCCAGTATTCTGGCCACCACAATACACGCTATCACGTTATCTGCCACAGCTGCTCTCAATATGTTATCACCACCGCCACCACAAACCATCAGTCAACAACATTACACGCACAAGCACAACACGCACCAATTAACATCATACATTCCAAACAAATCAATATACTTATGGAAAAAACATGTTACAACCCCACGCACACGACTCACTATAACTGTATACTCAACACGAACTCAGTCTTAAAATATTTGTACATCCACCACTACAACACCATGTTATTCTTTGCACTTTCAATATGTCGGAATTTTAACTTATTTGCTACCAACAGGTGTTTTTTTTATTTTGATTAGGATGGCTGCCTGTCCTCAGTCTCTGATAGCCCTTAGACGGTGAAAATCCTTAACTACAGTATCATATTCCTGCTACCGCCAGACGACTGCGTTCAGCGATTATACAGTATATAGCTTAGAGTTTTCCATCTTCTAAGGGATAAACATTGGCGAAAACCAAACGGCAGTGGCATCAAACCCTCCCGTGCCATCACTATAATCATACCATCACATCAGCAGACCTATCATTTCACAACATAACGACCGCAGTTTCATTAATATATATAACTACAACTGCATGTCTCATCACCCCTGCTGCCAACACACACGATCGACACTGTACATAGCCCCTCCTGCCCAAGGATTTTTTATTTATCTCGCTATCTCCGGATTCTTTTATTCAGCTTAGGATACGTACCAAGTGGAGAAAGTGTTAATGAAGGCAATATCTAACCCGTATAGCTCGACAAATCTTCACTATTCATAAGAAAAATCGCCTGGTGGTACTAAGAGCACAATAAATAATACGTCATATGAATGTAGAAGATAACCATCATCTCTGTCTTCAATGGCATCATGAATACCAACACACCAACATTATTACATATACCTGTGACTACTACCATTACCACCACCTCCATACACGACCATAATATCAAGAACCATCATCATCACAGTATATTACCACCTTCACCACACACTACCGCCGTCCACAACACACTACTACTCCCCCAACACAATACCACAATCCCCCACATAATACCATCATCACTACACCATCACCGCCACCACCACCACCACCATCACCCACACACCATCATATACCCCCATAATCTGTACAAAGAACCATCCCTATACACAACCACATTTGCTACACAGTATATACTACAAGTTTTCGTCATGTTGATGATGTGCTCCAAATTACACAACTGTTCCCACAGAAATGATACTGTAAATTTGGGGGAATCCGTCAAATCGGCTTCATAAACACGACCGGAATATTCACAAACAATTTTTCTCTACAATACTATGAACTTAAAAGCAAAGAACATCAAAGAAGACACATTGCATTACCATCTCATCAACATAATACCAGAGTCCATCACACATTACCACAACCCACCACACAATACCACAGTCCACCACACAATACCACAATCCACCCCCACCCCCACCAACTACACACCATCATTACACAACGTTAACGAGACAGCTCCCCAGGCGAACGCACCAAATACGATTAGTTAGCTTGTAATTATGAGGCCCAAATTTATGTCGGAAGCTCCTGTTTGGGGCCCACATTTTGGAGCATCCGCCGTTGTAACTTTTGCTGTAGTGAAACGTACGGTTGAAGACAAAGAGTTGGCCTAATATTTCACCTCTATTTTTTTCACTTTCCTCTGATGGCTAATATTTCTGAAAGAGGACTGGTACGCTTCTCTGTCCATGGATAATGTGATGGATCAGGAGGGATAGTGACGGACATGCCGATAGTGTGACGGAGCCATGGTGGAACAACAGGCGAACATTATTTTGTCCTTGACTGTGTAATGTGAGAGGTAAGGTGGGTTGGGGGTCGTGAGTGTAATGTCGATGCTTCATGAGGGGCGGGGGGGGGGGGGTGTTGATATACACGATACTACTGTATGTGGTTGCACGACAATCAGAGGATATGTACTTACGTAGGAAAAACTGAAATGAATAAGTGAAGCACTGCAAGATATTTGGGTCATTTATGGATCTGGCACATCACGAGGTGCATTAGAAGAGACTATGGAAGGTGTTCCGTAGCAAGGGATGTATGACATGCAATAAGTGGCGAACGGTGCACAGATATTTATGACGGCAGTGTAAGTAGGTGTGAATGAGTGGTTCAGTAATCTGTCAGTATCACTGACAGTGAGAGAGAGGTGTGCGCTAACCCTGTGATTCTTCCATAAAGTAGCTCTTGGAAGAAAATGGCTGGTTAGAAGAATATTTGGTACGGTATGGAACAATAACCGAGTACAAGAGGTACAAAGAGGGTTTATGAGGACGTGCTATTACCCACAATACTGCATGGGTTGCGGTATTGCTTAATCCAGGTCTGCGTGACCAAGCAGACCCGTCGACCGCTGATGAGCAACCACCTCCATGGGGTTGTCCCACAGGTTCCCTACGCCGTTGATGTTATGTCTGCGTTCTAGTGAATCATGTGCTAGGCACTGCTCCTTTATGTGTCGTGTCATGTGAGCCTAATCTAAAAGCGAGGAACGTGTCGTCTCTGACTCCACCCAACCCAAATCTAAGCAAGTATGTTTATTATTACTGCATGGAAGCGAGGCATCAATACGGCATGAGCACGTTACGTCAAAGGAGAGAATTGACGTGAGAGTGTTGAGGATTAGAATGCTGTACATATCTGTTGCGTAGACACTGCATAGCAATGAAGTTATCAAACAGCAGCAGTGTGTGTACATCGATGGTGGTATCACGGGCAGAATGAATGTGAAAAGAATGTAAAAACCGTATACTTTAAGTGAGCCTGAAACAGGAAGAGGCGTGTAAGACCAAGAAGACTGACTGATAAGGTAGATACATGCGTGAGAAATAAAACGTGACGGAGATGACACTGATGGATCCAGTATAATTACGGACATGGGCATTACAAGTCGACAGAATAGTTCTACCCTTCAGGTGTTAACAGAGCGGCTTAATCACGAGCCATCCTAGAAGTAGACCGTATTATCAAAGGGATGGAACCGAGAATGTCCAAGGCTTGAATGGAATGGATGCAAGATTCACTTCACTGAGCATTTTGTAGATAATTTCTCCCGTTTGGTATATTCCTTTAATCTACATCTGCATTACACCCACCTCACTGAAACTGGAAAACTGCGTAACCTACATGAGTGTGGTGTTGTATGCTAAGAATAACTTACTCATGAGCAGAATACGTTATTACACATTATTCTAACAGTGAAAGTTGGCAGATTCACTGGTATGGCAAAGGATATTATGGGTAAATGGGTAAATGGGTGAGGAAATGTATGTGGAATCAGAGACCAACGAGGGTGGCGATGGTGAGAGTCAAGGAGGGAGAGGATCGAAAAGTGGAAGTTGAGAGATGAGGAGCCAGGGCTGAGGGTGGGTCAGAGGGAAAGATGATGGGGTGAGGAGAGGCTTGTGGGGGTAAAGTGAGATCAAAAAGATGCTCGAGATCAAAGCGTGGAACCGAAAGGTGTGGATGAGGTACAAGGAAAGGGTAAAATGATTGCAGGAGCGTGGAAGGATGAGGATGGCGTCGAGAGGTGAACCGGGGGAGATGGGGTGGGATGGAGAGGAGAGGGAAGGGTTGAGGTGGGGTGCAGAGGAGAGGGAAGGGTTGAAGTGGGGTGGTGAGAGGCGGGATGCAGGGTGCGCGGGAAGCAGAGGGGGAAGGTAGAGGTGATCAATACTCAATACGGGATGGTGCTCATGTCAACACATTACCTCCCCTCTGCCTCCATCCACACTCACACCCACTGACCCACATTTTCACTCACTATCACACTAACCTTCACATCCTCACACACACACTGCTGCTGTCATGTACTGTACACCCAAGATACACAAGGCACCCTCGGCCACAAATACACCCATTCAACTCTTCAATAAAAGGTTTTCCCTCATGCTAGACATAACCGCGAGGTAGCATGAAATAATATTAGCGTCACTGTACTGAAAAGCGCTGTAAAGTAAACGGTGCACTAAGAGGGGTCTCCTAAGCTAAGTAAATCGTTTCCCGATATGAACTCTTGTTTATAACAGAAAAAGGGCGAATCCCCTGAGCTAGAAACAATGAACTATACACCTCTGCAAGGGAAGGACAGATCCTTGGAGAGAGAGCTACATCTCTCACCAGAAATACGCTACCCTGGTGCGGGCTCAAACTGCCAACCCTACCATCGTTTTTTTTTTTTTTTTTTTTATTTTTTTTTTTTTTATGTGTCCGACTCTAGGCATAGGCTTCACAGCCTGCTCTCAAGGCCCAGCAGTCCTCCTACATACCATACACCTCTCTACATGTCACCACTTCGGCGCTAACACCCACCGTCCATATTGAATACATGCTAGGGCTGTCTCATACAGGACTGGTGTATTGGTATTAGCGGGGGTGCTTTTATGACATGTCGGCGGGTCATCTGGTAGATCAGGAAAGTCTGCCTTTTTATGAAATTCAAATCCTTAAACTGTTCCCTGCCCCAGCCAAGATTCGAACCTGGGTCCATCAGGACTGCAGGCCGCCTTTCTGCCGATTCAGCCACCGCCTCCCCCCAAACGCGAGAGCTACCTCTGAGGTAATCTGCCCTATTTCTTATTTATTAACATAAAATAACAGGTCGGAAAGGTTAAAAGGGTTCTGAATTCAAATATCCATGTTTTGATACTACCGGTCCTCAAATGTGCCGCATCTTCAAAGCTGTGCCACGCTTGTACTCTCTGTAAACACATAAGTCCATATCAGCAAACCCAGCCACCCAAACAGACACACATAGTAAACACCACCTCCTGATCCAACCACTGGCACAAAATACCATGCACAATAAAACCTGATATCTCATCTTATTTACATGCAAATATGTAACCATATGTATACCCTGGTGTACACAGACACACCCATATATCTAGCCTTACATACACCAAGCTGACACCCACTCACCTACTATAGCACACACACACACACACCGCTCGCTGGTGCAGTGGTAACGTTCTCGCTTGCCAACTGGTGGACGGGAGTTCGCGCCTCGCTCAGGTTGCGAAAAGTTTCACTGATGAAGTGGGTGGCTACTGTCCCCCTTGAGCAAGGGGACGGGTGTGTGTGTGTGAAGGTCACAGCCTTGCCCTTAGATCGGACTATATGAGCTCTCAGCTCCCTTCCGGGAGGGTAAAAAGCTGACGATCACGACCATCAAGTGATCCTGACCGACCCGGTGAATTACACACACACACACACACACACACACACACTTGTATCTTCCATAACATGCCATCCACACTTAGCCAGTTCCCACAACTTCATTCTACCCTACACGCACACATACAGGTACACAGAGTCATACCTATCACCATATCCCCATTCACACAGCTAAAATCCTGACACAAACACCCACCCAAACAGTCATATACACTATACCACCACACCCACATCTGGCCACCCCCACTCCTTCATTCTAATCCACATGTGCACCCAGAGTCATACCCATACCCACATAGGCTACCTCCACATCCACACCCACACCTAACCACATTCATTCTCCACACTCTACCAGCATACATATACCCACCCCGCCACAACACATAGGCTACCTCCACATCCACACCCACACCTAACCATATTCATTCTCCACACTCTACCAGCATACATTTACCCACCCCGCCACAACACTCCCTGTTTCCACCTCCAACCCCTCTGCTTCCTTGAAACACAAAAAGAATAACCAATATCACCCTACCAACCTCACCGCATGTCATCACCACCAATCTATTCCCCACACTGTACTGTATCTTGCCACACTCCCAACCTTCACAACCCTCTGACTCATTCAACCGCCTAAAAGAAATTAAATCACCCTACGCCCTTCATTACCACCATTCGCTTTCTTACAATGCATCACCACCAGTCCCAACCTCACACTGCATCACCACCCATCCCAACCTCACACTGCATCACCACCAATCCCAACCTCACACCGCATCACCACCAATCCTACCCTCACACCGCACCACCACCAATCCCAACCTCACACTGCATCACCACCAATTCCATCCTCACACCGCACCACCACCAATCCCAACCTCACACTGCATCACCACCAATCCCATCCTCTCACACCGCATCACCACCAATCCCAACCTCACACTGCATCACCACCAATCCCATCCTCTCACACCGCATCACCACCAATCCCAACCTCACACTGCACATCCAACCTTCACACCTCATGGCCCTCGATGCACAAAAAAACTTCAAAAACATGCGCCTCGTCAAATGAATCCAACAATTGTAATATTTTCGCTCCCGTTCACGCGTCTAAAAGCGGTGGCCAATTTTTCAGCGACATATTTAACGTGCTTATTTATACTGCGCTTTTACTGGTTTACTCATTACGTGCCCCCGTTTTTGTTGCTGCCTCGATTAATCTCTCTCTCTCTCTCTCTCTCTCTCCCTCTCTCTCTCTCTCTCTCTCTCTCTCTCTCTCTCAGCTCTTTACCATTTATTATCTCTGCTTTTCGTTAACCTTCTCATGGTCGGGACAACTTAAGTATTATATTCCAGCTTACGGTTTTTATCCAGCTGAGTGCACATACAAGCCTGAGAGCGTTAAGGATGGCACCGTTAACACATTCATGTATTTAACGGTTCTGGTC